>NW_027655897.1:190000-519790 GCF_964235325.1 Thermobia domestica
GTTTGATTTGACTTAGTCGACCGGAACCTTAACAACCAGTAGGTTACCCCTCACATTATCATTTAGTCCAACATCGGGTTATTGTCACATTTAAATCCCCTACATGCCTGAACATTGCACGATTCGATTAGCCAGTCACATGCAAACCATTATGATCCCCTTTCAAAATCTGTCAAATAGTGGTAACGTTGTCTCACAAGAGCCCGTGTCATTTTTCGTGGACCTTCGCAATGCTCACTATACCATATCAGGCCTAATAACACGGTCACGTGGTGACAATACTAATGTACTCTGTGTACTATTCTAACCGTCACAATTCACTGAAACTGTGACCATTTACATTCCCGCCGATGGTATGCACGTATACAAAATCACGTCAATATAGGACCAATTCTTCCAGGTACTTAACTTCTTTCTTCAGCGAGTATAATATACGAAGGAAGAATGAAACCTTTATTTGTATTGATTTCAGGATTTCAACAAGAAAAAAATAAAGGAAGGAAAACTAAGTTCAATTTCAGACGGTACGCGTCCGCGCTCACAAATATCAACCATCATCTAAATATTAATTATATTGTTACTAAAAACGCATATAATACATGATAGGAGAACAACAGAAAGAAATGCAGAGGTCTTATTAAACGCTTGCGGGGACTTGGGTTTAGAAGTAAATGCAGAGAAAACTAAATACATGGAAGTCCGTCGAGATCGTAATACTGCAAATTATGGATGCTTTAAAATGTCAAAGAATGCTTTCAATGAATTAGATACTTTCAAATATCTAGGATCAATATTAACAGACCAAAACCAAATTCACGAAGAAACTAAATGTCGACTAAAAGCAGGGATTTCGTGTTATTATTCGGTTCAAAACCTTTTTTCATCGCGAATTCTGTTGAGGAATTTAAAGGTTAAAATATATAAAACGATAATCACGTCTGTCGTTCTGTATGGTTTCGAAACGTGGTCGCCTACTCTGAGGGAAGAACATAGACTGAAAGTATTTGAGCACAAGATCCTGAGACAAATATTCGGACCCAAGAGGAACGAGAATGGGGAATGGCGGAAACTTCACAACGAGGAATTACATAATTTATACAGTTTCTCGAACATTGTTAGGGTTATCAAGTCTAGGAGGCTCAGGTGGGCAGGCCATGTAGCTAGGATGGAAGAAAGTAAGAACGCTTTCAATGTCTTAACTGGAAGACCAGCCGGAAAACGACCATTAGGAAGCCTAGGTGCAGATGGGAGGACAATATTAACACGGATCACGTAGAAATAGAAATACAAAGTAGAAACTGGATCCAGTTGGCTAAGGATAGAAGTCGATGGGGAGCTTTTGTGAACGCGGCATTGAACCTCCGGGTTCCATAGACCATAGAATTAGTTAGTTAAAAACGCATATAACATACGAATATGTACTCAATTGACACAGATTCAACTGTTTGAAGTACCACGTAAAGAGTTATTTTACCAGAAGTATTACTAAAGAACGATACTTCTGAGAAAGATTATTACCTGAAATATTAATCAAGAAATATAATAAAAGAAAAGTTATTACTAGATGCATAATTAATCAGAATGACAACTAACTTATATCTTTGTTTATTTACAAACAACCAGATGAAGATAACAGAAAATATGTATATTTACTGTATTGACTATTAGTATTGCCCATGTAAATATGTGTAATTGGTTTAAGCATTATAAATTTTATAAGTTATTTTGTTAGCACTTAATACTATTTAATTATATTTGTTGTAGTATTTACATTAATAAAATGTTAACAATTTATTATAATACTTTTAGTGGAAAGTTCGGGATGACCATGATATAATGTAATTAGTTTATTTAAGCTACGCGACGAATATTAATTGAAACGAATTACATTTTTTAGGTGCTATACACATTTACAAGATACTGAAGAACTGTAGAGAAGAGATCAAAGAGGCGTATATTAGGGGACTAAAATATGATTTCATAGGGAGATCAATCATAGCAAAACACGCAATTTTTTTTCTTCTGAGGAGACAGAAAAGGCTTCCAGGAAAGCTTTTTCAGGAAATCAAAACAATATGTCAAGGAAAAGCAGCTTAAATAAGGAGGAAGGTTTTATTTAAAATTATATGCAAGGCCCATCTGTTGGGTATGGAAAAAAGGGAAAGTGTTGCTAAATAATACGGGAAATTTACATTTAAATTAACAATCAAGAAGTTAGTATACACTGTAGATTTAACAATGTGGTAATTTAAATCAAGCTAAATAGTTAACATGTCTCTTGATAAGCTAACAAATACGCCAGCGAAAAAAATGGCAGTTAATTTTGAATTTAAAACGTGTTTTATTTTAATAAATAATATTTAATTCAATATTCCAATCACGACAGCAACTTGTTTCTTGTTTAGGCATATCAAATGATCAAAACAAAAACGGTGCATTGAAACATATGAAAGAAAGAAAGAAAGAGAAAGAAAAAAAAATATTATATTAATTACTATTTCGAAATTATGTGTTAAAAGTGTTATGTATTTGTTCCTTTTGACATTGAAAAATGTATTCTTAGTTAGAACTTTAAAAAAAAAATAGTTTTTAAAAGCATGTTATACAGCGAAGTACCAATCAGAATTTTCGAAATTCCAAGTTAGAAGTTACACCAATTCTCTCTAATATATTATTTTGGGGACATGAATGGTCAGTAGTTGAGCGCTCACTTCCGGTACGAAGGTTATTTGGTTTGATCACAGATTATACTAGTTTGTGAAGGACAACGTTGTGCTCCTGGGTTTCTACGATCAATTATTTCTTCATTCACCTGAAATTCATCTTCTTTAGGGTATTGGCCATAACCATGTGGCTAAAGATTTAATTTTGTTTCATTTTCCAGAATATTCTTGAAATACTGGTTTTGAATTATACTTAGATTTGCCATACATTTATAGGAGAAACAGCTAAATTCATTTTTTTTTAAACTTACATGTTTCAACTACAATTTCCTTCAATACTAGCCAACATTGAGTCATATAACAGCATGTAAAGAAGAAACAGTAACTTTTACATTTAAAACAACATTAATTAGAAAATGTGAAAAAGGGGACATCTCGAAAATTGTCATGAACAGTAACAATTATCCATACCTCATCTTGATGATCGAGATTTATTGGAAGCAGACATAATTGCTGTACAACTGCAGTATGACCATATCTACACGCCACATGTAAACATGTTTCTCCACTCTGTAAGATGAAATAATTACGTCAATACAATATAATCACTAACATTTTAACACACTAAAATACACTGTAATATAATGTGATTATATTTAGGAAAGTGAAAACCGTAATCAAATTGAAATTTCGAAGAAAAAAAAAAGTTAAATTCGAAGAAAGCGTTTCAACTCATTCTTATGATCAATTTAATACAATATTGTAAATATACTAATAAAATTTAGGGACTTATAAAACAAAGGATTTGTGTGGCAAATTATGTATTCAGGGAACACGTTTTAAAAAATCATATAAGTTTCCAAATTTAATATTTTATTTGTATTTAAGAATCCATCTCCTGTAATAATTATAGTATAGCATTCCTTATAAGTAAGATTTTCGTCAGAATAATTTTTCTTTTTTAAATACGGCTACAGCATATTTTAAGTTCGATTTGCACAAATAATGACTATAATTCCTGACGTCAACAAAACGCTGGATTCACGTCACAGCTCTTTGAGTTTCCCCTACCCAACTATCACCAAAAGTAAACATTAAGTGGGAGTATAGTGGTTTAGTAGTAGGGCTTTCACCTCTGATACGAGGAGACCCCTAATTCGATCCAAGGCAATGTTGGTTTGTGTGGTAAGCAACATCATCTCCGTGTATTTTCTCCGGGTTCTCCCGTTCCTCCCACATTCTCATTCGATCCATTTCTTTCATACTTACCCACACCCATTAATCATTGTAACTGACGAAATACACATGTATTTTTTCATTCATTTTTACAATTGTTTATTGTTCTAAATTTCTGTGATGAACTAATTCAATTTAAAGTTTATAGTAAACAGACCTCGAACAACGTGTTTTTATTCAGTGTGGATGATTCTTGGAACCAATTAAACGTGTTATGTAAAGTATTCCTGTATATCTATTCCACCTGATCTTGGCTATAAGAACTGAAACCTACCCATATTAAGAAAGAAAGAAAAAAGTAGTTATGTTCTACATCTGTGTTGTATGGGCGAAAAGATTTATCTCAAATTTTGTCACATGTTGCATTAATTTCAAATACGTTCTCAGTTCAGCATATTACACTCTGTTAGTTAAGAACAAATTTAAGAGGACGCCTTCGATTTTTCCCATACCCAGAAACAAACGTAGAACTAAAAATGTGAAGCATTGTCCAACAATATTCTACCAAAAGCTTTCAAAGTCACAAATAAAGACTGGACAGGATAAACATTTCGAGGAAGAAAGAAAAAATAGCGGGGGAGGGAGGGGAGGGGAGGCTTTGTCTGTTGTCGAGTATGAGACTTTTCAACAGCTAATTGTCAAATTTGAATATGTCTGTACAGCCATTAACAATGGACACCAACCACTTCATGCATTTGCTTGTCAATAACTTTGTCTACAGTGAAAATAATTCAAGGTATAACTACCGAGAACTACGTTTTCTTTATATCAAAAGAGCAATAATAAACTTGGTACCTTTGGTATGGACGTCTCAAAATAACAAGTATGGAATTGTTATGGAATTTTGTTGCTGACATCTAAAATTTAACAAAACAGGAAATACTAGATATATTTGTAAGCAAATTTTAGAAATTCTGTTTCAATTTTTTTTTTTTTAATCTGTGGAATGATTTCTAACAGTACGAGTACATAGTTAAGATATAATATTATAATATCAGAACTTACTCCTAAAGTTTTGTACATACTCAATCAACTATGTCACACACTTACTTTATTCAACGCTCCAACAGGAACTCCTGCCGATGCTAACTGAAGAATCACATTTACTTGACCCTGCCGTGCTGCCCAAAATATAGGCGTATCTCCCTGATTATCAGCAGCGTTCAGATTAGCTTCATGTTTTTGAAGCAACTGTAATATTTCAGTTTGGCCCTGCCCTGCTGCTATGTGTGCCGCTGTTTCTCCATGCTGGAACGTCAAATTATCCATTTATTTAAAATGTCAATACAATTTGTATATACTACAATAATATATTACAATATGTTTTATACATTTTGTACGCCACTATGTATAAATAAGAAAATACTTGTTTACGTAGCTAGTGTATGCTTCTTTTAATTAGATTCTTATAATTTTGTTGCCTTACAATTTTCTGGTATCTTCTATGGAGGATCTCATTTTTGAATGTTTAAATCGAATAGATGTTACATGATGCTTTTTACTATTATTTGACGGATACAACTTTTCAAAGTCACTGCACACTTTCCTAAAATTAAAACTGTCACATAAAAATACATATTCGAAAACTGTTATTAATAACAAAAGTATTTTCCTGCATATGTTCCTTCGTAATGTAAGGTTGTCAGTCATTCTCTTAGAACATTACTTGTAAGAAACTGATATAAGTTTTCTAGCTGCTGTGAAAAATGTGGGTGCAAACATGAAATCACTGTATGAATGTCGTTCATTCGAACTTCGGTACTTCTTTGCCTTAATTAAAAAATAAAATCTGACCAAAGCAAATCACTTTTAATAAATAACAGTGTTACAGTTTCGGCAATGTATCATTGCTCAAAGCAAATCACTTTTAATAAATAAAAGTGTTACAGTTTCGGCAATGTATCACTGCCTCAAAGCAAATCACTTTTAATAAATAATATTGTTACAGTTTTGGCACTGTATCATTGCCTCGAAGCAAATCACTTTTAATAAATAATAGAGTTACAGTTTTGGCAATGTATCATTGCCTCGAAGCAAATCACTTTTAATAAATAATATTGTTACAGTTTTGGCAATGTATCATTGCCTCGAAGCAAATCACTTTTAATAAATAATAGTAAGACTATCCATGGCTTTGGATTGATTATTTTAACAAAAGAAACACTGACCAAAGCTTAAAATCCACTGTATTTTAAATTATAATAAGTAACGGTTTCGGATATCTAACATATCCTTCTTCAGACACTATTGAACATAAATGAAAATATATTAGATATCCGAAACCGTTACATATTATAATTTAAAATACAGTGGGTTTTAAGCTTTGGTCAGTGTTTCTTTTGTTAAATAATAGTGTTACAGTTTCGGCAATTTATCATTGCTTCAAAGCAAATCACTTTTAACAAATAATAGAGTTACAGTTTCGGCAAAGTATCATTGTCGAAACTTTAACACTATTATTTATTAAAAGTGATTTGCTTTGGTCAGATTTCATTTTTTAACTAAGGGAAACTACTGTAATTATTAATTTTCAGAGCTACTTACATTAGCTCCCAGCTTTTATCCAGCGATTCTTGATCAAGATTTAGTTCCGGCTCCTTAGTTCTAATGTAAATAGTATGATTTATGAGTAGCGTTTTCGATTTGCGACGAAGTCTTGTGGAGTAACTGATCCTTATTACTGGTATGCTTGGTCGAAGGAAAATGTTCAAACAATTCTGACACCGCAAGATTTTTATCCTTGGAGCCTCTCGTATGTTCTACAATTCTCGTTGACACATTTATTTCTCTCATTCCAATATAAGCTTGTTTATATTCATATGTTACCAAACACGCGCCTGAGGAACTTAGATAATCCATGTAGTAATTTCTGTATCCCGTTAAGTTATTTTCTAATTTTATTGGCGATTTTAGCACTACAATAAAAGCAACTCAAACGAGCAAGAAAGAAAAATGAGACAGGGAGGACGCAATGGCTAATAAACTAGTGAATACTTGGGCATTACTTCAATATAGCACAGCTTATTTTATATTTTACAGCTGGTATCATTTTGGCATCTTCATTTAGAAACAATATCTAATATTGGCTCATACCGGCCAAATTCGACCACTACATGTAGTACGAGCTGTTCTTCCAGTGTTGTTCTACTCATACCGTGTTTGCCCTTGAGAATTTTAAGGATAATTTTATTCTTTTCCTTTTCCCAGATGACGCACTATTCAGGAGAATCAGACGCTCTTTTTGTTCTGCCTAATCCTTGAGATCTGGAAAAAAGAATGATGTATGGAGCCTGTAGATTCATTCCAGAACACGAACTTCGACGAAAGGAAAATAAAGCGCTCTCTAACTTTCAACAAGAAATTAGTTTGTAGTTTTTTTTTTCTTTCTTTTTCAGCGATATGTTATGGGCTTAAAAATTAGTGGAATTAAGACCACGTATATTAAAGAATAAAAGTCAAAAAAGTGCGAAATATACGATAGACAAAAACTCAAAACACAACTGTAACAAATGAGGATATTTATCACGAAGGAAAATATACACTTTGTCTGCTATCAGACAGAATTCACGCAAATTAATTGAACAAACTTTAATCTTCCGAAAGTGAAATAAGAATGTCCAAGTTATACGACAAAACTGAGAGTGTAATTTTAATTTATACTGTAAGGATCCCACATCACAACATGAGCACATGTTTATAGACGACACGTCCTAACGTTTATAAAAAGCAGACGATACACTGAACAGGAAGACACGAAGATCAACACGATGGGAACCGAAAGAAGACGAGCCACCTGAAGAGGGCCTATAAAAGACGAACCACAGAAGAAGGAGGGATCAGTTGACCACTGATTGCCAACCCACAACAGTCTTGGAGGTCGCACTGGACTAAGGGCTCTACCTATCCTAACATTCCTGGAGGCTGTTTTGAAGCGAAGGGGATTCCTCAACACAAAAACCATACCTCACGAGGCTGCCATGAGCCGAGGAGGTTTCTTAGGATTACAAACTGGAGTCGCTACAAAACACCTCGGTGGGTGCCATGAACGAAGGGGTTCCCGCATCAAACGTTACTTCCTTCACCTCTGGTCGTAAGAGAGATTCTGATATATTAACTTTGTAAAACACAAAGACTATTTTGTACTTTTATAAATAAATCGGTGAAGGGCTAGATTCCTGGTCCATTATTGTCTCTACCTACATAAAATATTACAATATGATATTTGTTATGACTCTTGGTGTCAAGAGAATTAGATGTATAACAGATTACCCCGCAGCCCCATACGTACCATGACATATTGATATGGTGTCTTTAAGGATTCAATCACAGAGACCTACAGGTGGGTTTAATGGCTCAAGTTTTGAGGTGGACAATTTTTCATTCTCAAGGCACACTCAAACTTTAATTATACCATAGTGATACTTTTAAGAACGCTAAATTAAATCAAATTTAGTCTGCAAAGTTTTTGTTTTAACACAGCCAGTTTCGGTATCCTCTCCTTATATTTTTCTGGAGTAGTGGTGGTAAATTTCAGGGATTCGCACGCAAGCATTTGGAAGGATGAGTACCTCTAAATCCGATTCTGCAGTTATTATACAAATCCAAGAAAGAGAAAGAGAAAACTCTTCCACCTTCTCTTTAAAAAGATAGTTTTTCTTCCTACTTTTGTTAAAATATGTCAATAGAAAATTAAATTTGGTATAGGTTATTATTATTATTGTCGAAATTAGACATCACTTATAAAGTATAACTTAGGAGGAATATATATATATATATATATATATATATATATATATATATTCCTCCTGAATTGTACTTATATAAGTGATGTCTATTTTCGGCAATAATAAGAGCAAACACATTCGACAAGGTTAAAAGACCACCAATTTAACGTTCCGCGATTATGTCCTTTACGTCATGATATCGAATAAAAGAGGCGTTGGATGCTTCCCTGAGGAAGTGTCTGTCAAGACTTCTTTATACATTTGCACAGAACATTGATTCTCTCTGCCAAAGGATCTAGCATGTGTTCACCATGTCCCACAAAAGATTATCAATTGGTGACTGTGCAGGCTAGAGAAGCAGAAGCATACATCATTCCTCGACGAAGGCTTGCACATTTCGGGATACTCGTAGCCAAGCATTGTCTGAAGAAAGGCTATAGTCGCGACGTTCCCAGATGTAGTGATCACAGGTGGCGTTACTCTCAATTCGTAGGAGCAAAGATTGCGTGTAGCATTCAACGGTGTCTCAAACCGTTAGACAATGCAGCTGGTAAAATGCGCTCACTAGGACGCAATAAAGGATAAGCTGAAGTTGAACTCTTCGGAACATATGAACGTGCCACTCTGATCAGTAACGACGGTGTTCACGCACCCACTGTGGCATATGGTATTGGTGTTTCTGGATCAATGAAAACTAATGGAAAGATATGTGTTCCGTCAGTCCAGCGTTACGTTGAAGACGTCGAACCTTCACATAGATAATTCCATACTAAATATCGCGGTTCAACATCGAGCTAACATTGCAGACAACGCTGCATGGCCATATATATATATAAGTCATCCAGCGTTGTGGTCTTCTGCTTACGATTCTTTCTGTCTAGTGTTTCAACACAAGCATTACTATCGTGGCAGCATGCTATGCACCCACAAATTTTGCAGTACGAAAAGCTGCTTTTCTGTAGGCTGAAAATACAGTCCTGTTCAAACGCTGTCTCTGTTCACATTGTTCCTTTGACATTAACAAGTCATTATCAATATTGTCCACATGTTTCCTATTCGCTTATTCGTGCCCCGCTAACTGAGTGATCTGGCACGGTATTACTCCGGCACAGAACGGAGCGTGCTGCTGGCCCACACAGTACTATCTTGCTGAAATTATTTACAAGTTGGGAAGAATTCTCGCAAATCCCTGTTGGTGTTCCAATTTTTACCAAGAGGAATGTATATACTTATACAAGCGCATTTAAGAATATCCTGTATACATAGAGTCGAATGCATCTCACACTGCAGAATGTGTGTATACAAACAGCATGCTGATTTCATGTATGTTGAAGGTTTCAGCCTACCGGCCATCGTAGAGGGCAGAATGGATTTTAACGTTTGGCGACAGCATGCTACCAGTAGTCTGACAAAGAGAAGTGTAGTTGTGTAAGGGAATCCATTTTATGTGATTTACAATCTGAGCCTGCCAATACCAGAATTACATCAGTGCAACTATTGTGATGTTGTGCAACTAAGTTACTTCAAGTGCGGCCATACAGTGGGGATGCGAAAGTGCAGGGATAGTACGTCAGAATTATCAGTGGTTCATCGGTGATGTGTACGATAGAGGCAGAGAGTTTCCTCACCAGACATGCGACCAAATGTCCTCATGACCCACCACAGCAACTCGATGGAAGAATCATTTGGGCCAGCTGAACAGATAGGATGGCAACCGTCCGTGTAGTCAAAGCTATGTGTGTGTCCCCCTATGTGAGCCTACGAACAATAAAAATTCCATTGTTGAAGGGAGGGCTACGTTCCTGCTCTCCTCTTGCACGATATCTGTTCATCGTTAAAAAACGTCTTCAATGGCGTTGAAAAAGACTGCAGTGGCGAGGCGAATGAAAGACAATAGTATTCAGTGATGGGAGTTATTTCTGGCGGACGTACACTTGTCCGTGACGTAGATGTAAGCAGGAAACCCAGCGTGTGTTCGCACTCGCCATATAGGACCCATGCCTAGCACTATGGAAGTCAATAAATTACACATACTGCTTGCCTATGGTCTTCATTCAGAGGAGTAGAATTAGTGCTTCATGCATTTGTGAAGTCGTCAATCCCGTCCTCCGACCTTATCTGCACACTTTGTGAGACACCTTCCAGCAAGATAACATGAGCCCCCCACCGTAGGGGCAATCCGGTGTGTTCTATTAGATACGCTTTTCAACCTGGTTTGTTAGTTCTCTAGACTTAAGACGTATCGAGCACATGAGGAAACATCGAGCTTAACAATCAGGCTCCGACAACAAGAATCTTCCAGCTACGCCAAGACTTGGGAGACTGAGATACCACGCCCCCGACAGACAATCCTTAGTTGTGAGACCTGTTACCTGCTCTCATACAATGTTTGGGACGTCTCGCAGGCACTATATTTGGATCACTTCCACCTACCATGATGTTATACAGTAATTTTGGACCAAATCCGTGAATTTGTACTCTGTTCCTCAAATAAGTTTCCACCAGTGATGTGTGTTGTGCGTTCAGATCTTTTCAAATAAAACACATTTTCTACTATTCTAACCGTTCTTTGCTCTGATACCTCTCGAGACGAATAGATTGTTCTCTAAGACTTCCTATTCTTATGCATAGTATAGTTTGGCAGCTGTAAATACAGATACTTTCAGTTTAATGGAAACACGTCAAATGTCTGGGTTGGCAACGGTCAGACAATTACCGCAACGCCGGACTGTTATTGGCTGTTCATTAGGACGAACTTCATACTACGAGAGGAGCAGTAAATCGATAGTATGGAGTGAACTGAACAGACGAAAATAGTGTATAACGGGAGACTTCTGTGATTCCCAAAGAGGGCAAATTGTTGGCACTCAGTTATGTAATATGAGCGAGATAAGAGTAGCAAGTATGTCTGAGTGTGTCACGAGGGACAGTGTCCAGGGTGATGATGGCCTACAACGCTCAAGGCAGAACCACATTGACGAAGAGGAACAGTGGTCGAAAAAAATTTCAGTGATAGGTCCCGCCAAGGATTAAAGCGGATAATCACTCAGAACCGTAGCGTGAATGCGGTGCAAGTGACGGAGGATTTAAAGCAGCAGTTGCCCCAGCCTGTGTCGACAATCACAGTCCGCCGCTAGTTACTTAAGATAAACATATGGGGCCGGGGTTGCACGGGCAAAACAGCTGATAAGGATTCATAACGCTTTAGCATGATGTCAGTGATACCGCGAACATGCAGCAAGGGCAGCTGATGATTGGAAACCTGTGATATGGTCGGATGAGTCGTCATTTGCCTTATTTCAAATAATGTGTTATGTTTCTATGTGGTGGATGCCCAAAGAAGCCTATGATTTGCAGTGTCTCCGTCCAACTGTGAAACAAAGCGGCTGCTCTATGATGCTGTGGGCCGCATTATCCTTGTTCAATGGGTTCTGTGCTTATGTTTTTCTGTTACGCCATTGCTATGATTATATCACTGCTTTATAAGATCATATGCATCCTATGGTTCAGATGTTTCCGGGCAATGACGCCATATTTCAGGACAATAATGCGCCTATTAACATAGTTCAAGGTTTGCAGCGTGGTTTGAGGAACATCGGGATGAAGCTGAACATCTTCCCTGTTTCGCCCACTTCCCGGACTTGAACATAATTCTACATGGCAATAATTTCTCCTAAAATGGAATATTGTTCACCTATCTGGACAACGTCAGCTCCTACAAACCTATCCCGGCTAAACTCAGTTCTAAACTTCTTCCTGGCTACAGTACGTTTCAGTGTACATCGCATACGCGTAATGACAAAGCACAAACTGTTACAAACATTAAATATTCAACTACTTGACACTCGTCACAAAATCAGTGATCTCAAATATCTACTCACACATGGTGAACTCAGGTCCAAAACGCTACTCTCAGAATTATATTTCCGAATTCCATTCAAACAAACACGTAATACACATGGGCGCCCGCAGAAAATTTTTCTGGGAAGGGCAAAGGTTTGTGTGATGTTTCACAGTACTCTCATATTTGCAAGGGTTATATTTAGTGGATGCCTTGTACGGAACTAAACCCCAACCATTCCTGTAAGCTTTACTGCAAACATAGTATTAGTTTATATAATATTAGTTTGAGCTCTGCTAGTAGTGTCTTGTATAAGATCTCACAGCTGCCTATTAGGTGAATGTGCGTGGTCTCCAAAGGACAGTAAAGTCAGGAAAATAGGAAGGAAAGATATTTTACATAATCAGATAATAATGCAAACACATTCATTTGAAAATGTCTCCATCTTACAATATTTTATATATTCTCCCATATACTTTTAGAGCATAACTCGACAAACTCAACATTAAAATCCAGACATTTTATCTATACAATGACAATAAATGAAACAAAGTTTAAAGAAAATAACCTTAGCTACTGCGGGTTGACACACCCTGCGTGCAAGTTTATATACGAAACAAAGAAGCCGATTTTCTAATTTTGCTATATTTAAAAAGTCTTTAAATGTGTCCAAGAAAGCTAACTCGACTAATATATTAATGCCGTTCTTCATTGACAGATAGTTTTTGTCAGACATGTCAAAAATCACATTTAGGTTCCAAAACTCAGATGGGGGGTACCCTCCCTTGCGGCGCCCATGATAACAGAGATCTTTTTCACATAGCACGACCTACACTGTCAATATTTCAACGATCTCTGTTCTACAGGCTCCCATACACCTGTAATTTATGTAATTCTTAAGAGTCATAAAACTCTGTACTACGACGTCATTTTAATGGATAAATTCTAGTCAGTTATATTATTATTATTATTATTATTATTATTATTATTATTATTATTATTATTATTATTATTATTATTATTGCCCTATGTTATCGTTATCATCTCTTAGATTTGTTGGATATTCCAGCTGTATCTGGGATTATGTTGGTAAATAAATAAATAAATAACTGAACATCTGTCGACTATTTTGGAGACACGAATCCGGCACTGATTTCCTCCTACGTCCTCTCTCACAGAACTGAATGATGATATGCACTTGAAATATTACAATATTTCATTTTAGCCCAGTCAATGAAGGTCAAAAAACATCAAAGTTCGGAAAAAATTTGGGTAAAGCTGATTTTCTCTCAAGTGATAAACCACTATGAGAGGAACATTTTCCCAAAAGTCCCCGCCCCTCCCCCTGGAGCTTCTCCCCCCACGCCCCCTCAAAGTTAAAAAATGGGCGTTTTAGAAAAAAGGCCATATCTTCAAAACTAATGGACATATTGACATGCTTCTTTTTTCTCGTAATCTGTGAAATGTGTTCTATAATTTCGTATTCTTAAAGTTTTTCATAAACCTAATGGTTTCTTGGCAATTTTAACCTAAAGAGTAAAAAAATGAAAAAATCGCCCGCGCCATTTTGTTTTTCCTCTTATATTTCCTTAGTGAGTTGTTATATGGAAAAATGTTTCAAATAAATCTTAAAGAGCATAAAATTATCTTTCCAACGGTGTATATATTGTAGGGGTTACTCTTAAAATTAGCCATGTAGCGAGATAAGTTTGAAGACGAGCGGGCTCAAATTTTCGCCTCAAATATCATGGAGGGATAAAATGCATAACACTAAGTAAATGTGTTAAAAAAGAAGTGGAGGTGAAGCGAACTCCGTTGGGAACATTTAATCCTGAAACTATTCGTATTCTTTCGTATGCCAAAAAAAGAAAAGTCACCGTAGTGGGCTCTCCAATACTTTTGTGGAAGATTTTAATGACTTGAAAGTTACCAGAGGAATTGAATGTCGAACGGTACACCCCATATTTCCAATGAATGTTTTGTGGATTGCATGCGCAGATATGCAGCCTGGGTGGAATGGATTCATGACCTCCGTAATGAGTAGAAGAGAAGATTGTGAGGATACATATATATTAGGAATTCCCTTTATAAACATGGATCCTAGCAATCCATCAAAAATTTTCTCTGCTCTCAGTTATGCTGCAGAACAATGTCAGAAGCAACGCCGTGCCTGTATTGTTACGTTCGATCAACCATTGTTTTTAAAGGCGGCTGAAATTGTAGCGTCAGCAAATCCCAACAGTGAAGTGTCAAAAATTATTCTGAGGCTAGGAGGATTATATCTATTAATGTCTTTTATGGGTGCTATTGGAAAGATAATGGAGGGGAGTGGTTTGGAAGACCTATGGGGTACAGTTTACAGTAAACTGACTGTGAACCACATTTGAATGATCACGCATACGCAAGAGCTGTCCGAGCATATAGCCTTGTGCGATTGTTAAAGTGATGAAGAGCAGTTTTCCTGAAACAAATGGCTCTCTTGCATATTTGGAAAATATTTCTAAAGATCTTCTTGAAAAGAGTTTTAATGAACAAGATGTTCTAGAAGAACCTGCTGTTAAAGAAGCTTTAAGCAAATTTAACGATTTCTTGCAGGAAATTAGAACTTTAAGCAGAACAATTAAGCTGTGGGTTAATCTCCTTAGGTGCATTGGCCTTATAATGCTGTTTATCTTTGCAGAAAGATCAGAAAACTGGGATTTATATATGAATACAACAATTCAAATTCTCCCATATTTCATGCTGCCGGACATCTCCCCTATGCTAAATCCGCCCACTTGTATGCACAAGAGATGTGCAAACTTGAATCAAAACTCACAAATCAAGAACTAGTTCTTTTTAAGGAGAAAGGATTCTTCACTATTAGGCGGAAAGGCAAGTACTGGTCAGGAACGTGGTCTGATATGTGCATAGAACAAGATTTGATGCGACCCATGAAATCTGTTGGAGGACTGACACATTGCCGTATCATTACTGACAATACTCTTTCAAAATGGGTACTTGGAACACCATTCTTTCTCAAAGTCCATGAGGCTGTAGAAGATTTTTTCGGAACAGCAATGCAGTTTAGCGAACAGCACGTGTAACTACGAGAATCCAGAAAGAAGAAAGACTTGTCAGACTTACAGAAGTTTACAGCTTGGTTACAAGAACACAATCCTTTTACAAAGTTGTCTGGTGAACTGGTCTCTTTGGCCACTGGGTTTGTTTGTGATGATTCAATAAACTGTGATCAAGCATACGATGTCGGTTTGTCTACCATAAACAAAATTAAAGGTAAAAATTTCCAAGAACTCTGCACAGAAACGATATGGTGAAGACACAGGCAGCACAGAAGTCAGCAAGAGTAAGATCAAAAGAGGTCAATATCAATTCTCAACAGCTTTTAAATCGGATATTGTGTGCCTGTGATAGCGCCAGCAAATTAAAGACATATTTCGAATATGAATTGGCAGTACGCCCACCAGCTCTGTTTGACGAAGTTTCTCTTCGAAAAGGTACAAAATCATCCTTGATGAAAGTGTTTGAAGAAGGAATCATCGAAGAACTAGATGTAAAGGATGCAACATATATTGTAGACGGAGGGTTTCTTCTTCACCATCTGCCATGGCCAAAAAATTGTACCTTTGGAGCTGTCTTAGATAACTACTGTACACATGTTCTTAATAAATATGGTCAAAAATCTATCGTTGTTTTTGATGGTTACCCTAGTGAGCCTACCACGAAAAATGAAGAACAAAACAGGAGAGCGGCGAAAAAATCTTCACAAGACATTTTTTATTTATTTATTTATTTATTTATTTTATTTTTATTTATTTATTTATTTTTTTTTTTGTCAAAAAACAGTCTGTGGCACGGGAAAAGACGAGTTCTAAGGTAATAGAAACAATAAGAAGAGATTATCGTTGGCTCTGGGGTCTGAACTCGCGAAACGGGGATTGACTGTAATTACAGCAGAGGAAGACGCAGATGTTGACATTGTAATGACGGCCATTCAACAGTTGAAAACTATTTCAAAAGTTATTGTTGTAGGATCTGATACAGACCTGGTAGTCTTACTTACTGCTTTGCCTCCTGAGAAAGAAAGTGCTTCTGTTTACTTCTGTAAAGAGAAAGGTGGTGTGACTCCGAACACACGGTACTTCAGGATCGAAACATTGATTGAAAAGTTTGGAGATTGCCGGCAACTACTTTTGTTCTGTCATGTGTTTACAGGATGTGACACGACATCGTGTTTTTATGGTATTGGCAAATTAAAAGTAATAGATATGCTCAAATCACCGGAATTTCAAAACTGGGCCAGAGTGTTTTTGGATATTTCAAAATCTAAAGGAGAATTATCTACAGGTGAAAAATTAGTTTTGGCTTCGTATGATTTGGAAAAATACTCAAATTTGAATGAAGCCCGATACCACAGATTTTTGTCTTTCACAAAGAAAAGTTCACTAAGACAGGGGTGCCCGCAAAGGGGGGCTATGACGCAAACTGCGTCATTGAAATATTTGGGTGGGGTAAAAATCTATATAAATACGTTTGAGGGGGTGTAAAAATTAATCGAAAAGATTTTTTTTTCATGAAAGAACACCTACGGATAGACAATTGAGGGGGGTGCGTCATGGACATGAGGGGGATGGGCACCACTGACTAAGATCTAACTTTGACCTGGCCAAACTACCTCCAACTTCTGAAGCGTGTAATGAACATTCGCTCAGAGTATTTTTGCAAGTACAGAAATGGTTAGGAAATAAACTTCCTGACACAGAATGGGGTTGGAGGATAGAATTAATTAAAGAAAATGGACGCTCCAAAAAGACATTGAAACCTATTCCCACATCCAAGCCATTTGCACCAGACGAGCTTCTGTGCATAATATCATGTTCGTGTAAGCAGGGATGTAGGCAATACTGTAAATGTAAAATAACTAAAATAGATTGCTCTGCAACGTGTGAGCACTGTATGGGTTGTCTTGCCTAAATTCACATTTCTATTCCGAGGAAGAACTTGTAGAATCATCATCCGAAAATTAAATAGTATACTGTATAGCTACGGAAGATTAAGTTGAAAATACTGCAGTAAGCATAGCGGACATGTTCAAAATTAAGATGTAAACATAATAAAAAATGTTATAGATAAAATTTCATACGCTAATTGACTGAGGAGATCCAAGGCAAAAAATAGGGAAAGGAAGAGAAAACAAAATATTTCAAATTTTTATAGTTTATTTGTTTATCTAGAAATTATTAGATTTATAAAAAAATAGAAAATAAAATAAAATAATTTTATCACTTTTTAAGAATAAAACAGAATGTGAAAATTATCAGTGTGTTGAATAGTTTTGGAGATAATACCTTTTGTCAGAAACACTTATTTTTAAATTTGGAATGGTAATGGGGATAGAGTAAGGGTTAAAGCTTCACAGGGCAGGCAGGACTAAACAAAAATGCTTTTCTAAAAATGCAGTGGTTTATTATTTGAAAAAAAAAGCTTTGTTATTATTATTTTTTCCTTTCGAAATGAAACAGTTACTGATATTTGAGGCGAAAATTTGAGCCCGCTCGTTTTCAAACTTACCTCGCTACATGGCTAATTTTAAGAGTAACCCCTACAATATATACACCGTTGGAAAGATAATTTTATGCTCTTTAAGATTTATTTGAAACATTTTTCCATACCACAACTCACTAAGGAAATATAAGAGGAAAAACAAAATGGCGCTGGCGATTTTTTTCATTTTTACTCTTTAGGTTAAAATTGCCAAGAAACCATTAGGTTAATGAAAAACCTTAAGGAATAAGAAATTGTAGAGCACATTTCACAGATTACAAGAAAAAAAGAAGCATGTCAATATGTCCATTAGTTTTGAAGATATGGCCTTTTTTCTAAAACGCCCATTTTTTAACTTTGAGGGGGCGTGGTGGGGAGAGCTCCAGGGGGAGGGGCGGGGACTTTTAGGAAAATGTTCCCCTTATAGTGGTCTATCACTTGGGAGAAAATCAGCTTTACCCAAATTTTTTCCTTGCAAAAACCTTTATTGACTGGGCTATTTACTACCTCTTATGACTCCATTTCATGTCACATCAGAATTATTGTGAGTGAAAATGGTTCAATGCCATATTAATCTCGCAAGTTTATTTATTTATTTATTTTTTTTTTTAGATGTTTCCAATAAATTGGTAAGTATCTGTACGTATTTCAACATTAACACGTACTTCACTGCATGTCTTTACACATTTTATTAAAGAAAATCGCATTAGCTATTTAAACATAAAATCTGATGTTCAAACATCGAAAGCCATAGTTTACAACTAATCAAAATTGTACACAAGATACTGTGATTGCACAAGTTTATGACTAGTATTGACCCACCTTGTTTGCTATGTTGATATCAATATTTGCCATTGATAAAAGCTCCTCCAATCCCTTGATATTGCCTTCTTCGGCGGCACACAGAAGAGCTGACACCACAAAATTATCATCCTGTAAGGAAAAGAAAACAGCCATATAAAATGCCATACTTTAAATTTATGATTAAAATGTACGTATTCTTAAAAGAGAGAGAGAAAGAAAGAAATGTAGTTACACCAAGAAACACACAGCTGACATTTGTGCGACTATCGGAATTATATATATATATATATATATATATATATATATATATATATATATATAGATAGATAGATAGATAGATAGATAGATAGATAGATATAGATATAGATAGATATATAGTATCTCGAAACAAATTAGTTTTTTAACAATACGAAACTATGATTGACTTCTAAACTAGCCGCAGAGATATCGTTTTCCTTTTCAATACCAGAGTAAGGGCAGAAACGGGAACATATTTTGGGAATTCTACATCTGTATCAAAAAAGCATTTCTCGCTATACTGTACTTCTTTTACTCTCTGGAGATTCAATGTTGAAGCCGGAAGTCATGAAACCCACCATTTCGAATGACAATAGATACATAAGAGCGGAGATAGAATCGGGATTCTGAACCTATTTAAAAATATCCCTATCTCCTATCGTCCCTGTTCTGATGTCTGTCAACAGACAGACGGACAGATAGTCGTTCTGTAAGGACTCGGTTGGAATTAGGCGTCCCTCTTGAGCACCAAGCCTATATGAGATGAAGACAATCTAAGACGGAATCCGAACCACTATAATGCGTTCAAATTTCAAAGAATTACCTCACTAGGAATCGAACACGGGACTTCGTGCATTATTTATTTATTTACAGAAATGAATACTACAGGTAAAGATACCCATTTATAGTATTCACAAAAAAAGATAAACATAACAACAGCAGAATAAACAAAGGCGCGCGTGGAAAACGATAATTAAAGGCGTGCCTGCTAGCAACAACACCAGCGGATAGGGCAATCGTTCCATAAAGCTTTCCATACTTGCGCATAGCATAATTTTGGAAGCCTCCTATATGAATGTGTAAATTTTCTCATGTACGGGAGAGCATATCTTATAGTTAGTTTACCGTAGTTAGCATAAGTAAACATTTGAGTATGCGTGGAAGCAGACCAGTGTTCAGCAGTTGCAAACGAACCCTCGACGGAGAGAAGTCCATATCCGTTACCGTTCTTCGGACAAACACTGTGACTGAAGTTGTATGATCTGCCACGGCCATGCGAAAAGATTTGGTCTCATTGTTACGATATCCATTGTTTGATTCTAGCTACGTTAAAATGTACGTATTCTTAAAAGAGAGAGAGAAAGAAAGAAATGTAGTTACACCAAGAAACACACACTGCCTTTACACTGTTGTGGCGTCATGTCATATAGCGCCGCATCACCCACTTTGTGATACATGAAGCCGTCTTCTCGAAGGCTGACTGCGCGGCCTCGTTCCAACGCAGTCATTTGTTTATATTGAGCCCTTTGACGTCAACGAAGCATAATGACACCTATACATTTCGTGTTTGCTTGTCCACCCTCTACTATCTATGTATTACATAAATCGCTCTCGTATACTACTCCGAAGTTCGAAAATCAATCCAAAAGCACTGGAGGGTGCACACATGCCTTTTCCACTAGATCATATGTAATACCCTTCCGTACAATCCCGTGAGTTTGAACGCATTTCTATCATTCCTTCCTGGTGTTGCAATTTTCATAAACGACAGTGTATATAAGAGGGAGGGGGAAGAGGAAGAGAAGTCATAGTACTTTGTGAAAATAATCTGAGTACGCAAATGAGTATCTTAGTGATGCCACACTGACCCGTTTTTTATATATGTACTACCACAAATTATATTTCTATTTCTCAATCTATCATTCCAGTGATGCTAATTTTAAGTTTTACACTTAACCATTTAAATAACACCAGTGATAGCACGAGTCACTTGGGTCACTACTTTTGTCACCCAGGATCGTTTCTCAAATCCGGTGATCCGATGCAACTGAAATATCAACTTTATAGCATTACATTTCGTGTTTGAAACATTTATTTCAAATGTATGAAACATTTCTAATTCATGCTATTGACTAATTTCATGCTTATTCATATCTCCATAATGATGAATAATGTGCTGGTTTCGAACAAAGACTATACCAAATAATTAAACAAAGATTATTTCCCTCAGCGCCGACTCTTATATTCTACACGACAAGTTTTACAGGCTCGCTCGATTAATTTTGATAAGTAAAACTCTGACGATGAACACAGTTAGTACATTTCAAACGTTACGT
This sequence comes from Thermobia domestica, assembly GCF_964235325.1. Taxonomy (NCBI): domain Eukaryota; kingdom Metazoa; phylum Arthropoda; class Insecta; order Zygentoma; family Lepismatidae; genus Thermobia; species Thermobia domestica. The sequence goes on from NW_027655897.1 coordinate 211,167, forward strand.
TAAAATAAAATAATAATAATAATAATACGAATGGAGTACCAAAAATGATTTTATTTAATTGAATAAGTAGTTTGTTCTTTAGAAAATCTAGAACAGAAAGCGTACTCTTGGAAGTGCATTATTTGCGGACGATTTCTACAAAAACGACCTGGGCGATTTTGTTCATATTTCATTTAAAATTCTACAATGTGGTATAAGTAATTTCCTCAAAAACTCTTCAATTGATTTTGGCCATTATTCATAAATAAATATTTCTATGATAATTCTACAATATGCCGTAATTCACGTCACATGAAAAAAAAAAAAAAAACCTAGACTTAGGGAATTAGTATTTTTTGAACATCTTTTCAGAAAAAGTTCTTTATCATTTTGTTCATATTTCGTGAGTAACTCTTTCCGTAATAACTCCACCAAGACATGATCCAGTTTAAGAAAAAGGATCAAGAAAGTGTATTTTATTTTCATATTCCGATTCCTACTGGATGAAACTAGGGGCGGATCCAGAACGGACTTCTGGGGGAAAGGGCGGTGGGTTTGTAATACTGGTACTTAGAGCTACTTTTAAGAGCGCCAACTCGAGGATAGGTTTTATTTACATATAAAATAAAAAGAAAAATGAAAATGAAATCTTTTACGTCCCACGGTTATGCCGGTTAGGCTAAAGGAGACGATGATGACGAGTAATGAATGAAATAGTGGAATGAAGAAAGTGGCAGGAAACGGGAGAACCCCGAGAAAACCCACGCACACGGTTTGTCCACCACAAAGTTCACTTGGCGGGGGCTGGGAAAAATAAAAAGAAGTTTCCTCTTCTGGGGGGAGATCGCCCCGATCCCCTTCCCCCCTGGATCCTACCCTGGGTGAAACTATTTACAATACATCAAAACTCTAGGCGTCAAGTATCTCCCGTATTTTAAAAGGCTGAAAGCCATTTCCACGGTCTATCATATCACATCTAGTGGTACAGAACAGGATATTTCTAAACTTTCTTTCTTTCCTTCAATACGAGAGAAATCCTCCCCAATTTTCGTGGTTGTAACTGCTCTGCTACCGGTTCAGTGATCGTTTCAGTACGCACACTGACAAGTTAGAACCCTGTTTGCTTGTGTGGTGTTTTTGTCATGGATGTACACCTCATTCATTGATTCTTTGGGGGTAATCCACTTATATCTTCCATCATTAATATACCATCATAGAATTGCATTTCTAATGGTTTCTTTTAGTTTATAAAACGTAACAGAGACAGTGTTGCCAGATTGGGCTACAAGTAGTTGATTGGGCGATTTTTTAAGTTCCATTGCTACTAACATTTCAAATTGGTCGACACGTTAATTTTTGGGCGACTTTTAATTATTGGCAGGCTATAATTAAGAATGTGCTACTTTTTTATTTTCATATTTATATATGAAGTAGCAAATTATTTATTTTATATAATACAATCAAACTTTTGTTTGTTAAGTATTCTGTTCATAACAGACAATAGTTTTAGTAAAATTAATATTTTCGATACTAGTTCAATTCTTGCTTTAGTACTTTTTAAATCTCCAGATCTGGCAACACTAGACTATTGTTAAGTTTGCACTGTAGCAGTACCATTGACCGCGCTGTTGTCTCAGTCAATGCACAGGCCTAATAATATTATACAGAGCTGTGTAAATGTAAACATCGCAAATTTATGTTACTGTATTTTCCATATTAACTTAATGAGTAAGTGCAGTTACAATAAAAACTTCAAAAAAATCACGATTCCCAGATAAAAAAAAAAAGCAAATAAATTAAGGATATGAGTCGCCCATTTTATATGATCATCAGCCCAGTTCATCTTGACGTAGTATGGAATTTTCTCTAATAGCACCAGTGGCGTAGGGAAGGGGGGCCCAGAGGGGCCGGGCCCCCCCAAAGAGGTCCGACAATGTACTTTGGTACTTTGATATTTGTAATTTTGTATATATTTTTTTGTTTGTAATTTTTCTATATGTACCTATAACAGCACTTGCCCCCCCCCCAAACACACATCCTGGCTACGCTACTGAATAGCACCTGAGCATAGCCAGCCCAGATAGATGTACTTCCAACTCCAGATGTTTCTATTAAATCGATATTTTATATATATTAATTCATGCAGTTTGCAGCTAAACACTTTTACTAATATATATCAGTATATTAGTAAAAGTGTATAGCTGCAAAATGCTATTACATGAATTAATATTATTTTTTCCAAGATGTTTCATATTCCGTATAAATTTAGGTGTCCAACAACTATTCCCTGTTCAGCGTAAGTTTTAAACTCCGATAAACAAAATATTTGTATCCTTCCGCTTGTCACAAATACGATTGGCTAGTGATGTATCACTCCCACTTCCCACAGGGAGGAGCAAATTATACACGTACATTTTGACAATACTGTCTCGTGTTGTCCAGATACTTACAGCAGTAGCAGGAAAGAAAGAAAAAAAGACTCGAAAGATTAAAAATATATATATATATATGAATTTCGCTGGTAAACAATTGTTGCTTAGTGAGTAAAGGTTTACCTTGTTGATGTTTCACCACAACACTCGCTGAACCGGGATTCATGTAAGACATCTTTCAGACTTAAAAGTAGAACACGCCTCCACAGTTGAATTGGCGCCATAATTACTGCGCATGCTTAGTGTTTATTTCTATTGTTTCATTAACCATACTCGATTGCAGTGTCATTAGATAATCCGTATTATTTTTTGTCATTTATAATAATGTAGTAGTTTTATATGGAGATTCATGGTAGAAGCAGTAATCAAATCATATGAACTATTTTGTGGAGGAGTACAAGAGTCGGTAGGCCAACAGCAAATCAGCGAGATTTAGTTTCACGTGGTTTTGTTTATCGCAGTTTAGAGCTTACGCCGAACAGAGTTTAATACGTTAAAGAGCTCATTCATAACTATATGATAAGCATTCATGCCATCGGCGCGGAGGAGTCAGATTCAATTCCTGGTGGGAGCTTAAGTAGTTCGGTCTACGTCTTACATAGCCCCGGTCCTGAAAGGGACGTTAAACTTCAATTCAACCAATTACGACGTAATAACTGCGGAGCAAATTTCTCGTCTATAAAGAGAGGTTTGGAAACAGTTACTAACTCATTTTTATAGCATTTTATAGGTACTATCTGACTGCTTTCTACATTTTCTTTAAATCTATATAAATAAAAATGAGAGTGACTATGTTGCTGGCTTAATAACTCTTGAACCACCCGAACTCGATCATATTTTCAACATAGATGAGGTTTGGGCCTGGGATGGTTTTTATCATTTCACTTTGACTTTGGTGCAACGTAGGGGAGAAGTATATATATATATATATATATATATATATATATATATATATATATATGATCGAAAATGGCCGACATCAGTGCCGAATTCATAGCCTTCAGGATCGCTGACATGAACAGTGACACTTCCGATGCCGTTTAAATCCAAATTCAACCCCATAACTTGGGGGAAGGAATATATATAAAAATTATAGATAACAGAGAGCGCTTTAGTAATAGTAAAAAGTGACTGACTAATGGCACATAGGCCTATTACTAATTTTTCTTATTTTAACCTAGCGAAGAAAGTTATTGACGCTAGAAATTCACCAAAATTAAAACAAAGTGGGGATTAGCTAAACGTACACCCTTTTAATGACTTAAACCCATGCAGTTTGACCTATGAGTTTGATATGTTTCATGTATGCGTACATTATTCGCTGGGTTTCTTTTGAGCAGTACCGGATTTAAGTTTGATGGGGCCCTAAGCTATTGAAAGGGACCCTTTATACGTTAAACTTTTTTTTTTTAAAAAAAAAAAGAACAAAATGAAGCCTTTTTAGGTTTTAATATATGCCATATACTAATTTATGGATCTAAAGAATATCTACATGAAAACAAGAGCCCATTAGAAGCAGGGCTGGGAAACGGGGACTCTATTAGAAGGTGGCTGAATAACAGGGGCCTCATTAGCAGTGGGGCTGAAAAATAAAGCCCTATTACTTGCTTCATAAAAACCTAGTACATAACAATACAAAATACTATTGTTGTATGTGCGTTTTATCTTATTTGCTTTTTGTTATTATTTCGAAATTACATTACAATCAGTTTTTCTTGAATTTTGGGGGGCCCCCAAACGTGTGGGGCCCTAAGCTATAGCTTGTTTCGCTTACACGTAAATCCGGCACTGCTTTTGAGTTAAACAACAAACATCCACATACATAAACAAACACAATTCAGACGGGAAAAAAAATACAACACTTGAGGTACTGCTTTTATGTATTGCAACCAACTGCAGCGAGAAACAGCAACAATCATCAAGGTTATTAGACGTAAGTAACACAATTCCTTATGGCTTCTCTCCTGCGTTGTACAGTAAACTAACATCTTGTTCTTTCTAATCTACCGCACATGAATTGAAAACACCTGAAGCATGACTATCTTGGGAAGCGATATTTCAAGCCTACTGACACAGTCGGAACTTGGCATGCAACCATTTCCTTGTTTGCTCTGTGGAAGCTCTAATTTACAAACACATAGAGGAAAGAAAACAACTCACACATTGATACTCTATGTCCGGGAAAGAGAGAAATGTATTCTTCCCAACTCTTTCACTTGATTAATGATTACAGTTTTTATTTTATGAACTTTTAAAATTCGCATTATTTTTAATTACAGTAATGATTTTAATGAATGGTTTCCCAGTTTTATTACACATATACCGAACATTTCTACATGTAATTATACGACTATAGATAAAGCACAAAAAGTTATTAAAATCTGCACTGAATCAATGGAATATGTATAACCCAGACGTACATTCCACATCAATAATGGCAATGTTACATTGGATGGTGCCATGATGTAATAATCAATGGAATTCTGTGGTGAATTATGGTGGATAAAACTATGATCAAACATTTTAGTGCTGATATTGTCCAAATATTCGAATAAAATAAATGAATTGTTTGAACAATACATTTAGATATTTAAAAATGTATTATTTGAATAATGGTTTAATAAATTGAAGGACGTCATCAAATGTTTAATTTTATTCACGATTTTGTTTGTCTGTATTGCATAAAAGCAACCAAGAAAGTTCTTTCGCTTTTTTGTGGAGGTCTGTGTTCAATTAGCCCTCATACCATGAGTTGAAGACGAATGGAGATAAGGTGAAGGTCAGCTGTTGGTGTGAGTACATCCACATACTACTTGGTTGTGGCAGTTCAGTTACACCGTAAACTTTCGTAAAGGCAGAGAAAACATGGGACCTCCACAGAGCGTCATAAGGACGTAAATGATGTACGATTCAAACTGCGGTCAAACGCCGTTGCAGTGGGGCGGAAGGTATGCCAGGCCTTTCGTAAGGGTTTCGTGACTACAAGTTAAGGACGGTAACGAAACACTCCAAGACGCATCACATGCCGAAAGACCAACACATGTACAAAATGAAGATCTTCAGGCAGTAATTGAGGCGAACAGTAGCCAGACATATGAGGAACTAGGACTACAACTCAATGTGGGTGGAGAAACCACTCGGAAGCACTTTCATCAACTTGGAAAGTACAAGTTGGGTCGATGGGTCCCACATGATTTGATTCTGGACCAGGAGGCAACGCGAGCAGACACCTGTGTTTCTTTGCTGTCTCGTATGAGGAAGGAGCCATTTCTGGACAGGGAGCTGATATGTGATGAGAAGTGGGTCCGGTACGAAGCCTCACGGTGTCGTCATCATTGGTCAACATCCCATGAACCGGTTCCAAAACAGCCGAAACCAGCACTGCACCAGAAGAAGGTTCTATGTTTGCTAGACGGCTCGCAGCATTGTGCATCGGGAACTCCTACCAGCTTGTCGGAGCATCAATGCAACTTCGTCTTCAAGAAAAAATCAAAACACTGGAGCCAGCGCTTGTGAATCGCAAAGGTGTCCTCCTGTTACAGGCCAACACTAAACCCCACGTGGCCAGGATGACTCGGGACATCTTCCTACGCCTTGGATGGAAAACACTATTGCATCTGCCATACTCCCCGGACATTGCACCTTCTCCATTCCTTGGACAATCACCTCAGAGGACGCCAGTTCAAATCCGTAGTACAGGTGCAAAATGCACTTGATACCTTCTTCGCTTCACGGCCCACCAAGTTCTACCCGATGGAATCCTGGCCTTCCAGAACGCTGGCAGAAAGTGTGTCGATGCTGATGGAAATTATTTTTGATCTTCCAGGTAAGCTTAGGTGACATATAGATGTTCGAAAGTAGTGGATGAAAAAGCGTCAGAACTTTCTTGGTTATGTTTATAGTTTGCATATGTAGGCTTGAATCTATTTCACATAACAAACATTCTTCCCACGTAGATATCTTAGTAAGTACAATCCTACGATTGAATTCTCCTCGCTGCCAATCTCTCGCTATTACGTGAAATTCGTAGAGAACAAAGACGTTCAGTGAGCATTCATGGGTAAACACCAATTCTAGAGGTAATTTAAGAACAGAACAAAACACTTAAAACATAAATTTTATTAATTTTCTTGGATTGGATTCATTTCACAATCATCATCATAGGTATTCTGCCAGTATTGGCAGGTCACTTCCATGCTCCACCGTCTTCTGTTAACCTCTTCTTTTTCACGTGATTTTTCTATTTTGATATCGTCTATTAATTTTAATCTCCTTCGCTCCCTCCCTCTCTTTCCTTCATCATACCCTCTAGCACATCACTCATGATACATCAGTTCCTTCTTGTCAATGTCCCAACCAGTTTCTCTTACTCTTCTTAGTAATATCTAAAATTGTTATTTTCTTGCCCATCATTTCAAACATGCTTTCGTTCGTTTTCCGCTCAACGTAGCTAATTCTCTCCACTCTTCTCCACACCCACATTTCGAAAGCTTCCATTCGTTTTTAATCACTTTTGCGTAATCTCCATGTTTCTGCTCCATACAGTACAATACTTTAAACGAAGCCTTTTATGAGTCTTTTTCTTAACTCTTTATTCAAGGTCCTACAAAATAGTGTTTTCTTCCTTCTAAAGGCTCTTTTCGCTATTCCTATCCTTGGTTTTATTTCACGTTCGTACTTCATATCATTACTAATAATACTACCCAGGTATCAAAAACTAGTCACCTGTTCTGTTTTCTCCCCTCCTACTTCTATATTTGACACCGACCCCTTCGTTCCAATCGCCACGTATTTTGTAGTTCTAACATTTATTTTAATTCCAGATTTTTCACAGCCTTTCCTCATCGATTTTCTCTTCAGATTCCGCAACAAGCGTCATATCATCTGCAAACTGTATGCACCTAATCATTCTACCTCCTACTGAAATGCCGTCTTTATTATGTAGGCTCTTTTTCACTATATCTTCTAGATAGATATTAAATACTGTTGGAGCTAATTAAAAATATATACGGAAATCTGACGTCACTGTATGCTCAGGAGATGTAAAGTATGCAACAATAAGACGATAGGTGGTGAAACAGGTTCGTCAAAGACACGTTGCAACCCAGGCCGCAATAACTACTGCACGTTGATTCTACAGAAATTATTATTTGTTACAATTGTCACCTACAATACCTGACATCTGTAATTTCTAAACGAAGTGTTTTTTGATTTCCATGTACAGTAGAACCCCTCTCGTCCGCACTCGGCTGATCCAAACCTACTCGAGCAGAACTTGATCCGAACCTACTCGCGCAGAACTTGTCCCGACTCGTCGGTGACTCACGAGGTCCATTGTCAGGGCCGGATTTAGCATTTTGGCGCCCCTAGGCCCAATAATTTTTTCCGCCCCCTAGTCTGGTTAAAGTTACTTTCTTAAAAACCTTCATTAAAAAATTATATCAAACCTACATGTTAATTGCTTAAACACCACTCCACGATGCAATTTTATCTTTAACTTTACCAATAATTATTTGTTCCAATGAACTTCAAAATCAGAATGCTTTATTAGCCTGATTTTTTTAATCAATTTAAAAAATATGTTAAGTTATGGCTATTTATTTTTATTTCTAGATATTTTTTAAATTTTTTTTCTCTCGTCTGTGCGCCCCCTGGGAGCTTGCGCCCACAGGCCCGGGCCTATTGGGAAATCCGGCCCTGTCCATTGTCGTTTACTGCCATCGCGACATCGTTGTTTACTTGATGTTACCATATATCTGGTTTAGTGCTCCGTCATCTCCTATATAGTTTTTTTCGTTGTGTTTGTTTTCTGTACTGTACTGTGCGGGTTTTAGTGCTTACTGTTCGTTGGTTTTTACTGTAGAGAACAATACAGTCATTTCTGAGTTCAGAGATTGTTTATTTTACTGTAAATCGGTATTTTTCTGTATTTTCTGATAATCCGATCTTTTTTGCGTTCCGACCATACCCCAGTCCCAAAGGTGACGGATTAGAGGGGTTCTACTATATTTATTTAGTTCGTTAGTTGTTCCACGATAGGAAATATTCATGAACTTCCTCTCGGTTTTGCACTATCACCCTGTATAATGGCTAGTTTATATCTTGGACTTTTCCTCTTCAAAGGGGAAAGTATTCTTAATTGTTGGAATTCATCTCCTAAACGCTTATCTTTATGAGAGAACTTTGTAATTTTGTTTCGAGAGAAACCACTGACGTTAGCAATTGTAATTGTGATTACAAAGAAAGTAAAAAAAAAACATTTTGTCCTCAACTTTCTACGACAACTTATAAGAATGCTTTCACTTAACATGTTTAGATATACGGTTACACTTCGTAACTTGAAAATATAAACGAGTTTCGCTTTCATTTATGTGTATTACAACACAGCTTAGAATCAATTTTAAAATCGTCCACGCGTCACACTAACTTACAAGTAGAACTGAGTTCTGAAGTGTCCAGTAAAATCAGAAAGAAATCCACAAATAATCTTCCGAAATCCGAGAGAAACCTCACCTTCAGTGCTCTCAATTTTTTTTATTATTATTATTATTTAGAATACTGTTCCACGAATCACTTACGTTTTTCTTTTAAGTCTGAAAATGAGAAATAATGTACAGTAAACGTGTAGATTATTATCTATCAAACTATGGGGGAAACATCGAAGTTAAGAAAAATTATAGTGCGAACAAATATCCCACTTTCCCTCATATTGCAATGCTCCTATTCATCTTAACAATGAAATGATACTGACTTTTATTCATTAAGAAATACTCAAACACTAATTCATCTGACCTAGAGTTTTGTCTTTGTCAGGAGTTTCTGTTCTTAGCCATATAAAGTCACTATAAAGCTAAAACCGACGCTACACTCACCAAAGGGTATATGGCCGGCTAAATGGTGCACCTTCAACTGTATGACTTAACACATCGTCTTAAATATTTTATTATTATTACTATCATTATTATTATTATTTGTTTTCCACACCAGTCTTCCTATTTCTTAATTCAATTACCATACAATGCTGCGTCAATATCAAAATTCCCGTCCCCATCACAAATCGAACTCGCCTATAGATTATATAGATATGGATTTAAACAGTTACTCACCATTCGAGGTTGTATTGCACACAAATGCGGCCACTGAAAATTGAACGCGGAACTGCGTGCACAGAAAGAGCATCCGTTAGCGAGTTGAGCACGAAGGGGCACAAAAGCCCTGCTATACTGTATGTAACACCAAATTATTTAGTTATACAATATTAACTTTGTTCTTTTGTATATTTGAGGTGTAAACGTGCCAGGAGTATACGCACATGTATATGAATAATTTAACATTCTCCTCTTGTAATCCTAGGTTCAAATTCCACGATCGGTCCTCTTTTTTTTTTTCTTTTTGTCCCACCAATCGAATGCCGGAATGGCACACTTTAAACCCAATAATTATCCAGCTTCCGCCCGAAAACTTTTCTCACCTCACATCTTTAAATTTGAAAAGAAAATTTCACACAACCGAGCCCTAAAATTTCTTAAATACATTAGTTTATATGAACATTTTTTTTAAAGCTTTGCTCGCATACTTTCTTTATGAAGTCTATTTCTGCATACAGCAAGGGACAACGTTAGGTATTCTACACAATGATGTACAAATGTATGTCCAGATTTAACCATGTGATTCCTCTAAGAATAGGCAAGAAATAAGTCTATCCGACCGGAGATATACAGGGTGAATCAAAAGACATGGCTAAAGGAATGGAAGTAGTGAGAGGCTATTAATGAGCCTGAAAGACATTAATAGGCTGGGAACAGGGCTGGCTTCACGCATGGTCCCGATGATCATTTGCCCGGGTACCCCATGAGCAGAATTACATATATTACGCGTAAAAGCTAGTCGTGGGGGCTCTGCCCATTGCTTTACCCAGGGACTCATAAGACGACGTTGGCTAGGAAGAGTCAAGGGTGCACCGTAGACGAAGTGAAGGGGGACAGGTGGAGAGATGATAACGAATACTAGGAACAACATTTAATAGGTGGCGTGTAGTTTGCCACGGCGTTATTTGTCACAACTCGATTTTGGTGCTGTTTACCACGATATTTTCATTGTCGATTTATCAGATCTCATTATCATAAAGATTAACGTTATGTCTCACGTAAAAGCAAAAGGCTGCCTTTATTTTTGATTCCCTGTGAATGAGTACTGTTTTCGCCTTCAGGACGAGAAAGGTTTCATATAATCTTGCTGCTGAAAAGGAACATTAAGCTCTGAGCAAACAAACATAAAACATTTCTAATTTCATGATAGCTTCATAAATTGACGTAATTCAATTTTCTCTCTTAACTCAATTCTTAATATTACCTCCTGTTATATAATGTTCTATTTTTCCGCTATGCTATGCGACTAAAGAACCTGGTTCTATATACTTAAGAAATATACAGATCGCACGTTCTCGAGAAAAGTGACACAAGTCAAAAAACCTAAAGGTCCAAGTTCATATCCCTCACGAGAAAAATGACAACTCGTAATTTGTTTTAAAGTTATTTTATAATCACAATGTTTTTTTTTTTCCTTTATGTGTAAAAGTGTTGTAATTATAGCTTTAAAATTATCCCAAAATCGGAGTGTATTAGAACAAAAATGACAAATTTCGTGTTATGTCATTTTTCTCGCGTGGAATACGAACTTGGACCTTTAGGTTTTTTGACTTGTGTCACTTTTCTCGAGAAGGTGTGAGATAATAATTCAGGCTGTCGCAAGAATCACAAAGTTACAAGTTGTCAATACCAACCAATACACATATTAATTCGCAGTGCAGTTCAAAGTTCGTCTGACGTAGTCCTTCTAATACTAATTTCAACTCGTTCTAATATATTCTACCCCAGAACCAAAAAGGTCTACGCATGCCGGATACGACCGGACGTTTCCACAGGTTGCGGATAGTGGGAAGTCCTTCAGACATGTTTTTTAGCTGCGAAATGAGCAGGAATAACCCGACGAATAAGCATTGCGGACAATAGAGATAAGGAAGAAAGTTCTGACAGAAAATCCTGGTTCTCCAGCTTGGGGGCTGAATGTAAGAAAGAAGATTTAATTACTGTAGATACCCTTGCCCATCCTCGGAACTGGAATAAAAATTTGGAATCAGAATGGCAGACGATAATGAGAAGGAAACGGGAGATAACTAACCACATGAAACATTAGAATCTTAAACAAACCCAGGAAACTAAAAATAATAGGAGTAAAAAATAATAGGAATAATAGGAGACTAAAAAATAATAATAGGAGGAGTTAGCTGTGCATTACAGGAAGTACGATGGCAAGAAAATTGAATAATTAGAACAGGGAACCATATACTGGTGTACAGTGGAGGAAACATGAACATCAAAGGCACAGAGTTTTTGTTACAAAAGCCGCTACCACCACAAGTAATGAAATCACCATTAATCAATGACAGGATGTGTAGCCTAAGAATAAAAGGATTTTTCTTCAATACGACAATATTCAGTGTGTACTCCCCAACGGAAGAGGCAATTACGGACGAAAAAGGAACAATTGTACAATAAATTAGATAAAGAAATAAGCAAAGTGCAAATGTATATTAAAATAATACCACGGGACCTAAATGCACAAGCAGGGAAAGAAGAAATCTGCAGAACCACGATAAAAAAAGAAAGTCAACCTGATAACAGCAATGTTAATGGGTTGAGTTTAAAGAGGAACAAGTAAAATCAAACCATTAAAATTCCAGCTCATTTCAAAGAATATAGAAAAATAATTTAACATATAAATGAATGGGCTGAACAACGAACATGTTTTATCCAGACATGTTAGAGGGGGAAAATTTCACCCCAGAATTCTACAAATCTCTCCAAACTTTGAAGATACAGGTGTGGCACGTACTTTATTAATACGTATCACACCTACAGCTTTAGATTCCCTCCAGATATCAAGAAAACTTGATAAAACACTGACAAATATGGCACAGGTACTTAGCAACTTTAGAGCTCTCTAATCTGTTCTGCGTAAGGTTATGAGAATAAGACATTCGTAACAGACGGGTGGTCAGTTTTTAAACACAGATGTGCACAGTGGCGTAGGGAAGAGGATTCAGCGCCCTCTCCCTCAAAGAGTTCCGACAGGTACTTTGATGTTTGTAAATTTTTCTTGGCATGATTAATCATGCCTGTTGTTCTGTATGGTTGCGAAACATGGTCGCTTACTCTGAGGGAAGAACATAGACTGAAAGTACTTGAGAACAAGATCCTGAGAAGAATATTCGGACCCAAGAGGAACGGGAATGGGGAATGGCGGAAACTTCATAACGAGGAACTACATAATTTATACGGTTTACCCAACATTGTTAGGGTCGTCAAGTCTAGGAGGCTTAGGTGGGCAGGTCATGTAGCTAGAATGGAAGAAAGTAGAAACGCTTTCAAAGTCTTGACTGGAAGACCAATCGGAAAACGACCATTAGGAAGACCTAGGCGCAGATGGGAAGACAATATTAAGATGGAAAGTTAGGAATACAAAGTAGAAACTGGATCCAATTAGCTAAGAATAGAAGTCAATGGAGAGCTTTTGTGAACGCGGCATTGAACCTCCGAGTTCCATAGGCCATAGAGTTAGTTAGTTAGTTAATTTTTTCTTGGAACAAACAAAGATGTCTTTCATGTACTCTATTTCAAAACAAAATATATCACTAAACAGTTCCTAGACAAGCTGTGTGCGCCAACGTCGTCTTTATTCTTTAAAAATGTTTGCATTTTGGGGGTATGGAATTCGAGTTTTCCAAGAATTCCACTGTTCACAGGCAAGAAAGGAAAGAACGTAAGCAGGGCCTATATGCATATGGTGACATTGAAGTTACTGTTCTAGTGTTTGACATAGCAATGACCACAGTTTTCATGTGTCTTGTTTGACCCAAAGCCAAAGTTTGCAGACTGAGCAAGGCGACATCGAAAAAGAATCAGTTCCTTTCTAATCATAAAAGGAAATTTAAAAAAAAAAAAAAAATCAATTTTTAACAGTTCAAGAGTTAAGAGCAAATAGACATATTTGAACCCAACAAATCACTGACCTCGATAAAAAAAAAAATTAACAAAACAGGTGACCTGTAATCGTCTATTTTGAATCATTCATCACCGTTCCCAATAGGATTAACTACAACAGGAAACCTCGATTTAATACCACTCACTCCTAGCCGCAATTGGCATCAAAGAAAGCGGAGATGAATTGATTTCGATAAATGCTTAGCAGCCAGTTTACTTAACTTACAAACAAAAAGAAAAATGTAAAAATGAAAAATTCCTCCTTTTTTTTCATTCAGATGGAAAATACCGTAATTGAAGAAAAGTGTGTACTAGAAGTGGGTGGAAAACAATAGTAAAGACTTGTAGCGCCATGGCGTGGAAAATCAGCAACCGGGACAAGAGTATACGACGGCGCCCGGTATATGTGAGGTCGATAGACTAGCCGCAAAGCACCACCATGTTTGGCGAAAGCGTAATAAAATTTTCAAAAATAAACTGTGCTTTTCCTTGATTTTGAGCACTTTTTACTACATTATTCCTCCCATTTTATATATGTGTATATGCATTTTCCTCCCGAATTTTGCGCCCCCTTACTTTGGCGCCTGGTGCCGTCGCCCCGCTCGCGGCATGATATTGTTGTAGCGTGTAACTATGTCACAACAATCTCTGATGTTTGATCAATTAGAGCAGTTCAGAAAATTTGCTTAAGTTATACGTGTTTTGGGTGTCGAAATAAGAACCTACTTTGCAATTGAAAAATATCGGAAAACGTTTTACAAAAGTGGTTAAAGCGGAAAAAGGACAATGCGTTAATCTAGGCGAGGAAAATATGAAATAAAAAAAACGAAGAAAAATCTAAACAAGATATTAATTCAGAGAAAGATTTGGAAAACTTTTTGAGAACGAAAAACAAAAGACAGCAGTGGTGTTAATTTTGGCGAAGAACATATGCAAAAACTGCAACTGAGAAACAACGAAGAAATATCTAAAGAAGACAGCACTTCAGAGAAAAATGTCTTATTATTATTATTATTATTATTATTATTATTATTATTATTATTATTATTATTATTATTATTATTATTAAAACTAAACTTGTCTCCCTTAACAAATACATACAAAAGCATATGTAACATATAGGCCTATGCTTACATTACGAGTATATGTAGCGGATCTACACTGCACAAATAAGTACATATAAACTTTAATACTACGAATAAACACAACTTAAACACTAATACAATTTATTTTTATACTCTGAATAGTTGATAATTTCTGTGTCGTTCCAGTTCAAAAAAGGTTATTTGTAACATTATTGTTTTCCTCAACAGGAGTTTACTACCTTCTAATTAATTTAATTACGTCTAAACTGTCTCACGCCGTTGAGCCAAAGCTGAAATATTGTGTTCCCTACCGCAAAATCGAACTAATGATCACAGACATCAAAGTTATTCACTGTAATCTTCCTGCTGCACGGAAGTATGCACATAGATGTTAATGCAGCATATTCTTAAATTCTGTAAGCTCTCTCTTGGCATGCCCATAGTCTGCGCGAAAATGCGATATATGCCTCTCGCAACACAACCTATCTTTATTACATTCATTCACGCAATATCAGAATACACACATCACAACTTATTCCTTTCTGTTTGCACATTTTCAAACTCAGGTACAGCAAAAATAGCTTTGAAGGAAAGTGGACATCAATGCCAAGCGTGATCTTCGTCATAAAACGAACTGATCTCAAAATAATGCATTATGCATAGATCAATCCTTTAGGCAAGAGGTGAATCTGACCCTAATCCATACATTATCAGCAACGCTACATCTTCCTCAATTACATTAATAAAGGAATAACTTTTTGTTATGCTTTCCGTGAAATACATATCAAATGCATACAATCCACCGACACAGGAAATCCTGCGCCAACCGTCGGATTTATGAATTTTTAAATACGCTGCTATCACCACTCTCGAAGCACAATATGCACGAAATAATGTAGTATTCCTTCAGAAATGCAATCTATACATACATAACTATTCTGTAGTCAAATAAACAAGTAGAGAAATGAACTTAAATCTTTTACGTTTTACGTGATATGACTATGCTCTGTAGGCTAAAGGAGTAGACTTTTAAATGCAGGAAATCTTTAAACTTGGAACGATTTACACTTATTTTGGAAGATTTAGATAACATGAAACTAAGTTTAAATCTAATATGTCATCTTCAGAGTGGATTGAAAGATACGAAACAAACTATTTGGCTCTCTTTGGTCTGTATTTTATCTTACTTGTTAGCAAAATATTGCTTCGTAGAATGAAAATGTGGTAGGAAACGGGAGAACCCTGAGAAAACCACGCTTACGATGTTTTCCACCATGAACTCACATGATCTGGGATTGAACTAGGGATCATTCGCACCAGAGGCAAGGGCTCTAGCACTGAGGCACCATGCCCCTATTATTCAATTGTAGTTAATATTGTCGCATCACAAAATAATACTCGAGCCGACTTATACAGAATTTACATTTATACATGCAATCGTGCTATGCAAATTCCTAAATGTATGTAATAATGCACAGATGAGTCATAAACCTTACAATATTTTGGTACACAAAATACCTATATTTATTAAATACAATGAAAGCAAGTTAACATTCACGTTATAACCTCTCGCTGTTGGACTGTCTGCAGTCTCGTCCCTCTTAATTTGTCAATTCCACGTCCATACCATGTCTTGCTCTTAGAGGCAAAGAAGTCCCTTAGAGTCAATCACTGCTGTTTCCAACTCCTGCTGGTTGGTGAAGCATCGTAATTTTAGGAAGTGCGCCAAGGACCGAAACATGTAGTAATCCTAAGAGGCAAGGTTAAACTATGTGCCGGGTGTGGTATCAGTTCGATGCCATCAAGTTCCTCCAGTTCTTTTGCGTTTTTCGACCCGGGTGTGGTTTTGCAGCAGGGCGCGCTTTCGGTTTACCACTGAAGGCTATTTTTGATGTAATGCAGTATACATCCACTCCAACTGTTCGGAATAAAGGACCGATAGAAACAAACTCGAACTGATTTACTCCCTGTAGTTTCACCACACATAACACGAACTTATGCTCGAAAAGGCCTTTCTGACGATCGGTTCTAAAAGTTTGCTCTCACTTACCGTTTTTGCACATTCGAATTTCGGAAAACATCCACTTTTGGTCGCAAGTGACAATTCGTTTCAGAAAAACGCATATCATACGGGTTTTGAAGCAGTTGTCAGCAAACATCCACTCTTTTGGGAAGTTCGTGACGCACTACAATAGCCTGGGACATGATGAATTGATTTGACAATTGTCTGTTCTGATTGATGGATTTTCTTCAATGGTGTGCCATAAATACCCTCAGAATCTGTTATCCTGGGGTAGTTGGGCCTTCGCTGATCTTGGGCATTTTTACATCCTGCACGAAGTTTCTGCAACCAACGAGTTGCTGTGATGTGTTTCACTGTGCTTCTCCCAATCGCATCACAAACGTTTTGGGTTGCGGCTGCAGCATTATATCCGAGTTCGAATTCATACAGCAACTAAAAACTGACTGCAGATTCTGACGGAGTGATCGCCTCCATGTTAAATAGTCCACTTCCCGCACTAGTCCTTGGGTCAGTTTGCCTTTGTGTTTACATTCAAGGCGTAGAACACCAGCCTGCTGTTTGTGTTGGAAAATATTAAAAGACTCACGCCTCTCCCTTGTAAAATCACGTTAAAGCGACCTTACGTTGTTCAAAACTACAACATACACGATCCTACTTCGGTAATCATATGCTTTTTCTGACTTTGTAACTTCGTAACCATATCCTAACACATCATATGCTGACAATGGTATATCCTATGGAAGGCTATTTTATACATACGAACATCCTATGGTAATAGCATAGTGGTGTTCAGTGACGTACGCAAAAGAGTATTTGGGGATTGAACTCCCCCTTGAGCTAGATGCTACACAAAAAGAGCATTATATATATATATATCCAAATCACGCATGTTCTCAAAAACATAAGATCAAGCGTTTAAACCCCATTCCTTGATGAAATTTTGCGTACGCCACTGCTAGTATTACCTGCATAAAAAGTTTATTTCAAGAAGCTAAATAACAACAAAACTAGAAACGTTAACAGTTCAAACTTATATACTTGAAATAAGACAACAACTGAATTACCATGTCAAGGAAATCTTTTTAACTTCTGAATGCAAAAAATGCAATACTGGAGGCAGCGCTGAATTTCTTTTAGTACAAGTTCCATAAACATAAGTATAAACATATTACAAAAATTGTAAACAATTGTTTCTTTAATGTTTAGGACTGACTTTTATTCTCCAACTAACTTCAAAGCTTTGTTTGTCATGAAATTTTATTACAGGCCGTATACAATACACCAGATTTACGAGGCGTGACGAACAGTGCAGAATGACAATATGATCAAGATACACCGACAAAATACAACGTTGCCAATTTTCACTTTTACAGATGTAATGAAACTATTAATGATTCATAAAAAAATATTAATGTTCTCCTTAAGAAATAATATTTACTATATCTAGCACAGATTTATCATTGCATTAGGTATCAAACGGCCATTTTTAAGCATCTATAAATATTATAATTATTACATTTGTTAATGGAGTGTGTGACATTCCAAGGTCGTGAGAACAGAATTTCACATAGAAGTCTGTGAGAATAAAAGAAAAAGGGAACATTTACTTTCTTCTGTAATTTCTATGCACATGACAAGTAAAAGATTTCTTTGATTAAATTAAGTTCTTCTCTTGATAAAACACGATTAGACAGAGTACTGAAGCAGCTTATAAAACTAACGATGAGAAGATTGTGTCAATTTGAAATTTTGTTATCAACGAACTTAAAAAGTTCGTTACTGAATTATCTGTCTGTCTGTGTTTGCGTGTGTCTGTCTGTTGTTTGCGAAATTTTCAGTTTTGACCCGCTCCATTCGATAGAGCATCAAAAACTATTTCAATGAAGCGATGGAATTTTCCGCGTCATTCTTTAGACTCTACCGTTTTCGAGATATTGGCAAAAAAAAAAAAAAAAAAAGTTTCGATTTCGGGAAATTTAAGGAGTTATATCTCGGGAACCGTAAGTCATAGAGAGATCATATTGGTGTTGATCAATACCTCAGAGGATGCTGAACATTTTGGTACCGAATAGTACCCGGTGTCCACTGGCCAACTGACCACCGTTCCCCAGATATTGGCCAAAAAAGTTCCGATTTCGGGAGATATAAGGAGCCATATCTCGGGAACCGGAAGTCATAAGAGAGATCATATTGGTGTCGATCAATATCTAAGAGGATGGTGAACATTTTGGTACCAAATAGTAACCGGTGGCCAGCGTTCCCCAGATATTGGCCAAAAAAGTTCCGATTTCGGGAGATTTAAGGAGCCATATCTCGGGAACCGAAGTCATAGAGAGATGATATTGGTGTTGATAAATACCTAAGAGGATGATGAACGTTTTGGTGCCAAATGGTAAAAGGTGGCCACTGGTCATATCTGCATTTTCAGTATATACAGTGATGAAAAACGACAGCTTAATATCGCTAATTCAATAGATCCCCTAATACGCAGGTTTCAAATATGTAAGTGTATTGTCTATTGAATTTAATCAAATAAATTTAATATCGCTAATTCAATAGATCCCCTAATATGCAGGTTTCAAATATGTAAGTGTATTATCTATTGAATTTAATCAAATAAATTTATTGTACAATTTCATATAAATTAAAAAAAAAAGTTCGTTCTGGGAGTGCTCTTCGAGCATTCTCAACTGGTTTTACTTTTTAAGATAATTTTAGAGATATTTGTAAATTTACGTTTTTGGTCTTGAATATTCTACGCAAAACTGGTCTTAAAATCGATCAATATCAATCAAATCTGTCAGGCTATCTAACGAGGTCAATGATCACAGTTACAAATTTGATTCAAATTCGTCAAGTCGACCCTAAGAAAACATTACTTACTTTCGGCTTATGGCTGTGACTAGACTTAGCTCACTGGTCTCAACCATTCTCAACGAAATTCAGTACGCCAAAGCAAGGAACGGAATGGCAAAAGAAGCCTTTAGGAGAAAGAAAAGTCTATTTTGTAGGTCCTTGAATATAGAGTTGAGAAAAAGACTCATAAAATGCCTTCTGTGAAATATTGGACTATATGGGGCAGAAACATGGATATTACGCAGAAATGAAAAACGACTGGAAGCTTTCGAAATGTGGATGTGAGAATAGAGAGAATTAGCTGGGTCAAGCGGAAAACAAATGAGAGAGTGTTAGTAATTGTGGGGAAGAAAAGAACAATTGAGGCCATGATTTCCATAACTACACAAGTCCAGTTGAAGATCATGGGCGGCGATTAGGGGGGCAAGAGGGGGCAGTTGACCCCCACTTTTTGAAGTGACCCTGGTTTAGTGGTTCATAATAGAAAAAATGGTGCCATATAATATTTGCCGTTGCGTGAGTACGTATTGGTTATTTGTCCTCCTGTGGAGTTAAGAAAGCTACAGGAATTGCGTTTTAATTGCAATTCAAAGCAATTAGTAAGCAACTGCGTATTTCTTTAAAGGTCGTAGCACATACAGTACTTGTAGTATTTGCTGTCTTTCATTTTCTAACAGTACCATAATAACATACATTTAATGGCATGTGTGAAATTAAATAGATAAGTTGTTCATTAATCCCCAGTTTCAATATAACTTCTATAAAACAATCTTCAATATAACTTCTATAAAACAATCATCATTATTCATTACTATGATTAATATTATCCTTTCTATTTATTTGTTTTGCAAATTTGTTATTAAATAATCTGGTCACACAAGTTTCCAGACAGGATTTTTAAGATGTTCATGAGCAAGGAATGAAATCTCTTCTTACACTTTCGTTGTTTAAGAGTACAAAGGGCTAGTACCTACTTGCGTTGCTCTTCTCAATTTACTTAATAAAATATGAAATACGATATACGGTATTTTAACTGAAAAAGATAGTATCCTATTAGTTACACAACCTTTCGTCAAACAAAGTATTAGAAATAGCCAGGAAAACTAACATTGATATACAAATATTCAGATCATGTCTTCCCCCCCTCCCACTTTTAACATCCAATCGCCGCCACTGTTGAAGATATTTTGAGAAACTCAATACAAAACTGAATATTTGTTGGAAATGTAAACTTGGAAATCAGACTTTTTTCATACTTACATTTTGCTGAATAACAAATGTCACTAAGTATGACAAAAATCTGATATCCAACAAATGTTCAGTTTTTATTTAGTTTCTCAACATCTCTTCAGCTGGGAGTGTGCGGTTATGGAAATCAGAGCTTCAATTTGAGATATTATTAAGCAGAGGAAGAGAAACAAGTTGGGACATTGGCTAAGAAGGGAGAGTATCGTAAGAGACGTGCTAAAGGATCTGGTGGCAGGAAAGAGAGGGAGGGTGAAAGAAGACTACAATTGATGCACGATATTAAAACAGAAAAAACGTACTTGAAGACGAAAAGATTAGCGGAACACAGTGGAGAATGAAAGCTTCTCAGTTGCGACAAGTGACCTGCCAATAATGGCAGAATACCTATGATGATGATGATGGTGACCTAAGTATGGTCATCAAGGGTCTTCATATTAATTTTAATCATCACTTTTGTCGAATCGCAACTAAATTTAGTGGCTCCCTCATGTTTGTCATCAATAATCTTATCAATTTCGGTCCAAACTCGTGGAGCTGAACGAAAAAAAAAAAAAAAAAAAAAAGTAGACGCATGATATGATGCAAGCCTAGAGAGGTTTAGCTTCGTGGGAACCTTCAACGAACAGGCGCCTACATAGTTCCACAAATAGCCATTATGCAACCGTGGCTCACTCGGGCTTGCAAGGGTTCAGGCTCACCACCCTCAACGGAGTTCACCCTCACTCCTCAATAAGGTTCACCCTTTCTAGTAAGACGCGTACTCGCTCGAGCTCCTTAGCTATCCTCAATGACACTCGCGTCCATTAAATTTATTGGGGTCGTGCTCATTAAGGAAGAACTCCGGTTAGAGATCATCAGTGAGGCTCGTACACACTTGTGCTCACATGACCTTGCACTCGTTTATTGATTGAACTCAAGGCTGATTGAGCGCGAGTGAGCTACGGGTGGGGCTGGAGGTAAGGTGAGAACATGGCCCTTACTTCTGAGAATTGAAAGAACCCTTTAACGATCATAGTTTCAGCCTATGGTCCATTGGTATTCTAGTGAAGTCAACCATGTTCTAGGAATGCCCGGCTCTCCTAGCCGCATCTAATTGTCACTATGAAGCTGGGCTCGAGAGTTTTCCCCTGAATCCACTATTTCCAACGGACCCTATCTCCGATTGTGTTCAACGTGAATATCCACCAATATTCGTAGTAGTATTTTTATTCCCTATGTATGGAAAGTTTATCCGAGTGAAGACTGAAATTACCATTCTATAATATACAGTTGACAGTAAATATGGCTAACTAAACCTATAGGCATCTAAAAGTACGGTAAGTGCGTTTCAGGTGCACAATTACCTGCAAAGTATTTGGGAAGAAGAAAACGATGGTGCAATAATATAAGCATTGGTGATACTCATTTTGAGCACCTAGGGCAGCGTGGCTCAGTGGTAGTCATTTCTGATGTACGGGGTCTTTGGTTTGATCCCAGCTCGCGCCAAGTGACCGTTGTGATGTACAAACATAGTGTGCGTGAGTTTTCTCGGGGTTCTCCCACTTTCTTCACTCCACCATTTCTTATCATCGCCGTCTCCTTTAGCTAGCTGTCATAACCGTGGACATAAAACTTACAGATTCAATTTCATTTTTCATTGTGAGTACCATCATAAGAGTAAGATTCATTTATCACAGGACAACATAACGATGAGCTATGTTTCTGTAGTGATAAACGTTTTTGAAGTGCTACTAGGCGGATGCTATGATTACATCGTTAATATGCATATTTCTGACTAGTTTTCTGCCCCCACCTCCCAAAAGGTCCTTACAACAATTGAATCAGTGATAGAAAAAGGAGAATATTCCCCAACACGTTACTTTTGAAAAACGAAAAGTAAAACTGCTTACCGGATATACCATTGCTCACGTAAAAATATCTGTATGGAAGACTTGTAGCGTATGTTAAGATCTTTCATTTCCCAAAATTGCAAAAACGTAATGGGACTGGATATTTAGTTATAGAGAAATTGTTATCGTGGAATATTATCCTTTATTTTTGGAATGTTCTTTTTCTACTCACCGATTCAAAAAATGAAATGAAATCTTTGAGTTTTACGTCCCACGTTTATGCCGGTTAGGCTAAAGGAGACGGTGATTATGAGAGATGAGTGAAATGGTGGAATGAAGAAAGTGGGAGGAAACGGGAGAACCCCGAGAAAACCCACGAGCACGGTGTTTGTCCACCACAAAATTCACTTGGCGGGGGCTGGGATCGAACCCGGGACCCCAAGCACCAGAGGTGAACGCTCTACCACTGAGCCACCGCGCCCCCCACTCACCGATTCGATGTATTAATGTTTCCCGTATATTGCCAATTATTGTATTAATGTTTCCCGTATACAGTACAATATTATCTTGGAATCTCGACCATTAAACATACTGTATACTATTATGCTTAATTCAAAACATAAGTATGCTAAGAAGTACCAGGCACACAACTAGAAATAAATACTTCACGTTTTTACGTTATTAGAAGCGAGACCATCAAACTTCTTTTGAATGAATGAAATTATTTACATTTCAAATTAAATATCCGTTAGCTACAACATAAATTAAGACAATTTACAGAATTAACACAGCTTAAGAAATTCAAGGGCTGGGTCAGTTTTGGTTGAGTCAGCTTCTTACTTCTTTTTTAGAATTTCCATTTCCACTCTTTTGACTAACAATGGTTAATGTATGCCAATATGGTTATAACGACATACGCACTTAGTTCCTAATTGCTGAGTGACGTTATTGTCTCCCTACGCAAACTACAAACAAGATCATTCATCAGTTTTACTCATTCCCTTACACTTTTCCTTCGTATTTCAAAACAGCATTGCTAAAATTAGAATAATTTTACATTCGAATAATGAACAACGTATTCAAATAATTTTTAACAATATTACTTTGAAAGTAACCTCCGTCAAGGATCTGACCTTTTGTCCATCTGATTTTTCTTACGAAGAAAAACACAGCTGTGCTACTTGTACACCACGTGAATGAGTTTGGTTTGTATGGCGTGATATACTCTCGATTTTTTAAACCGGAAGTGGTAGTAAATTTCTATTATTTCCGGTTTTAGTAAAGAGAGAGAGAGAGAGAGAGAGAGAGAGAGAGAGAGGAGATGGAATATACTCTTAGAACGTTTAATTAACTGCAGAAAATGCGCTTCTCGCTATCTAGCCCTATACGGTTTTTATTCATCATTTGTGGATAGGGTTGCCAACTCTGGTAAGTAAAAAAAAAAAAAGAACTTGGCACCCTCAAAATTCCCTACGATATAGGCCTAAGTGTCAAGTATCTCTGTTCGGACCCATCCATGGAAAGGAAGTGTACTACCGTGAACAAAAGTGCATTAGCACCTGTATTATGCATATCCTTAGTACATTCACTAATAAGCTTAATAGATACATTGTGCTATAAATGAGAAACTGAAATCGACATTCATTATTTTATTGTATTTACCAGTAACTGTCACTTTTTTAAAATTATCGAAACAGATAAACAAAAGTATATTAATCCTTATGTGACAATTTTGGATTTAGAAAATGAAATTTATTCTTTAAACTTATACTTCAACTACAGGAAATTGCTTTAAGAAGTTCTTTTTCACTCTCAATAGATGTATAAAATTCCTTAGAAGTAAATTTTAAGTTTTCCGTGATGCAGTCCCTGTCATCTCTTTAAGATGAACAAAATGTATTTATCGTTGATAGATGGTGAAAGGTGACAGTTTACGATTTACAGAATGAAAGTTACTTTTCAACTCTATACTTTGAACTAGATTAAGTTGCTTGGAACTAGATACAAATTTGAAAAAAGGTCATAAAGAGGCTGCTAAGAAGTTTGTACCAGTCACCGGCTTTAATCAAAATCAACAATATTTCCGGCCAGGCCGGTGAAAAACTGGTCAGTTGGAAACCCTATTTGTGGATGTACGGCCATGTTTCCACTCATTTACTCACAATTGTGAACAGTCGAAAACAAATGAGCAGATGTACTTAAGCTAACTCGACTTTGATCTCTTTTGGTGTTAAACTTTCGGTGTTAGAAGTGTTTAATAACTGCACGAAACTCATTACTCTCCATTTTTCTCAATAAACACAAGTCCATTTCTTCAATCTACTATAGCAATGAAATGAGATGATGGATATAGCTGAAACTTTACCAAGAGTCTAGTGAGAAATGACGCTTACAATAGTAAAACTTTTTCGACATTACAAGTGTCATTTGTCGGATTTTCTAAGGATTTATTGAATGACCCTCGTACTTTCGCTGTCACTGAGTCACAAATAGAAACTATCTCATTCATCCATTCTACACAATACTTGAAGATTTTTCAATCCAGCATTATTTAACAACTTTCCATGAAATTATTGTATTAACAGCTGGAAAGATCAAATATGTGCACGGACTGTTGTAGTAAAATATTGACAGTATGAATGTATGGATTTAAAGGAAATGGATATCAGTTTGGAGCGACAATTCGATTAGAGAATGTTCGCGTGTTTGGAATGATAATAGCGTGGCACGCAATAACGATCTCTCTCCATCATATCGGAGAGGCCAGAATGAGGGCAATTGTTTCTGTCACAGGACGAAAGTACTCAATACATTTTGTTCATGTATGGTTAAAACTACGGTTGATAATATATATTTGTAGGAACTAGAGATGCAAGGACTCGATGAAGGGGAAGAGAGGGACGGACTTTTCTCTCTCTTTTTTTTGTGGGTCTGGGAAATTTTGGGTCTTTTTAAACATTTCGATTTTAATGAAGGAATAACAATATGTTCTACATTTGTTTTCCCATTGTAACACAAGAGAACATTTAATTACTGTGTTTTTTTGAAAGAACTTTTAAAATGTAGAATTCACTATAGGAAAACAAAGGCGGTACTTAAATAAGTCAAAAAAGAAAGAAAAGAAACTGCTTTTTATGAAAAATACTTGTATCTCATAAAACCCAGCTTCTTAGAACTGAATTCACTATATCTTGTCATTCATGATGATTTTACAGTAAGTTTATAATTTCTCTACAATGTATTAAAATCTTTTAAGAATACTTATAGGGTGTAAATCGCGGGAATAATATGTGTAGAAGTAATGATGTTGATTTTGTAACAACTACGACTAACAACATAAAATTTTGTAGAACAGTTCTCATTAGGACCTATTCGAACCGTAGAGGGGTTTTCTTTTTTTCTTTTTCTTTTCTTTTCTTTTTTTTTTTTTTTTAAATAGCAACACTACATGTTTCTTTTGAATTGTTGGACACAAAGGCATCAACTTCGGTGTATGGTTTTTAAGAAATACGAATGTGTCGTTCACTTATATGGATTCAATATGGGCAGTGGCGTATTTACGATTTTGTTTTGGGGGGGTTTGCCTGAAAATGTGAAAATTCTGCAAGATATTTCGTATACTTTACTATAGTAAGTAAGATTTCGGGGGGGGGGCTTAAGCCCGGAAGCCCCTCTAAATACGCCACTGAATATGGGTAATAACAAAGAGGAGCCGTAAAAGTGACTGTAGTAGTGACAATATGGTTGTATTTGTTATCTACCGGGAGTTAACGCTCTTATGAAGATCTGATTTCGAATCCGGTGAGGAAGGCCATTCTGATTGTTTATCCTCAGTTCCAATGGGCAAATGACTCATTAAAAATAGCCCAGGGTCCGATTCCTTTCCCACCAGTCGATTGCTGACGATTGTAATTTAAATTGGCCTCGACGTTGTATCTGGATATTCGTTAAATAATAATAATAATAATAATAATAATAATAATAATAATAATAATAATAATAATAATAATAATAATAGTGACTAAAAATAAACTCTGGTAAGGACAGTAAAGAGAATCAAGGGAAACTAAAAGGTAATGAACGTTCTGCAGTAAGAAAATTTACATATCCTTCAATAATAAGCAACCAACAATGTTCTGCTGTTGTACAGGCTGCATAGAAGTTATGAAATGCCATGGTGTTTAAATGATACAGCAGTACGTTAATCACCGTTACCCATCAAGTGGTTAACAGATTGACACCATTAACAAACATACCACATTGACTTGATCCCTAGTCTTCCGTTGTAAGCGCTGCTATCGGCTGAAGGAATTCCACTCACTTTCTCTCGCTTAGCAAAATCTGAACCCTTATTGGCTTAACGAGTGGGTGGGTGAGCTTTAGTTCACATTTTTGCCGCGGCTCAAGACATTTTGGCAGCACAATAGCTATCTATTGCAACAAAGAAACTGAAAAATTCCATTTCCATCAAGAGTTATCGTGTGGAATACCTGAAGAAAGTGACATGCCTCAGGGCAAATTCGGATGGGGGACACAATCGAGGAAAATTCATTTTAATGGTGCTAAAAAGTAGGCCATTCGTCGGCGGTCGGATAATTAATTTCTTATTCTACTGAAATAGGTTATCTATTTATTTATGAATTGTAGACGAAAAATATATATTATTAAAAACGAGATTAAACTATATGTATTTGAGTTTAGATTTCTCCTAACCTTACTATATGAAACGGGGTCTACTGATCAACTGGAATCCGAACCACATGAGCTCTCGCCGGGAAACGAACCCGGGTCTCCCACGCCACCGCTAACGTACGCTAACGCGTACGCTAACCGCTTAGCCGCGAAGGAGCTCGCGTAATTATACATGACTTAATTATAATTAGGTGGTCTTTATTTTTTGACTTAACGATTTGTTTTGTCTTACCCTCTAAAATGGATTTATATCAGGCCAAAGTAAACCATGACAGAAATTCGCTCAATTGAATAATATTAGATGGTGCCCAAAGCGACCTCAAATTTTAAATGTTTACAATATACCGGTACTATATGGGCAAAGATACAGAAATATCATGAAGATTATTAAAATTTTAGAGATAAGTTAAAAATAATGTCAGACGTGTGTTTGTGATGAAAAGCGTCCCCAAAAATGTCACATCACCCCTTCCTAAGATTTTGAACCTGAAAATTTTGGACCTGAACCCAAGATAGTGAACTTCAAGATAATCATCATGAGGACTAATACATTAATAGATGCTATTTTACCTTCATTACCCCTATTCAAGATGTGGTGTCACTTCCTCTAGCCGTTCCAAACACACAAGGTACTCATATTGTATACATGCATTGAAAACTTGAGGTCACTTGGAGTACTTTTTAATATTAGTCAATTGAGCTAATTTTTCTTATAGGTTACTTTGATAAAACATATGGAATCATTTTACGGGATAAGACTGAAAAAAAATTCTTGGAAGTCGAAAAATAAGGATACATATCTATCTATCTATATTATATATATATATATATATATATATATATATATATATATATATATATATATATATATATATATATATATATATATATATATATATATATATAAACCTTAAGATGTTACGTACTGTTCCCATTCCTCTCTATGTACACACAACGTGTAATGCGCTTTTACGTACATTAAATTTAACAGGATGATTTCATCACATCCATATAAGCTAAAGCAATATTCTTAGCAGCGTCACACACTTCCGCTGTCGACGCCCAAACTCAATTTAATCGCGTCTGGTAAACATTCTAAGAATATCACACCAAAATCGCAGTCGCGAATGGACAACAAATGTTTACATTATATTCTACGCAGCGTCTGCTTCGGGTCTTTCATTCACATTGACGCAATACAAGCTTCCTCTGTTTGCACATTGAACTACTAAAGAAAATATAGGTCTATCGTTAAATATTATCGTTAAAGTTAACCTAGTTTTACCCTTTCGTTTGCAATCAATTATCTAGTATAAAAGAAAACGAGTAACTGTAACACATTTTTATTGATTTACTAAAATAAGGCATTGGTTAACTGTTTTATATACATCGTTAATATATATGGTTTATAAACACAGTTATCAAAATAGTGGAAACTCTTTAAGGAAAATTAAGTAAGCTTATCAATGAGGACCGTGTATGAGAATACAGAAAGATCATACGCGAAGACGAAAAGGTTAGCGGAGGACCGTGGAGCATGGAAGCTTCTCAGCTGCGGCAAGTGACCTGCCAATAAAGGCAGAATACCTATGATGATGATGATGATCAATGAGGCGTGAAATCACCGTTACACTGCAGAGCTCTGATCAGTCGTGGAATCAAGGCATACACCTAATGAATGATTTCCAGAGAAATATTGTGTCATTCTTTACGCAGTGCAGCACACTCGGTTCGCTAGGATGGAGGAAGATGCATGCTTCAAAGTCTGCTTGGACATTTTTTGGTCACCACGTCCATCCTATTGTCCAGATGTTTCCAACCAATGGCGTAATTTTCCACGATGACAATTCGCCAATTTACATTGTTAGTGTTGCTGAGGCATGGTTTTATGAACTACACCTCCCCTGGCCCGCCCAATCCCCAGACCTAAATATTATTGAACACCTGTGCTCTACGACTCCGGAGCAGATATACTCATTCCCTACTTTTTAATCGAACTCTATGCTCGACTGCATGAGAAGTGGGAGAATATTCCTCTGGGATCCATTTATGACGTATAAATACCTGCATTCCACGACGAAGCGTAATATATGCCTAAATCACGCTAGGGATTAGGCTATTCGAGAACGCGTTTTTTAATGCGTTACCCCCTCTTCCCCCGCAGCGAACGCGACCTAGATGGCTACTCAGTAATTTTGCTTTCGCCAAAGTTATAAATCACTGTGAGCCAGTCAGGGTTTCCAGATCCGGTCTGTAAAGCAGAGTTCCAATACTCTGTACGAAGCATCTTCCAAGCAGCTGTTTCTTGCTAAAATCTCATTGCCTGGCAATACATCTTTCCTTTTTTCCTTCCTTTAGACATCTTTTAAACAGCAGGCGGTTTATTTATTTATTTACTTATTTATTTTTTAAACGCATCAAATACGTTCGAGCCATCGTTTTTTACGCGTTTTTATTGCTTTCGCAGCGCATTGTGATTAGCCATGCACATTTAAATACATGGTCAGCGTATTCCAAGCGTACGCATGAGCAATAAAAACGCGTTACGATCGCTTCAATCAGCCGCCCACTAATATTGCACCAGACGACTGTCATCAGCCTGTCGGCAGTGAATCTCTCTCTCTCTCTCTCACACACACACACACACATACCCACACAAGGAAAACAAATCTAACTATTAAAAAACGTATCTAAAAGAAACCAGTTTGAAAATGAGGCATTTTCTAAAGTTTTCAATAGAAACCAGTCGCTCCCGAGAGATATAGTTCAAAATGACGACATAGGCACAGCCGTAAATGTGGATGCCTAGTGGAGTTGCATACAAACCGCGTGGCAGAATGTTCCTCAGGAAGATA
This sequence comes from Thermobia domestica, assembly GCF_964235325.1. NCBI lineage: Eukaryota > Metazoa > Arthropoda > Insecta > Zygentoma > Lepismatidae > Thermobia > Thermobia domestica. Next base: position 241,208 of record NW_027655897.1, read on the forward strand.
TCCAGTAACCTCTTGATTCCATGATAGGACGTATACAGGCGCTGATCTCAGCACGTGGTGGATTAACATGATACTCATTTTTCAATGTCATGGGTGATGTACAGTTCTGTAATTCTAATCATTTGTGTCTTGTCATGTACCTAATATTTGGAATAAATTTCATTGTTTTACAATAGCTTTTGCTGGGTGTTGCAATTTTCATAAAGCAGTGTTTTTATGAAATGAGATCTTTAACGTCTCACAATTATGGCCTTTAGGCTACGAGAGACGGATGATTAATGCAAGTAAACGATGATGAAAGAATCGGTAGAATGATAATGTGGGAGGAAACGGGAGTACTCCGAGAAAACCCACGGCACGATATTCACCAGCCACTTACTTGGCCGAGAATTGAAGCAGTGAGCACAAGCACCAGAGGTAATCGCTCAATCACTGAGCCAACGTGTCTCCCCATAAGTTACTGTATGTATGTAATAAGTCGTTCAAGGTTGACCGGGATTTTCGTACTAAATAATCGATGAATAGCCGGATCATGATGAAACTTGCGGTGACGTAATGTATTCTTTCTTGAGTAACTAGCGCCCGGCATGACGTATTTGGCGCATGCGCAGAAGTTGCATCAAACATGGCGGCAAGCAGTGTGTCTGTGGCTGTGGAGTAGTGATGTGTAATAAAATTTCCCGTGAAGGAGAAAGTTAAACCAGCTGAGATTTTCAGAAGATTGCAAGCACCGTACGGTGAACAAACCATGTCATGGATAAGAGTGTACGAATTGTGTGAACAGTTTCGCGAAGGACGGGAGCTGGTGACAAATAAAGCGCATGGACACATTCGCCCGACTGCAGTCACACCAGTGAATATCGCATGTGTTGAGCAAATGATTAATGCCTAGTATTACTCCACATTGTTAAGTGGTGTTGTACGAAAGTCCATTCGCAAGAAAAGACCTAGGATGTTAACTGGAAATGTCATTCTTCTCCATGGCAATGCCCGCCTCACACGGCTATGGCAAAAGCTCTGACCGAAATGCGCTGGGAAGTTTTGCCCCATCCCCCCTACAGTCCAGATTTAGCCCCCAGTGATTATCATTTGTTTGCATCCCTTAAAGGCCATTTGGGAGGAAAGAAATTCACAACAGATGAAGCACTGTGGAACGATGTCCTCTAGTGACTACAACAACAACCAAGTTCTTTCTACGCCAAAGAAATCAGGGAGCTGCCACAACGATGGCAACGGTGCCTCGACCGCACGGAGAATACTTCGAAAAGCTGACATAGTTTGGTACTTCTTGTACTATCTGTTTTCTCTGAAGAAATAAAAGTCCCGGTCAACCTTGAACGACCCTTGTATTTGCATGTATGTGTTTTCGTGTGTATGTTTAATCGATTCTGCGAAAACTGAAACTGAAACATACAGAATTTGAGCACATCATTCTGCGGATTTGAGACTACAGGAGGCAGGAGACGGATAATAAAAACGAAACGCACGTGAATGAAATGGAATAATTGGTGGAATAATAAGGAGGAGGTAACGGGAGAAACCTCTCCATAGAAGGGCTGGAACTGAACCACAATCCTCCCTATGAGATCTCTCTATGAGCTCTAGCAGTTTCCGTTGTATTACCTGATCCAATACTACCAAGAACCATTTTTAAGAAAGACTTGAGTGTATCAAAGAACAGAAAACATTGGTAAAAAGACCGAAGATTTGGCCTATATAATCAATATCTTCTCCCACGATTCAATTCTTCTGTATCTGGCTGTTCTATATGCTCCAACGTAGTTGATTTATGCCAACGCACAGGAAATTGCAACTTCACTTACACGAAGTTTGTACGTTCCATAAAAGCGAGGAAACACGAACACAAAATAGATACGTGTGCGTGGGAAGCAATTTACATTAATTTACGAGCAATTTAAAATTACAAAGCACCGTTTCTTTTACTCTTTTCTTTCATTCTGAATGCCTACGTTTGCAGTTTCTCAGGTTAGTTCACCCCAATACAATAGCTATATGTATTGATTACTTTGTGTAGTGAGGTTAGATGTTGAATAATAAATTACCAAATTCCTTTAACAATTAAACACTTACTCCTTCACGCAAACCTGCCATTTTCTATCATGTGGTGATTTAGAACACACAAATAAAGGATAAATGGTAAATAATAGAACTATAATCGTGTATTTCAGTGAAGCTGACTGAAAACTGATAGGCGTGGTCATGGGTTAATTTTCGCTGGAAGAACGAAATTATGGGTGTTGACGCAGGACTTGAAGCAACAAAGAGTTAAGATGTAGTGAACTAGTCCCGCCCTATGATTTCAAGTTTTTGTCAAGGTCTGTGCGTTCCTTAGCTGTAACAGCTTAAACCAAACGTAGATTTACTTTTCGAACATTGGTGTAGGAAGGGGGACTTGGACTCTTCAGCACACCACTTCTTGCGCCACTGGCATCGAAAAAATGATATTTGCAACTATTTCTGGTATTACCAAATGGAAAAAATGTAGAGCTAACCTGAGAACAAAATGGCACAAGTTAATCTGCCATTTAGTTACTAACTTATAGGTCACACTACTGGAACTGGTGACACTGACATTTAGTAAAACGACTTAGATGAGATCGTGGAAAGGTCACATTCATATGTGGCGCATGCAGAAAATCAAAAGATGTCACGTAAATATTACAAAATCAGAATGGCAGTTAAAAACAGCAGTTAAAAAAGTCGTCTATGAATACTATACAAGTAGTACTAATCCCGTCCATCCCAATGCTACTTGTATACTATTGATAGACGATTTTACTTCAATTCATATGAGAATTTTGACTAGAAAAAATATCGAACAATATCTGAAACTCATCGCGTGCAGACAGAACAGCTCTTGACCTTGAAATATTTTGTAACTTTGTGATTTTTATATAAGGCAGTGAAAAATTTCAGCTCTTATCACATTTCCTTTTAGTGTCATGACGAAATGGTCTAGTAATAAGAGCGTGATTTTGATGAAACGTGCTTCTACTAGTAGGTCCAGTTCGCCATGGGAAGGGACTGAATGAGTTACGGTGGTTCGTACAGCTTCGGTGCCGACAAGAGACACTACACTTAAACGAACAAAAGAAATATTAGCAAGAGATCTGTACAAATTTTCGAAACAGCTCTCCCGCTCGTATGGTGGTTAGCGCGTGCACCTTTGATGCATGTGATCCTGGGATCGCTTTCTATGGGAAGAGCGTTAAAAATCTGAACACATTATGATGATACCGATTCCACTTTAATCTGTTGTTCCGCGTCTTATATAGCCATGTTGCTTAAAAAGGGCTAAACTTCAAAGAAATTTTCAAAGCATTTTACATAGCGATTTCACAGTACAATCAGAGATGTCCGCAGGACTTTTTTTCTAAAGGGCAAAAGACTGGCATACACGTGAAAACGTTAATATACACAGTGTGATGCTCATATTACTTAATGTAAAACAATTATTGACGAACACTGCACATTTTTATCAACTTCAGTAAATATTTAAATACTATAGTGGACGAGAACGGATATCTAATATGTTTTGGCATTTATTTCGAAGAATCAAAACTTTTCGAAAATCCGGGGGGAGCAAATATCCCCTCTTGACGCTTGCTTCCGGCGCCCATGAATACAGAGTAATATAAACACTCATATACGGAGAGAGGAAAAAAACGTAATCACCTCATTTCTACTTTCGCGAAACACACAAGAGCAGCAGAGTTGCCAATGGAACATTAGACTTTCCGGTAGTATTTTTTCCCTATGATGCTCGACACAAAACGACAATATGTGTTTAAAAAATCGTTCTTCAAAGGCTATTATAACAATTTAACATCTTATAGACGGAGCTTGACAGATGATTGAAACTGAACAACAAGAAAGTAGCGGTGTTTCTGGCACTCGCAATCTACCTTAAAATCAACTAGACTGGTAACCCTGAATAGACAGAATGCCGAACGTCTTTTGAGTAATTCTACACAGTAAGTGTTTGGCCCTTCATTTCGTCCTACGCTCGTGAAGGTTGATACAGTTCCACTAGACACTGGGCGATTTGTCTACTTACATGGAAGCAGATTCTAGATTCTAGTTTCAACGTTAAAGAAATGAAAAATAAATTATAGGAAATTTTAAGTTAGAAGAAGGCCTAAACTCAATACATGTAAAATTCTAAAGGGTAACGCTGTTTACCCTCTTTTCCTTTAAGCCTCGCTACTGATGTGAGAGTACTATAATCTGGCAGTTGACTGATATGAAGTTATTTCTACATGTTTGTTTATTCATAGCTTTATCTACGAGAAGCTTTTCAAAACTTGAATTTATAAGCAATTAACTGCAATCTATTGTTTGACAGTCAAGGCTATCGGATCTTGTTATTTAAAAATTGAAAGTGAGTTTGCGGAGGCATTGCCTTTGGTGAAGTGATTGACGAGCCTGCATCTTTGAAGGACAGTAAACGGAAGCTCTGATTCAGTGAAGTTAGGAAGAAAGGTTTGATGTACTCGAAACTATGAGTACTAGTAATGTAAAAATGTACTAAGAATTTCTGGGTTTAGTAGGACAGGAGATCTAGTGAGTACCGTACCGGATGACCGGCAACTCCTACTACGTAGCTTGTTTTTTGAACCACTAAATCTTTACCTCAAAATGCTCGTGACCTCCCTCTTGGATCAAAAGATCCAATATATTTCAATCAAAAATTTTCTTGCATGCTTATATTTGGAGAACTACATACAGTGTAGCCAAACCCAAACTATCACTTAACTCAGTATGATGTGCTTATTCCGTAGAAAATACGAAAAATCGATTTTGGGGTCGTTCAAAACTTCTGTAGCCCCCGATCCAATATATTTCAATCAAAAATTTTCTTGCATGCTTATATTTGGAGAACTACATACAGTGTAGCCAAACCCAAACTATCACTTAACTCAGTATGATGTGCTTATTCCGTAGAAAATACGAAAAATCGATTTTGGGGTCGTTCAAAACTTCTGTAGCCCCCGATCCAATATATTTCAATCGAAAATTTTCTTCTACGTCTTATATCTGGAGTACAGTAGAGCGTCGATTATCCGAACGTCGGTCAACCGAACGACCGCTTAACAGAACTGTGTACTCGCTCGCACCTGTTACTCTCCCACCCTACCGTCCATCATCCCCCTCACTCCCAAACCAAGTTCTCCACAGTAGTCGCCGCACTGAGCCACCGCTGGCGGAACATTGCTTCTAATGGGGCCTTCATAAGGCGCTGCTGACCGGCTAAGCCGCCAGTCGCTGTGTTTCAACAATCAGCGCACTTCTTTTTATGAATAAATTTACTATACAGTACTTCTTTTTGGCAAATAAACATGTACAGTTCGATTACCCGAACAAACCAGTTTTCCGAAAACCCATGTCCCCCAATTACTTCGGATAATCGACGCTCTACTGTACTACATACAGCGTAGTCAAACCCAAACTATCACTGAGCTCCCTCTTGGCGTGGGAGACCCGGGTTCGATTCCCGGCGGGAGCTCATGTGATTTGGATTCCACGTTAATCAGTAGGTCCACGTCTCATATAGCCTCGCTGCTGAAAGGGACGCTAAACTAAAATCAACTCAACTCAAGAAAACTATCATCTAACTCAGTATGATATACTTATTCCATAGAAAATACGAAAACTCGATTGAGGAGTCGTTCAAAAATTCTGTGACCCCTAGTCCAAAAACTAATTATTGGTCAAGATCGCAATCTTTTGATCCATTTTTTGAATCATTCCTAAAATTCTTGTTTTTCAGAGTAAGATGTAATCTAAAATATTTTAAAAGTTGAGTAAAACAAAAAACGATTTGACGTTTAGATAATGCTTCAGCGGAATAATCAAGATGTGATAACAGGATACCACGTCTTCCTCTAAAAGTCAATTATTTTTTTTATTTTGATCCTGATATAGTCGACCGAGTTTACGTTGTGTGTCATAGAAGTACATGTGAACGAGACAACACAAAAATACAAATTGTTATATACCGAATAATCATTTCACAACAACCTTCCTTTATATTTCCTGCAAGAAAATAACACAGAAAACAATTAAATGACATTTGGAGGGTTATAAAGAGAATTATCAGCACTTTGCAACAGGAATTAACAGGATATTAAAAAAACACTACACAAAAAATCTTAATATTGTAGGCATCAAATTAAAGAAAGGCAAATCTAAACAAAAAAAGATTTATTATAATTATATACAGGAATAGCTTCTCTTTTTACTGTACTTAAATATCCGAACACTGTGCTACTTCACAGGAAGTTAACAACCAACCGTGAATCCTTAAATGCAATTATATGTTACCTGTAATGCTCCCGGTTGTATGCTTTATATTTTTCTTATTTCTTTCTTTAAGAAAGGGAACTGAATGTTGCAAAACTAGGAGGTCGCATGAGCTAAAAGGGTGTCTTTGCTTTGTTGTTCGTTAAGAATAGCTAGGATGCATCCCTTTTCGAAAGAAATTTTATTATTGCACAAGTACACAATATTAGTACATTACGCAACCTTTCTTTTACACTATGGTTTTGCTTGAACTTCTAAAGATATACAGCATGTAATATTGATAGTTAAAGGTATGCATAAGCCGGGTGAAAAACATGAACGCTGATAAACTCTCTCGTGGTTACATGGTTAGTGTACGCCTCCACATCATGTTTACTATATGCACAGACCATGTGCTTTCAACGTAGGATGTGGATTCAATTCTCCGTAGGAGCTGATGTACCTCCACGTTACGCTGTAGACCACGTTTTATATAGCCTCGCACTGAAAGAGAGGTTAAAGTCTAAACCAGCTTTTTCCAACCGGTGTGCCGCGAGGAAATCGAAACAAAATTATTAATTCTACAGCAATCAAATTGCAGGACATAGGAGAAATGTATATTTTTATTTCACATTACTATGAACCTGTCGATGTGAGGAATGGCCGAAGTTTGAAGCTTCAGGAATCACAGCAAGACATGGCATCATTCTGGATTTCTCTCCGGAGAGAATATCCAGCTACAGTATTTCTTCAAAGGCTGTGAAAATTTTAATTCCCTTTTCTACATCATACTTAAGTGAAGTAAGAATTTCTGTAATGAACACAATCAAGTGTAAGAACAGGTCACCACTGTTAACTCTGAAACACGATATGATAGTGTGTTTATCAACTATCCGTCCACAATTGAAGAAGATTGTGAAAGAATATCAAGCTCAAGTTGCACATTAATTTTGGTTCATGCACCAACTTGTTTTACTAATTTTTGAAAAATGGTAACCTTCATATATTAAACAATTGTAACCTTCAATAGGTATTATTGAAAAATTGTTACATTACTAATATTATTGAACAATTCTAATTTTCATATAATATTTAAAAATTGTAATGTATATTAGCTATGTTAACAAATTATAATTTTCATACTGTGTTACTTTTCTGTACATTTTTAATGTTGAGAAAAAGTATGTGTTATCACTGTTATGACCATTATTGCTTATTTATTTTTGCAGACTATTTAGTAACATGAAATTTTAAAATATCATTCAATCCTTTCGACAAAGCAAACATACATACAAATTACCTACATGTGTGTTTTAAAAGTACAAGAGATTTTGTTCATTCGTTCGTTATTTAGTGATCTTTCTTCTTACGTTAATTAAAGTTTGGATACAGTTTTCGAAAAAGAAAGTGCATTTTAATAACCTGAGCCCTATATTTCATTGCAGTTGTTTTCTATTTTAAAATTAGAATGAAAAATAAGCATAATGATTTACCACGGAGGAAAATCAGTGATCAAGCTTTTTTTCTCTGTGAGATCAGTAATTACAGAAAGAAATTACCACGGTATTTTATATTTACAAATAATAATAATATATTTATGAGTGAGCAGCGAGAATTCAAGTTACACCTGTAGTGTGCCGTAAGTTGAAAAAGGTTGGGAAACGCTGCTCTAAACCAACCAACGAACATTCATCCAAACTTCTCCTGATGGCGTCAAGCACGAAATATAAGAATTTTACAGTGTTATTTGTATATTCTCGCGGTACAAACCGAACATTATTTTTCTTTAAAAAGAAAGAAAAATTAAAAATTTGACTTACTACTAAAAAAGATGTATATATTTCTACTTCGTTAACTGGATATTAGAAAATTGTAGACGTTAGTGCAAAAATAACAATTTTCCGTTACACATATATATAACTTTCTTTGCACGTGCAGAAATGGTAATTTCATGTAGGGTTTCTGTTTCTGTAATTTTCTCCTCTTTACGGAGACAACTCTGAGAATACTCAGTAAACTATATACATATCGAGTGTTCTAAAAATGGCGCCCACGGACTACAGAGTAAGTCGAAAAGCATATATATATATACAGATGGCGATCAGAAAAATGGAAACACCTGAACGAAATTGCAACTTACCAGATTAATATGGTGTCGGGCCACCTTTCTCCTTCAGAACAGCCTTGATGCGACGTGGGATGGAGGCATAGAGGTCGTGAATGGTAGCAAGTGGAATTTTAGGGCATCGGCCAGTTCTGTGAGAGAGGATGGAGGTGGAAATTGTCGCCGGAGTCGTGTTTCCAAGACGGACCACAGATGTTCAATTATGTTGAGATCTGGGTATTGCGCTGGCCAGGGGAGCAGTTGAACTTCATCCCGATGTTCCTCAAACCACGCTGCAACAACGCGAGCTGTGTGAATGGGTGCATTATCATCCTGGAAGAGGGCATCATTGTCCACGAACAACATCCGGACCATAGGATGCAAGTGGTCTCCTAAAATTGCGACATAATCGTTGGCAGTGATTCGTCCGCTAAGTGTGACCACAGGACCCAATGAAAACCATGATATGGCGGCCCACAGCATCACCGAGCTGCCGCCATGTTTCACAGTTGGGCGGAGACACTGCAGATCATAAGCTTCTTTGGGCGTTCTCCACATATAAACACGGCCCGTGGTTGGGAATAGGGTGAAGGATGACTCATCCGACCATATCACACGTTTCCAGTCCTCAACGGTCCAAGTTGCATGGTCGCGGCACCATTTGCGGCGTGCGAAAGCGTTATGGTCCCTGATGAGTGGTTTGGCCCGTGCAACACGACCCCGTAAGTTCATGTCATGTAATTCGCGGCGGACTGTGATTGTCGAAACAGGGTGGGGGAGGTGCTGATTGAGTTCCTCCGTCACTTGCTCCGCAGTGGCACGACAGTTCTGCGTGACAATGCGCTTTAATACTCGGCGTGACCTGTCACTCATGGTTTTCTTCCGCCCACTGTTCCGCTTCCCCGATATGGTTTTCCCGTGTGTTGTGTAGGCCGTCATCACCTTTGATACTGTCCCACGCGACACACCTAACACAGTAGCCACTGCCGTCACACTCACTCCACATAACCGCGCACCAACAATTTGCCCTCTTTGAAAATCTGAGAGGTCTCCCATTTTACACTACCTCCGTCTGCTGCAGCCACTGGACACTGCTGTTCCACTGCGCCTGACGTAGTATGGAGACCGACCTAACACCACCACCAGCGGTCCGGCGCTGCGGGCGCCACGACACCACTGCCAACCCATATATCTGACGTGTTGCCAACTACAGGTGTTTCCATTTTTCTGATCACCATCTGTATATATATAATTGTATACCTTTCGGGTCCTCGTCTATAGACGCGAAATGCACGATGTGGGAACATTGTTGGTAAAGAACCATAGAAAATGAAATGAAATCTTTGCGTTTCACGTCTCACAATTATGCCCTTTTGGCTAAGGGAGATGATGATTAAGGCAAGTGAATGATAATGGAAGAACTGGTAGAATGAGAAAATGGAAGGAAACGGGAGTACTCCGAGAAAACCTACGGACATGATGTTGTCCATCACAAACTTACTTGGCCGGAGATCGAACTAGGAACCCCTCGCACGAGAGATATGCGCTCTACCATTGATCCATCCGTGAGTCACTTTGAGTTCGTTCCTAACGGCCATAGCATCAATGCCGACCCTTACTCCGAACAGTTAGACCGGATGTATGTTGCACTACGATAAAAATAGCCAGCATTAATAAACCGAAAACACGCCTTGTTGCAACAAGATAGCGGAAAACAACACTCGGTTCAAAAAATGCAAATACCAGAAACTTGATGGTTGCGCACCAGAAGACTTATGATTTGTCCTTGTATATCAAGTTTCATGTTCCTAACTTAACAGACTCGTGATATTTTATTTTTGACAAATTTTAAACTTCTAATCTCCTCTTCCCGCTTAGAACACGCATTTTAAAAATTCTAAATAAAGCAAGGTCTCTTCTCTACAATTACTTACAAGTATGGTGTGGTTTTGTACAGCACAAACATCCAAACCATTTTCTAGCTTTATATTAATAAGATTGGTCGATTCGTTTGAAAATTATTGATAGAAGATATCAGGGGCAGATCCAGGACCGACTTCTGGGGGAAGGGGGCGATGGGTTGTCATAATGCTACTTTTAAGGGCTCCAAACTCTGAGGGTGGAATTTATCTATATACAATGGAGTCTCGTTAATTCGAACTTGGATAATTCGAAATATTGGATAATTCGAACAGAAGTCCATTCCCCACGAAAACTGTACTAAAAACAATAGTAAAAAATCGTGGATAAATCGAACTTTTGAACCTATGTTTTGGATAATTCGAAGTAAATACAGTTGAAAATTTTTAATGTTGGACAGATGTAAACAGGGAAATAGAGTTTTAACGTGTTTTCAGTTATCCAGATGCAGCCATAGGGAAGAGTAATACAAAAGATAAATAAAAAATCTATGTAATGATAAAGATGAAGGTGAGTTGGAGAAGAAGTAAAGATAAAAAGAGTCCACTGTATATATAAAACAAGAAAGTTTCCTCTTCTGGGGGGCGATCGCTCCCCCTGGATCCGCCCCTGGAAGATATACAGGACAAAACATCCAGATACATTAAAAAAACTATCTGTTATCCATATTACCCATTTCCTGGATTACAGCAGCTTTTTCCTGACTGCACAAAGAATTATTTGCTTTCATAGTTGCAGCTTCAAAAGAAACTACAACAAAAGCAGAGCATATTAAAGAATCATATTCGATGGCGTAATTGAATGGAATGCCACTTGCATTACTTCCGTCATTTCTGTTACACATTCTCCATAATACAGGACTTAACCTGGTTCCAACGGTACTAACACAACAAAAGTTTAAAAGAATGTCAATTAAGTCGGTGGCGGAACAAGAGTGGAAATGACTAAAGAACGTAGAAGAGCTTCTGACGTCGAGAAACATTAGCATCTGAAAGTACTTTTTATACAAGAAAACCACGACCATAAGCAAGCAAGAGGATCTCTTTTCCGTTATTTCATTAAATCAACAAACGGACATTTCACCTTGCTTTCCGGATTGGAACACCGCAATTTTGATTTACAATTCACGCCAGAAAATAAATACAATAGTGCTCACTGACCATGCAATACAAATGGAAAGAACAACACGAAGACCATAACTTCTAAGATATAGTTTAATCCTTTAAGAATCCTGACCACTCTTAAGGAGTCATTCAATAGCAAAATACTCATGGATGATTAAGCGGAATGGAAATTGAACCACATTTAAGGGAAATGTGAAATTTTCCTATCAACTAGTAATCTCTTTCAACCATTACTGCACTGAAATGTATTTAGTCTAATTAAAAATGGGACATTCCATGTGAAATCAACCAATAAAATGACAAAATCAGACCTGAATATCTCAGATTTTTCTAAAAATTGGTTCACAGCTTTATTACAGTGGGAGATGAAAAAATCCCAAATATTACCCCTCCCCATACAGAGTGTTCAAAAATTTCAAAAATGGACATTTTTTAGTTACAGTGATTATTAAAAATTGTCACAAAATGGTTAATATGTGCACTAAAGACATGAAACAAACACCATTAGAAAGCTTAAGGATTGCTCTATAGATTGTACTATATTGAAAAAACATGTACAATACAAAATACTTGAAAAATTCAAATTTAAATTTGAATTTTGAATTTCGCAAAGAAATGTCCCTCTGAATTGATTCAAAATTGTCCAGATTGTAGTCTCATATGTGTACTAAAACACCACAAAGTTGCATTTTGGGCACTCAATGGAATCCGATTCAAAATTCAACATAAACCAAACACTGAAAGATATTGACCATGTGAATATCTGGGTTCAGATCAATAACCATTTGCCTGTAACTATTTATCTGCAGCATCAAAGGAATTTATATTCACTTCATTTCTTGTATGAATGAATGTATTCATTTGAGTTTACACAATCATCCACCTTTCGAGTTATTTAGAGAAATACTACGTTTCCGAACATTACTCAATAGAAGTCATTATTCTTGTTAGTCAGCATGGATGTTTCTAAATTTATATTGGCTACATTGATACATGTTATTTTCATTCCGTTGTTTCAGGATTGCTGTTACAGAACTTATTATGAAAGGAAGGGATATATTTAACTCCCTTTGACAATATTTGTATCAAATGTGTTATGAAACACAGTGGCACTGTTCACAATCACTTCACACACTTTCAGCACGAACAACAAGTCAATAAATTATCTTTCCTATTTCAATTATACACTTCCACATGTCTGTAACATCCCTCCCTTTCATAATACTTTTCATACTTTTCAGTACACTAAATGCAGTGGCGTACTTAAGAGGGTGCTTCCGGGCTTAAGCCCTCCCGAAATTTTATTTACTATTTTAAAGTAAATGAAATATCTTGCAGAATTTTCATGTTTCCAGGAATAAAGTTAGCAAAGCAACCCCCCCCCCCCCCGAAACAAAATCGAAAATACGCCACTGACTCAATGTGACTGCCAGTCAATTACTGTTCAACATTCAAGAGGAAATTCAGTACATAATACACCAAAATGAAAGTTCAGGGTACGAGAAAACTATTTTATTAAAGTTACAATAAAAATATTTAGAAAGGCTACAGCGGAAAACAATAAAATAATCACACGCATCAGAATTGATGTATTTCCTTCAAATAATAATTTTTTTTTTTTTTTTTACTTTAATTGAAGTTTATATTCCCGTCAATAATTCATAAGCTGAAAGTCCCGTAACATTTTTATGGATATTACAGTAATAATAATAATAAATCGCAAGAAGACTATGAAAAGCAATTGTGGCTAGTACAATACGAAGTATTAACTAAAAATTCGTACTGCCTTATCTGATCTAGTCATGTAATATGTAGGCGTTATTGCGTACTGTGCTTTTTCGATGCTTCGTTGACTATCTTGACACTGTCTCCAAGCTCTTCCGTGCATCTTAAAATGTTAACATTCCGTTATTCGTGTTACTACTAAATTGAAGCTTCTCGGAGTAAACACAAGTACATGCAAAATGTTTCTCTTCTTATTTTTTTGTCTGGTTTATCAACAGTTCACACCTCCTTACTTCAAGAGCCGAGGTGACGATATGTCTACCTACTCATTAAATGATTTTATAGGATTAATTAACACTGAACTTTTTAGATCAAAATTATGGCTTGATTGTAATCTTTAATTTATATCTTGAAGTAATTACTAACTTTTTAGCTCATATGGTTTACTAGATAGATATCATCAGAGTACAGGAAGTGCTGCTTCAGATGATTATTATTTAAATTCTCATTAACACTAGTTACCGATACATGTTGCCAAAATAGTAACTAATGGCAAAGGAGAGAAAATGCAGAAGTAACATTTTTTACTTATTCAGTAAAACTGAAAATATGAATGTGCTCAATGCGGAAGTGTCCTGATTAGTAATTCTGAGACTGTATTCTAAAAGACGCAATTACAATTTCGCGGCTATTTGTTGGGAGTTCCACAAAAATAAGGTCTGCTAGAAGTTTAACCCTTAGCAGACTGCTGCGATTTCCTTTATGATACAGAGTATTTTGTGTATATAAATTGCATACCAAGCATAGCAACTGCAATGTGTAATGATTAGAGACCTGATGTTTAGGTATTAAAAAACTTAAAAAAAAAAAAGGCAGACAAATAGGTACTTGAAATTTAACAAAATAGGCAGTAAAATAGACACTAGAATATAACTCGAAATAATGAAGATATTCAATACAATTAAAAAGTAGATTCAAGATAATGTTCAAAGAATATAGAAACATATCTGTTAATATATTATTTTACTGTATATATAAAAACGATGCTTGATATGCATTTCATATCATATACAGTAATGTACTACGTGCTTGTGTTTACAACCACCTGTATATATATATATATATATATATATATATATATATATATATATATGTGTGTGTGTGTGTGTGTGTGTGTGTGTGTGTGTGTGCTACAATATACATAATAACAATAAAAATGGATCAGCTCCAACCTGCAAATTTTGATTTCAAACCATTGATTTACGGTTATTTGTGATTTCACGTTTAACAAAGACAAATATTTTAAAGTATGTGTACTTTAATATATATATATATAAATAGATCTTTTTCATAAAGTTTATTACTTTTTAAATTATTGTTCAAAGCCTTTGTATTTTAATAAGCCTTTTCCAAAATCAATGCAAATGAATTGTGCTGCCATCTTTGGAGTTCTTTTAAACTATACGTTTGTGGACGTTTATATGTTTGTGGCCAATCCTTTCGACAATGAGATCTCGGAAACTACAGGCTCTAGAAAGGTGACGTTCTCACTGATCGATTGCAAATTTTGCGTAGATTGTCCAGTTCTAATTGAAAATTTTAAAACCATGGCCATTATTTCTTTATTACATTCTTACGGGTACACTACAAATGTTAAAATTTTAAAAAAGCATCATATCCTACGTATTATACATTCCAACACAACATAATTGTATGCATGGGTTGCATACCTCTCAGGCGTTTTGTTTCATGGTCAAATTATAGTGAAAAACGAAGAATAACCATTTCTCCAGTCTAACTTAAATCTTTATTGCTTGGAGTGCTTTGCCCAATGAACACCATATATTATTGACATTATAATTAATTGTGTGTGTAATGTATTTGCTTACTACAAACTGCATGCAAGAAGAAAGAAAACACTGATCATACATGAATTAAAAACTCCAACCGGAAGTAGACTCAAATCTTGGAAACGGTGCGAGATATTGAATAAGTAATTGAAAAAAATCTCCCCTTTACGGTATCTCTTGCGGATTTTCATCAAGATGGTCTTTCACTTGTGTCTGTAAAGGGACATGTATAGATGTGAGTAGATTCATGCTCATATGTGAATGATGCGCTGTGTAGAGAACGCAGGTTTAGCTAGTATTATATAACTTATATATTTTTCCAGTGAAGGCTTATTTTTGAAGAAAATGCATAAAATAGGCAACATTAGGCACTAAAGTAATTATTTAGGCAGTATGGGGCGAAATAGGCAAAATATAATTGGCTTAAATCGAAACTATAACACCCCATATAAACTTTAACATGTTATTTTTGATCATATCTTTAACATTGAAGAATAAGCATTTTGCCTAACATCCGGTCTCTAGTAATGATCCACGATGTACACGATCTCAAAGCTAAATAGTATACCACGATGTGACTGTCATCCGCAATTTATTGAGAATAAAACGTATAAGAGAAGTCGCTAATTTTGGAAAGTTTAATTTTAAATTAACTGCCTCTTTCCCAGTTTACCTAGATCCAACGCTATGGCGAACAATTTTCTGTTTGGAAACAGCACGATCCATTGTTCTGTTCTGCAAGCTAAAGATGATGATGAGAAACAACTGATAATGCTCTAAGCAAGATTTGAACCAGCGATCGAGAGGTCTTGCGATTGAGATAAACGCCCTAGGGTGCTCGGCTACGTCATATAGCACTACACATTTTAAAACAAGAGAAGTACCCCACTGAGAATCGAATCGGAAACAAACGGCCAATAAAACAGAGAAGTTAGAGAAGTAGATTAACACAGTATTATTAGTAACATGTCTAACGAAATAATCAATTGTAATCCAAAATTATTACTTTATTGGAATTAATTTCTAATACTAATGTTTCGCATTCTCAAAAGCACAATGATGAGGAACTAAATTTATATCAATTTATGGTTACACAGGGATTAGTATTAAGTTCAACCATTATATATATATATATATATATATATATATATATATATATATATATATATATATATATATATATATATATATATATATATATATATATATATATACAGGGTGCGGCACGTAAAACCGGCCCGTCGTAATATTCTGGTATATTGTGTTTTTGGCAACACTTAAATAATCTACCTTCCTACCAAGAGATGGCGTGTCGAGGTCGGGTCGACTTACGTGACCTGCAGCAGTCACGTGCAGCCGCAGCCAGTGGAACTTGTCGAAACCAGTTGAGAAAAAGGCCTCGTTGTGTTAAGCCGGGTGAGTGTCAGTGTGTGATAATGCCGTATTCGATACCCGATCGTGTTGCCATTGTTGAAGGGTTCATTCTCACTGGATCTTTTGTGAAAACAAAGAATTTGTTTCGGGAGAAATTTCCAGGACGTTCTGTGCCAGCAAAAAGCACCATTCAGGAATTGATTGAAAAATGGCGGCGTACAGGATCGGTTCAAAATGCTCCCAGGAACAGACGACCATCTGTCTGCACACCTGAATTAAAGATGCAGGTGGAGGAGATAATGACAAGAAGTCCTCGAAAGGCCACCAGGAGATTGAGTCAACAGGTTCCTGCGAGTGAGAGAAGTTGCAGACGTGTTTTAAGGAGACTGAAGTTAAAACCGTACCGGATAAGTGTTGTGCAAGAACTGAAGGAGCCTGACCTGCAGAAGAGGGTGCATTTCTGTTCATGGCTGTTGAGCAATGTTGCCCGTGGTTTCTTGGATCCACTAATGCTCATCATGAGTGACGAGGCGTGGTTCCACCTGTCTGGGTACGTAAATTCCCAAAACAACCGATATTGGTCGACAGAAAATCCACACGCAATCCACCAGGTACCCTTGCATGATGAGAAGATTGGTGTTTAGTGTGCCATTTCCGCCACACGCGTTATTGGGCCCATATTCTTTGAGACGACAGTGAACAGTGACGTGTATATGGGAATCCTGGAGGAGTTTTATACACACTTGACCGAAGAGGAGCGTCAGTTATGTTACTTTCAGCAGGACGGTGCAACATGCCACACATCAGCTGCATCATTGTCCCTTGTGCATGAGATGTTTACACCAGAGAGGACAATCAGCAAAGGCTTGTGGCCTCCTCGGTCACCAGACTTGTCCACGTGTGACTTTTACTTATGGGGACTGTTAAAGGGAAGAGTATACGAAACAAATCAACACACAATTGAAGAACTCAAGACCAGGATCCAGGATGTCACCAATAGCATTACAACACAAGAACTGACAAGGGTATATATGAATCTCCTCAATCGTGCTCACATGTGTGTTGAAGTGGGCGGAGGACACTTTCAGCACCTGCTGTGAAGGTGAGTAGTCATATTCAATACATTACATTTCATTTATGTGTTGTAGTTAATCATATTCAATACATTACATTTCATTTTATGTGTTCACTTTACGGGCCGGTTTTACGTGCCGCATCCTGTATATATATATATATATATATATATATATATATATATATGCATAAAGTTCTTATAGAAAGATATCTGTACCTTAGAGCATGAAGTGCGTAAGTCACAAATCCTTGTTTTTCAGAAAAAAGCAAAAACATTGACTTAGGCACTAAATACATATTGAACATACTACATTATATACTTGATTAATTACGTCATCAGCCCGTATAGAACAAAATATAAATAACTATTCATTGCAGTCCTCCGAATGGTATATAAAACTGGTTTTAAATCATTTTCGCCAAAATCTGACTTACGCACTTCATGCTCTTAGGTACAGATATTATGTTAATTACAAGTTTATGGCACTACAGTAATATTTCCCTGATACAAAATTATTGGTTTAACAAATCTACGCATTGTAATATTAGTTTTTGAACTTTCGTGAATTATACGTGAAAGTAGACTTGTGGTAGATATGCACGTAAAAATTAGTACTGTATTACCGATCTGGAGTTTCGAGAAACAGATTTCCAACTTCCCCTCCTACCCGTAAATAAAACTTGAGATGACAATGAATACCAGATTGTGCTGTGTAGCTATACAAACATTCACATGTAGTATTTGCTGTATCTCATTACAACACCAATCTTGTACTGCATTATAAAATTAAAATAATTTCATAATCATTTAACAAACTACATCATCACAGGACAACTACTTTTTGGATGGGCATTTTTTTTAATGATGACGATGTATTTTCATTTAAGGGGACTACTAAATATTTTTGAAAAACTAATATTTTTTCTTTTGCCCGTTTTTCGTAAGTGGAAAGAGGTAATAAAATGTAACTTACCACAATAATAGATAATGTTATTCTACACCCGAAAATACGAATCGGAAGAATTTTCAGCGTTACCATCCATAGGAATTACAGTGTGACCAAAATTTGAATTACTCAAAAATCTAGGTAAAGGCAGCGACTAGAAATGAACTCAACGGTAATTGATGACTTATCATGCTGTCTATGTTCCCTGTTTACTACTTTTTAAATAATATTTGTATTTATTTTGTAATAACTTATTTATTTTGTAATGATTTGTGTAAGTTTTATAAAATAAATAAAAACATTGTTTAAAAAGTAGTAAACAAGGAACATAGAAAGCATGATAAGTAATCAATTACCGTTGAGTTCATTTTTATAGTCGCTGCCTTAACCTAGATTTTTGAGTAATTTAAATTTTGCTCACACTGTAATTCCTATGGATGGCAACACTGAAAATTCTTCCGATTCGTATTTTCGGGTGTAGAATAACATTATCTACTATTGTGGTAAGTTTCATTTTATTACCTCTTTCCACTTACGAAAAACGGGCAAAAGAAAAAAAATAGCTTTTTCAAAAATATTTAGTAGTCTGCCGCCTTAAGGGCACGATTTTATAGTACCAAAATTTTTGCACTTTCACTCCTAAAGATGAAAAAAATGTTACATTTATTACACTTATTTTGATTCGCAAAAGGTAACAGCATGAAATTTACTTCACGAAAAATTTAACTCTTTTTCTTTTAATAAGGTTAACGAAATATGAAGAGGGAAAGCATGGTATTTCCATCTGAAAACAACGTAAACAAGCAAAAAGACTTTGTCAGGATGTCTACTATATGTTTGTTTTTAAATTCCAGTTTTTAAAGACTTTTCCCGGTCTATATTAAAAAAAAAAAATAAAGGAAAGCTGTTATTGTTAACAGCCCGTACCAGAAGGCCAGTTGAGAAAAGTGTGCAGTAACTAACACAAACAATCCGAGTTTTTACTTTTAACTCCCGTGTGATTCATATCCCTTGGTAGTAGTACATTGTTTTACATTTTGTTTTTACTACACGTACATCAGGAGGTTAAAAAGTATACATTTAAATTCTAAGCATATGTTAATTTATATTTTTACATTACTACATATTCTTCTTAGATCGGAAATGACCATTACTACTCATACACTGGATTATCATTATTAATTTATTGAAAGTAGGAGAATACACATACGAAGTAATATTTGAAACAAAGAAGGAAAGACTAGCAAAACAGAGTTAGAGAAGTTGCGAATTATAGAATAAAATATTTCGAGTTCACAATTAACTTTTTCTTATACAACCAGGCTAGGCCTTATCAAAAGGTAATATTCAGAAGTCCTTAAAATAATAAATAAATAAATAAATAAATAAATAAAACGATCCTAGCTACCTAGGTTACTTTTGCACTTTCTGCTTGTACGATAATAAAAGCATTGAGTTTTACGTCCCACGTTTATGCCGGCTAAGCTAAAGGAGACGGTGATGACGAGAAATGAATAAAATTGTGCAATGAAGAGAGCGGGAGGAAACGGGAGACCCCGAGAAAACCCACACACATGATGTTTGTAAACCACAAAGTTCACTTGGCGTGGGCTGGATCGAACCAAGGATCCCATGCACCATAGGTGAACTGTCTACCACTGAGCCATTGCAGCCCAATGCTTGTACGATAATATTGTAAATAATAAAAATGTGTTAAGCTTACAGTATTTTTTGTAGATTTTCTATCTTTTTTATTGATTTAAAAATAGTTATCTTGGTGCGATTTCCTTAAAACTGTCAAAAAGTAGTTACATAAAATGGCAATTTTGAAAAAATCCAGGTTTCTGGTTAAATTCCAGTCTTCTCTAGATTTCCAGCTCAATAGATAAATTGTTTTAAAATCATGATAATTTACATGATGATCACGGCAAAATTGTGAAACTTGGCGAACTCGAAGGGAAGAAGGAGAAATTATCATACATTTCTTTTGGAACAACTGAACTTCGAAGGCCCGAAATTTGGTACAGCAAATACGAATATGGGATAGATAGCGATAAAATAAAACGAGACTTTCGAAACGTGGGTGTAGAGAAAAATGAAGAAAATTAGCTACGTCGAACGGAAAAATAATCACAACGTGAAATAGTAGAGGAAAAAGAAGAGTTTTAGATGTAACTGAAAAGGATTTTTAAAAAATGATTGCGACATTGGCTGAGACGGAACTGTATCATGAGGGATGTGTAGAAAGTACGATGGAAAGTAAACGAGGAAGGGGCAAACGCGACTACAGATAATAAGCAGCATTAAAAAAGATTTCTACGTGAAGACAAAGAAGTTGACTGAAGACCGTGCTGCATGGAAACTTCTGTTTGTGGCAAGTGGCATGCCAATGATGGCAGAATACTTATGAATGATGATATACGAATGTTATTTACTTGCACCAATTTAATATGGATGACGCAGAGTGGGCGCAAAATACTGATCGTGGTTACACATGATGCATATGCTAAGAAATTGTAATCGGAATATAATAATATAAAAACTAAAACAAAATAGTTGCAAACGAACAGACAAATCCAAATAATGAAATGAAATCAAATCTTTAAGAGTCTTCATCCCGCCGAAATTAAAATACCGCTAATTTTACAATAATTATGTGATATCTTCAAATAGATAAAAAATAATTGAAATATGGAACAAGAGCGCCCTAGACAATATTATTTTGCGTGAGGTACCGTTATCACAAGTCACCTAGTGGCTTTCCGTTTTCAGCTGTTTAGAAACGCGAAAATAAATGCCCATTTTCAAAATGGCTCGAAATCGAAAGCAGATAAGTGAATCGTGATAACGGTTTCTCATGTAAAATAATATTGTCTAGGGCGCTCTTGTTCCACATTTCGATTATCTTTTACCTATTTCAAGATATCACATAATTACTGTAAAATTAGCGGTATTTTAATTTCGCCGGGATGAAGACTCTTAAGTTTTACGTCCCACGGTTATGCCGGCTAGGCTAAAGGAGACGGTGATGATGAGAAATGAATGAAATGGTGGAATGAAGGAAGTGGAAGGAAACGGGAGAACCCCCAAAACACGCACACGCTATTTGTCTACTACAAAGTTGACTTGGCGCAAGCAAATCCTAATAATAATAATAATAATAATAATAATAATAATAATAATAATAATAATAATAATAATAATAATAATAATAATAATAATAATAATAATAATAATAATTCAAAATTAATTAAATTACAATAAAAGCCTATTTCAGTTTGCTCTCTCTCCTTAATCCCCATTTCCTTTACTAGCCACATGAAATGTTACTTTTGCAAGCGCAAAGTAAGTGCGTTAGGAATTCTTCCGACATGGATAGGCGTCTCTTTGACGTTTTCTTTCTCGAAAACAGAAAGAAAATAAAGTTGTCGGTTGTCCTACAAGCTTGAAATAGCAGAATTAACTCACAGGCAACGCGCCAGAAACCATGATGTTTGGCGTTCGGTGTAGCCCAGTAAGCAGAAAACTAATGATGATAGTGACGCATTCCAGAATTGAAAGCATCGTTTTGTACTTAATCACTTCATTGAAAAAAGAAGGAGATAACGCACGTATTTCTTTTTAATAGCTTTATTGTTTTCTAAGAACTGCCTCGAATTGTTTCTTCCACCACACTTCTACACTCTAATCCTAGTTTTAGACAATATTCTTATGATCTTTATTACGAAGATTTATTGTTGCGAATTGATTCCTTTGTTTACAAGAACCAATAGTAAGAAATTATTTCTTGAAGGGAAGGGGAAGGAAGATACTCTGTTCAGTTCAGTTGCTTTTTCGTGAAAATTCCTTTCGTTCAAGTGTATTATCTATAAATATTGCCTCATATTATCGGTATTAACATTTCTTAAGTTCTAAACGGCACTAAAATATTGTTTTCTTTTTCATATTCAGTATGATATCGTCGGCCATAAAACCCTAAGCTACCTATTCTACATATTTTTTCTTGTTTATTGAAATTTACTGTCCCTTTTCAACATCATGGCTATATAGATCGTGGATCTACAGTTTAGGCGTGAATCCGAACCGCCATAATGTGTTTAAATGCTCTCTCTGCGGGGATCAAACCGAGGATGATGTACCAAAGGCACGCGAACTAGTCACTAGATCAGGGGGGGGGGCGCAATTGAGTTTTGTTTTTACTTTTTTTTTTTTTAGCAAATACCTTATTTATGTAAAAGCGTAAGAACTTGTCATTTTTTATGTTACACTTCTGCCACCTACCTTAAGTAATCCTATAAACGGTTATCTTTATTATTTACACGTATTCTATTGTATTCAGTAGCCTTTTTCAAACAGAGTTCTTTCAGTGCGTAGTCTTAATAAAACAGAGCTCCTAAATAAACTTAATATTCAGACTTCACTTACTCGACAAATGGTAGCAGGACTTGCTGTTTTTCCATAAAATTATCAATGGGAAAATTAATTCCGAATTATTCGTTTCCGTTCTCAATTTTCAAGTACCTTCTCGCCTTACTCGCAGTAATACGCTACTTACATATGTAACACTCAAATTATCAATTATACAACGTTCCTTATATTTCAGGCTGACATCATTGTATAATAGTTCGTCAGACGTTGATATTTTCGACTCTGAAAATCATTTTAAAAGCAAGTTCAAGTATCTGTAAATATGGCACATATTCTATGTATATATATTTTTTTATTTTTTCTCTTTTTTGTTATTTCTTATATACGTTGTTACATTGTTTCAGTGTAAAATGAACTTTGATCTCTATCTGAAATATTTATAAATAAATAAACCACAAGTATAAAATACGTTACTAGGTATTAACCCATTTATCAACAAGAATAAGAATTGTTTTTCTTTCTTTTTTATATACGTATATAAAGCCTTAACCATTTGGTTGCGATAAGATGGAGTTAACCAAATGCTTCATATCCTGCCTGTTATGCATTAGTGCTGAGAAGTACCGTAGTGCTGGTTGTCTGACTGACAGGCACTGACATTAATATAAGAAAATGATCTTTCGACGTCAGTAAGATCAATTTAGGACGCCACCGGAAGATTAATTTATTGGAAGTTTCATGGGGTATTAGAAGTATGGTTATTTCTACCTCTTAACAACTATTTTTTAAAATCCTGTCTAGACTAAAAACTGCAATTTAAAAAGAAGGAAAGAATATTTTTTTAATGCTAGTGGTTTAAAATGATTGTAAGAAAGAATCACGGCAACAAATGAGAGCACTTCGTTGGTACAATTTTTGATCCCCGAATCTGATCAAGTCTGTTAAGTTATAGTCTCCTTAATAGATGTAGAATTTAGCTGATGTTTTGTAGTCAAGTTTGGAACTTGTAAAAAATGCCTTTAAAAAAGGCAGAAAGTTCAAGGCAACTTACTTTGGATAGCTACAATTCACAAATGTTAGAGAGATGATTTTGAGGTTGCTGTTAAGGTATAAACGCTCACCATCGATTAGTTGGCCTCCTTATTCCCTCGCTACAAATACTAATACTTACAACTGGAAAAAGAAATTTTAGACTTACTTGGAGAATGTATTGAGTGCTTTTCAGTTATGGCGCCAGGAATGTGACGACACTACTATATATGGTCCGCAATTTTGTTAAAATTAATATACAGAGTATTGGCAGAGCAAATTAGAAAGTTGAAGAGAAAACAATGTAAGACGGGAAGGGAAGAACATAACGAACGCCTTTAGACTACTCAGGGCTGCGTTTTGTCAGACTTGTTTTAAATGAGAATGTGGGAAGAAACTGTAGTACCCGGAAAACCCACGTACGCGATGTTTGTCCACCACAGTTACTTGGCTGTGGATCGAACCAGCGACCCCACACACCAGAGGTAAGCGCTCGACCACAGCTACCGTACCCCCCGAGATATACTTTGAACGTAACCTGCTTTCCTTGTAATGCAATAAATACAGCTATAAATATGCCACATTGACTTGATCCCTAGTCTTCCCTTGCAAGCGCTGCTATCGGCTGAAGGATTTCCACTCGCTTTCTCTCGCTTAGCAACAGCTGAACCATTATTGGCTCAACGCGTGGGTGTGTGAGGGTATCAGCGTTAGTTCGCATTTTTGCCACGGCTCAAGACATTTTGGCAGCATAATACAGTATGTTGGGTACCAGAATATTGGAAGGTTTATGATATTCTTGTATTATTTTATAATCTCTAACTGTTTGATCAACTATCACGTATGATACGCAATTCACTTGAACTTTATTTATTTATTTATTTATTTATTTATTTTGGAGTAATTTTCGATTTACGAGGACCGGTTTCAGAAATTGTGACTTAAGCAACAGGTGAAAGGGAGGGTTAGAAAAGGTATTTTAACGGAAATGGAAATGGTAAAGCATAGCGATATATCGCTCTTGTATAAGTAATTTAAGTGATAGATGTTCATTTTAACTGAGGATCTGTATTACGTCAAATATACTGTATATTCACATGATAGAAACAAGGAGGAAATTGCCTGTTCTTGAAAATTCAGAAGGTTACAATCTAGCAATTTCTGGTTGCGCTCGTAGTGATCACAATGAAATTACACATTTAGCTTAACATTTTATACAACCGTTAATTAAACATTAAAAAAAAACTTAATGAATATAGATTAAAGTAGTACTTAAAATATTGTCTTCACTCATACCTTTCGCCAAAGTGCGCTGGTCGAAACCAGTGTCCATGCCAGATAATCAGAATACTCTACATTAAAAAGGAGAAACTGCCTGGATGTATGCATACGACAGCTTGCTTCTCTTATTCGAAAATATTCTTACCATCAAAGACATTCTTATCTTAAGCATGGGATTAGACTAGCACATAGACTGATATGTAAATTGGATCCAAAAAACATTGACCTCAACGAAGTGGAGAACTTAAAAGTATTTAACTTCAAAGGTCCTTAACGTAACCGTATGCTACTAATAGCGACGAAATTTCAGAGTAATTGCACTCTTTGAAGTTCTGTCTACGGCAGATAAACAAAAGACATGACTCATGGTTGGCAAAAACAACAGCGCACAGATATAAGCTGATTTAGGATTAAAACCAAATGTGGAAACCTTAAGAGGTTTGCCCTAAGCTTGCTGAGTCTAAAGCTTAGGATAAATTTAAATTGAATGATGTTCGAGTTACGAGGCAGAGATTTATCACACGCCGAGCTTAGGATTTAATATCTACAAGTTTTAAAGTTTCCATTCGTTTACTAATCTTTTTTTTTTTTCATGTTACCGCGGATAATATTTTGTCTCTCTTCTTCTGTACCCTCTATACCAGTGGTGCTCAAATTTATTGTTACCGCGACCCAGATTAAATAATAAACTGTATTTTGTGGCCCACCTACTTTTATTCAAATACACATGGACATTCTACGTAATGGGGGTATATTTCAAACTAATTAAATTTTGTAAATTATATCTCTAATTTGTTATTTCCTAGACTAAAAAATAAAAATTCACATGATATACAAAAAGTAATTGAAAAGCAAAATCTCTGTACAACTATTCATAATGAGTCGCATGCGATGCATGTGCTTATTTTCGATATTTATTAATAACTGTATTGTCATCCACGCTGACGAATTAGGCCACTATCCGGCGCAAGGAATTGGACACTTGCAGTCGATTTCTGTTTTTAGTCTTGATCCCCGCCATTGCTGTTGCTTATATTTTTCTATGTTTTTAAGGAAGTAACCAGGGCTCTGAGTAACCACTTACTGTATTGTTCATCTCATTAACAAACGCTTCCATTTTTCATTTTCTGAACAGTACTTCACAACATAAAAAGTCATTATCCACTAAGTCATGTATTTCTCAACAAACAGTGTATCGCTTGCTACACAAGGAAGGCCCAACGAGATGTATTTTCTTTATGCAACGCTTCACCTAGTTTACTCCTCACAGCGCTAAGTCTATACCAATCGAATAATGAACTCTTCATGGGTGAGTTTTACTTTAACTCGGGGAATGATTCTCGGACAGTTTATCTGGCGCCTCTGGGAGATACGTCCACGTTACTAACCAGTACCCAGCCAGTATTGTGGAAAAGGATTCTTATGAAAGTACCTGAGTTACCATTTGAAGAAGGAACACATTACAGGCATGTATACCGCGATGTCTTTTCCAACAGAATACTGTGACGGATTTTGTCTGCGAAAATATCAAGGTCTTTGTGTGATATATTTCTTCCAATGGCCAATAGCCAGATCTCTTTTGGGCTGTAAACCTCGCTCTTATGACTTCATTCTTATTAAGCATCTCAACGACTGCAAGGCGCAGAATTGCAGCTCTTGCTCCACCACCCCTAAAAGGGACAACTTCCGAAAGGGGCTTGTCCTGAAATAAGGTGCGTTATCCACCCCCAAAAAAAAAAAAAATCGCTAGTTGGCCTGATCCATAATATAGGAACCCATTATGCAATGTGTATAGCCGCTCGGGCTCAGAATAGTTAAGATATCATAATCATAATATGAGTGCACACAGAACAAGCGCATCCCAATGTCTTGTCCAGTGCTTCTGTGGCGATCTCAGGCGACTTAGCCTACATTCAAATGCTCCAGACCAGAGAATGTCGCATCCCCCCCCCCCTCTACGGATGGCAATTTCCATATGAGTGTATGTTCAAAATTAAGTAGGGATATAAGCAGTTATAATCAGCATCATTACAATGAATTTGAATATCTATATATGACGGTTAAGCAAGAAAATTTCCCACCTCTAAAATCGAAATCGAGACTCCGGGATATGATTCATATCCAATACCTTGTCAGTTCGCCTACAAACCCCAACACTTTTCACAATGCAACTTCCCAATATGCTTATGAAAAGAAAAAAGGAAAAACTGTTTAATTTTTATAAAAATACAAGGGAGAGACGTTGGTGTTGAAATATTCTGGTACACAACATACCTAGATTTATTACACTACAATGACAGCAAGTCATCATTCAAAATATAGCTCCTCGTGTTGAACTGTCTGCAACCAACTTCCTGTTAGTTCCTCGATCCTGCATTTTGTTCTAACAAGTAAAGAAGTAAGTCACTGCTGTTTCCACCTCTTGTTGCTTGGTAAAACATCATGACATCAGGAGGTATACTATTGACCGAAACATTTAGTAATCCGAAGGGGCAAGGTCAACACTACATGCTGGGTGTGGTATCAGTTCGATACCAAGTTCCTGCATTTTTGTTTTTCTACCCGAGCGTGGTTTTTCGTTATCCTGTTGGAGTGGCGCGTTTTCAGTTTACATTTGCACGATATTTTTTGGCTCAGTGCAGCATAAATCCGTTTCAACTATTCAGAGTAAATGTCGGCATTGATGGTTTGATTGCTAGGAACGAACTCTAAGTGAATTACACCGTTGTAGTTCCATCACACACAGAACAAACTTTATGCTCGAAACAGCCCTTTTTGGCGACCGATTGTGGAAGGTGGCCCTTGCTCAATCCCTGTTTTTGCACATTCGGATTTCGTAGAAACGCCCACTTTTCATCGAATACGACAATTCGTTTCAGGAAGCCAACATCACGTGCATTTTGCAGCAGTTCTCGGCACCCATCTATTTCTTTTGTCCCTGAGCTGGACGTCAACTCATGTGACATAACCGGCAGCTTCTCACGGTTTTCCCGAGTTCATTAATACAACGCACTACAGTGAACTAGGACATGCTGAGTTGTTTGACAATCGTCCTGTTCTGGTGGATGAATTTTCCTCAGTGGCGTGATGTATGACTTCCGTCGGTTACCTTAGGGTGGCCGGACCTTGGCTGATCGACAGTTTTACAACGTGCCTGAAATTACTGGAATCGACGACTTGCTGTGCTATAGTTCACTGCAACTTTCCCTTTCACATGACAAATGTTTTTGTTTTCTGCCACAATGTTATGTCCGAATTCGACTCATACAGTGAAAGTTCACATATCAGACATTGTTGAGTACTCATCGTCACTGCCACTAAAAATTGACTGAAGATACTGACGGATGTTAAGTAGTCAGCTCGCCATATTACTTCTTGGCCTTGTACTTACGGTCGATGACAGTATATACATTCGCCTGTTGTTCGTGTTGTGGCAATATTGCAAGACTTATGACTCATTCTTGTACGATGATTCCATCTTATTGTGTTCACAAGGGCCGTGGTGGCTCAGTGGTAGCGCGTTCACCCTGGCGCATGGGATCCCTAGTTCGTTCCCAGCTCGCGCCAAGTGAACTATGTGGTGGACAAACACCGTGTGCGTGAGTTTCCCCAGGGTTCTCCCGTTTCCTCCCACTTTCTTCATTTCACCATCTCATTCATTTCTCATCATCACCATCTCCTTCAGTTTAGCCAGCATAACCCTGGGATTTAAAACTTCAAAGCTTTTTTATTGTGTTCACAAAATCTGCATTGCATTTTTAAGTATTCCACTATATCTGGGGTTTGAAATAATACAACATTTAATCTTAAGATTAATGTTTAAAAGTAAATTCGAGAAAAACGTGGAAATGTTTTCATCAAATAGTTCAATAACGTGTATTCTTTACATTAGCACTTTTTTGGTAGAATATTTGTAGTTAACACATTTTGTAAATAGTGTCGATTTCCAGTTTTAAATGGACTTCGGAGAACTGATTGAATATTACGAAAATTTATTATGAGAATAAAACTCACAACATTATACTAATGGGAAATATCAATATTTATTCTAATAGCCAATGCAAGTAACAATAATATGTTTTATCAATTATTTTTCTTGTATATTTTTTTAACTATTACTAAAAAGAATTGCATCGCATCTCTGTCGTTGCAGCAAATAGCTAATAAATTAAGAATGTATTCTTCTATCCTGATTCAAATACGAGTAAATGTCACTTATATACCGGGATAATATCCTATCATCTCATTTGACATGATTAATTGTATTTTACCAAGGCGCACAAAGTTCCTTGTCTTCTCATTTTATCCTTATATATTCTTTTTCGAGTACATTGTATTTTATGACTCAGACAGTTCTTACATCTTTCATTAATTTTTATACCTTCTTTCTACCGAAGTAATTTAGAAGTACAAATTTATACATTTCAACGAAGTCGTTATGTTCTAGTAAGGAAAAAGACTAAATGAAATGAAATAAAATGTTTAGTTTAACGTCACATATTTACACTCTACGGCTAAGCTAAAGGAGACGGGCGATAAATGCGAATGAATGACGAGGGAAGAATTGATGCAATGAAGAAAATGGGAAGAAATGAAAGAACTTCAAAAAATTAATAATAATAATAATAATAATAATAATAATAATAATAATAATAATAATAATAATAATAATAATAATAATAATAATAATAATAATAATAGTAATAATAATAATAATAATAATCACGATGCTACCAACAAATGCATTACTTGGGATCGAACCAGGGATACTTCTCACCAGCAGTAAGCACTTTACCAGATTACCACTGAGCTCTATGTCTCAAATAAAATGAAATCTTTTACGGTTTACGTCCCACGATTATGCCGGCTAAGCTAAAGGAAACGGTGATGATGAGAAATGAGTAAAATGGTGGAATGAAGTGGGAGGAAACGGGAGAACCCAGAGAAAACCCACACACTGTGTTTGTCCACCACAAACCTAACTTGGCGCGAGGTGGGATCGAACCAGGAACCCCATGCACCAGAGGTGAATGCTTTATCACTCAAATGGAATGAAACATTCAACTGGTATCAGAACACCCCGTTACCAGGAGAATACTGTGATCGTATCTTAAATACCTTCATTCCTTGCCTCAAAGATCATCTGCTTAGAAATGTTTTTATACCAATGTCTAAAATAAAAGAATTACGATCTTGAGATACTAATTACATCCTTAAGACTAAATTGATTACTCACCTCATCTTCATTGGTTGATGATATAAGCGAAGATGAACCACCTTCTTGAGCAACGTCAACCATAATGAGTTTATTCACTTTTCGGCGTACAATAAATCACACTAACAATTTATCAACACCGAAATATAACAGGCGCACATAAACTGACTGACTTAACATAACCTGCGAGTTGTTAGTTTATTTTGGAAGATAGAAAGAAAAAATGAATGCAGAACAAAAATCACTTTTGAATTCCTCTATTTATAAAAGCTACAGTTGTAAACATGTCATGCTCTTTCTGATTTATTTGTTTCAATGAAATGTTTTCATACGTATTTTGTTTTCGTACAATCACAACAAGGAGTGTTTATCGCTCCCTGGACAGTTATCCTGTGGGATTAAGCTTCCTCTTCGAAGTCCATCTGCTAGTAAGTCTGGGTGTTTTTGGCAGCAGAAACTGTGGCTTGATTCTACTTTAGCGCTCTCGCACAAGCAAAGAGCAGTCATAAACAGAACAGAACGCGTGCAAGAGAAACCCTTCCGAACAACAACATACACGGGCGGTTAACTATCCATGAATGACAACGAGCGAGCGAACGGTCTGCTTTTCGCTACACAGAGTCTCTGTGTTTACGTCAAGGAAAAGAAATACATAGAAGGAAGGCCGGTAGTTACACGGCACACTGCGCAACCAAGCCTGCGATCAATAGCAGCAACTTACACCTTTGTGAGTGCTCCGGTGATTTTTGTCACTACGAGTCCGGAACTGAACCAGAGTGGAACACGTTTTCACGTATCTTTATAATAATAATGATAAAAGTGTCTTGTCATCAGCTTTTCACACTCAAAAGAGACCAATATAGACAACAAATTTTGTACACAGATGTTCATATCTAAGTGTGTACAAAGCTCCTTTTTTTTCGGCTGGAAGAGATTTTTTGAGGGGTGAAAATGTATGCACTTTTCTTACAGTTTCTAAGAACACTTGCATTATACAACCCACATTACAGTTGAGTATGCAGGCTTACATAATAGCACAGGATAAACTCGCGAGAACGAACTTCGTCTCTTTTTATCTAGATCTTAACTTTTAAAATCAGGCAACGAACGGTGCTTATTTATAGTTTGAAATAATCTTATTTCATTTACAGTATTAACAAAATTTTCTAGCTTGAAGTTGCTGAGTGGGAAAGTATAAAGACTAAAACAGAAAAAAAGGCAAAATCTCTTTGGGTTATAGTAACCTGATTCAAAACATTCCCACTTTCTTTCAGCAGAATACCATCCTGCATAGTGGAATCCTTCGATATTTCGCCCGCACTGGTTTCTTCTCCACGACATCAAAACTGATTTGTTTTTTCTTGAATATTAGAAAGGAATAATGCAACCTTAGGTCCTTGTATCGCGAATAATATTGAACAGTCTCATCATAATTTATTGAAATTATAACCAAAGTTCACCGGCTGGAAATGATATTACCGTGGTTACTATAAGAAGAGTTATCTGGGCTTCAACCGCTTTTTGAATAAAACTTGGGATCAAAGGAAATAAAAGCTACGCTTTTTCACGAAACATCCTTCACTCACAATGAAGGCTCCACCTTTCCAGTGGTTTCGGGAAGAAAGTTCGAATGACATGAAAAAAAAAAACTAAGAAATGGCAAGACCCCGTGCACAACTAGTTTTGAATTTTTAATAGGTTTGGTTTAAAGGGTTGGGATCTTTGATGAAAGAACCACTACTAAGAAATTACAAGACCATATTCTCTCCTGATCCGCATATATTCCCGGTGGGATCTTTCGTGATTTGGATCCCACATTGTCATAGGTTCACGTGTCATATAGCCTCAGTGCTGAAACGACGTTAAACTTTAATTAACCAATCAATATACATAGTTACTTTCAAACTTGAGATGTTGTCAATAGACTGCGTACGTTGTTTTCAAGAACTACCAACAAGGAATCGCCTCCCTTTCCTACGACCCACGAGTATCAATTTTCAAACCTTGGATGAAGTCAGCGGTTTGCTTGTCTTGGAATAGATCCACTATCATTATGAAATATTTCCCCCTCCCCCACCGGTCCTTCGCACAATAATTTTTTTAAAATTTTAGTCATTCGTGATCAAAAATGAAATGAAATTATTTTTTTTAGTTTTACGTCACACGATTATGTCGGCTAGGCTAAAGGAGACGGTGATAAGGAATGAATGAAATGATGGAATGAAGAAAGTGGGAGCAAACGGGAGAACCTCGAGGAAACCCACGCACACGGTATTTGTCCACCACAAAGTTTACTTTTCGGGAGCAGGGTTTGAACCCGGGCCCCATGCAACAGAGGTGAACGCTCTACCACTGAGCCACCGTGGCCTCTCATTCGTGACCAATCGAGCTAATGTTGCCGACGACACGAGAACTAAAGTGAGGATGGCACGGTGGTTCAGTGGTAGAGCGCTAACCTCTGGTGCGTGGAGTCCCTGGTTCGACCCGCAAGGTGGACAATATCGTGCTCGTGGGTTTTCTCGTTTCCTTCCATTTTCCCATTCCAACAATTCTTCAATTCTTATTCACTTGCTTTAATTCATCTCCCTTAGCCTAATGGACACAATTGTGGGACATTCAATTCAAAGAAAGAGAAATAAGGTCTCGTCTCGTAATTTTTTGTAGAACTTCCATCTCGTCTTGTTAGACACGATTCGATTCTCGGAAAACTTTTCTGGTCTAGTTTGGCAAATTTATGCACAAAACTTACGCCTTCATTTTTAAAATGTCATCTAGAAGTTATCAAAAGCCTTCTGAGTCACAAGAGTTCAAAGAAGGTTGCCATATATCAACATTTAAACAATATTTATTATTGCAATAGATTGTCTAAACACTTTCGTATCTTAAAACGTTGATAAGTACTATTCATTATGTTCGTACAATCATTTATCAATTTATAGTTTCTATACTATAAACCATATAACACTAAAATAATGTTTGAGATTGACGACTTGGGTGAACTGATATTGTTCACCAGACTCGACACAATTATGCCCTCTCGCAAATGAGACGACAACCACATTTTTCAAATTCGAAACGACACGAGGGGCAGCGGTGGCTCAGTGGTAGAGCGTTCACCTCTGGTGCTTGGAGTCGCGGGTTCGATCCCAGCCCCCGCCAAGTGAACTTTGTGGTGGACAAACGCCCTGTGCGTGGGTTTTCTCGGGGTTCTCCAGTTTCCTCCCACTTTCATTCCACCATTTCATTCATTACTCATCATCACCGTCTCCTTTAGCCTAACCGGCATAACCGTGGGACGTAAAACTCAAAGATTTCACTTCATTTTTCATTTCGAAACGACACGAGAAATAAAGCGAGAAATACTCATTTCGTAAGCAACACTACAAGTGACTAACGCGTGTGTTTTCTGTGTGCATGGTCTCAGATTCGATCTCCGGTAGGAGTATTTGTCTCAAATAGACTCGAGTAGTGGGTTAAATATCACTTTAAATAACAGGTCTCGTCTCGTGTAGCTTGTCGCTGAAAGAAAATGAAATAAAATTCCTACTTTTACGTCTCATGTTTTCTTCCCTGTATGCTAAAGGAGACAGGGGATTTACGAAAGTAATTACCAAAAAAAAAAAAAATGGTGGAATAAAATGTGGGAGGAAACCGGAGAACGCCGAGAAAACCTACACTGTAGCTGTCTATCACTAACTAACAGGGACCTATGCAGAGTCGTCCTGACTCGTGATTAGTGCTATACTGAAGAGTTCGACTAACATATGCTTCCTGCAGTAGCCAGGCCTTTAATATGACGCTACTCATACGGCAAAACGACTCTGCATAACGCGGATAATGTCTGTAACTGAACCAAGGACTGCGTACAACAAAAGTGGGTAGTCTACTATTGAGTAGTGTTGCTAATTGAGACAAGAAATAAAGTTTCTCGTCTCGATTCTCGGAAAGGTAGTCTCGTCTCGTTTTGTAAATTTATGCCCTATTTCCCCCTAATTCCATCTAGTAGAAGTTATCAGAAATCCTTCCGCATCACGAGGAGGTCCATGAACGATATAAACATTTAAACCATTTTCTTATTGAAGTACATTGTGTATTGACTTACGTATCTTTAAACGTTGATAAATGTTTTTTCATTATGTTCGTACAGCTAATTTATCAATTCATAGGTTTTATAATATGAATCATAATAACAATAAAAGAGTGTTCTGAGATCTAAGATTCTGATGAACTAGTGTTGCTCACGAGAAATGTGAATTTCTCATCTCGTCTCGAATTTTAAAAAGGCACTTCTCGTTTCGTTTTCGTGGGTAACACCACTCATACTGTCTTGAATCGAACCATGACCCCACACAATAAAGGTGAGTGGTCTACCACTGCGCTACTGTGCCACGTGCTGCTGAAAAGAGTTCGCGTATCTGCATTCGAAAATTTCCAGTTGGCAAGTTTTGGTAGTAAAGAAACAACAAAGCGTTTGATCATTACTCCACGTGTCACAGGAAGCTGGGCAAGTTTGGTAGCCAGTAGCGTATTTATAGGAGGGCTATCGGGCTGAAGCCCAC
Source organism: Thermobia domestica (assembly GCF_964235325.1). Lineage (NCBI taxonomy): Eukaryota > Metazoa > Arthropoda > Insecta > Zygentoma > Lepismatidae > Thermobia > Thermobia domestica. Next base: position 276,081 of record NW_027655897.1, read on the forward strand.
CCGAAATAAATTTGTTACATACATAACTTTATTAAATTTTTTTCGGCACCCAAAAGAAAAATACACGTGCTTATTCACGTGTTGTACATACTCCCCCCCGAAACATAATCCTAAATACGCCACTGTTGGTACTTATACTCTTTTGTTACGGAGAATTTTTTAACAACATTTAAAGTACATTCTTTTGTCAGATAAGTAATATCAGCAAAGACAGTCCAACAGTTTGTTGAATGACAAAGCAAAGAACCCACTAAATACAGCGACCCTCCTCTGAAAGTAAATAGCAAAGCTACGGTCGATGTTCCTCTAGAAGCTTTATCTCTTTGTATTACTGCCGATTTCACACCAACGTTTATTTGAAACAACTGTTAGCTTGTTCTTGTTTCACGTCTATCGATCGATTCTCGAAGAGCACAACTGCTTATAGAAAAGATGGGGAAAATAGGTTACAGTTTCTATTTGACGACTATCGCAGAATTCATCTACTATGAAGACTGCTGAAAAAAAAATAGCTCTATATCAGTCAGAAGACACCATTCATGCTGTGTTACAGCCACCTGTCAGGCATTCGTTATATATGGCAACCTGATAAACACCAGCTATAGAACTAAAAAGAATGAGTTAATAACTCGGATGCTCAAACGTTAGTCTTTCCTTTGGAACTTGTATTCCAAAACCGCAACATCTTCACATCTGAGAAATGACAAGCAAAAGGAATACCTAACTCTTTACTATGCAATTTGTGCTTGGTCTGAGCAACCAAAGAAAAATTGCGAAATATTTAACCTTCACTGAGCAGTTCTACGCTGCATACAAGAGTCGCTCTATCACTCCGCATAGATACTTGCTATACAATTTAACACAAAGAGAGCAAAATGCCTCATTGGTAGAGCACTCACCTCTGATGCAAGAGACTGCTGGTTCGATCCCAGTTCATATGAGTTCGTGGTAAATAATATTATGTCCGTGAGTTGTCTTATGGTTCTCCAGTTTCCTTTCACATTCTCATTCCACCGATGCTTTCATAATGCTAGTGAACAAATTTGAACTTTTTGTCTGCCACGTGGACAAAAGTAGGTCATTTTAATTAAATCGAGCCTCCTAAACACGAAAGTGGCAATAAAAAGTTCCTAGCACGTAATGTTTGTGTATGACAGAAGCGAGTTGGATTCTGACAAAAACCACAAATTAATTAATTCTACTTATATACAATTTTAATTACGTTACTAATATACTAATTTAACAGAATTTGACTAAAAATACATTCATTTTATACACAAGATAACATACAGTAGTAGAATGAAATAAACTAATGTGCTGTCGGGAAATTTGTCTCTGACTTGAATATGACTAATAAATATCTCTATATTTGAGTTATTTAAATTTTCTTCAATAAACTATTTAAAAAATGTTTTCAAGTACAATTCTGACTGATACTTCAATTTTTCCTTAGTAAAGATTTGTAGTGGTACTAAACGAAAATATGCAACTATTGTACGAAGTATTATAAAATGACAAATGTTTCAAAAACCCACATTTCTTTCTTTTTGTTGTAATGCATGTCACTTTCTCTAATTAAAAATCAGCAGTAGTTGTATATCATTTAAAGATCCTATCTATACCTTGATACCTCTATTACATTTTCTGAATACCATGATGAAACTTTTTTTTTTTCCACTCATCGCTGACAGCTTCTAAGTTCTCGGAGGAGAAAACCAGGTGTGAAGATAACAAGTGACTTTTATTTTTTGCCGAGCTGTCGACGGTTCTAACGAAGATTTTTTTATTAGGCCTCATTTTATATGTAAAGAAAGTAGCAAACACGACTCTATGTGGATTTACTAAAGGAGTACAACTAAGGTTGTGATATCCTGGTACAGTTGGCGGCATAGAAAATGTTTTAAACAGTTTAAGTCCAAATTAAACGAACGCTGTGTGCTTATGCATTCAGAAATACACGTCTCGGTCGACTATCTGCTCCTGGTATTCATTCCTATCGCCGCCTTCCTCTCCTTGTCTAAAGCAGTCTGTGTGACGTAATATACTCTTTCCATTCAGACAAAAAAAAATGGACACACGTTTAAAAGTTTTATAGCTCTAAAACCGTGTCTTTCATTCGTTTACTTTGAAATGCCTTTGTAGAGCCAAGATTAAAAAGTCTCAAAATATTCCCATAGCTTCATAAACGCCATTATTTGCATTCTTTCACTTCTTCAAAGACAAACCACATCAACGTAAGAAGATGCTCCTTGTGAAATCTATGGAAATTGTCAATTACAGCAGTAGTTTTGTGCTTCCCAAAGTCTGTAATGCGGGCGCAGAGCTCTAAAAACTACTGACAGAAAAGAGTGTTATTTAATTATTACATTCATTTTGATTCCCAGTAATTGCAAGCGAATATTCCAGGGGCGTCATTTGGGAAGGACAGGAGGGTATAATTCCCCTCACTTGAGTGTGATAAACACATATTGACTGATCAAATGTATAATAAATTACTGATATAAAAAGTGAAATTCTTATGTCGGCCGAGAATGTCTCCCTTCCCCGAACAAAATCTACAATGGCGCTGTTTCTGACAACAAACCTATACAATTATGATAGCGCATTGGTAGGGGGCTTACACTTGGTTTTAAGAGTCGAAGATTTGATCCCAAGCCATGTGCGTTTATAGTGGGCAACATTGAGAGAGAGATTCAAATATATGGAGACATACATGAAGACATATGGACACAGACGATGATGATTTATATATATATATAAGTTTAGAATTGCAGAAAAAGTGATCGCACAGCATCCACATGACGAAATTTGTGATTTTGTGAAACAGAAGAAGGAAAGTTTCCGAACTTCAAGGGTCACATCAGGCAGTTGTCGAATTAAGGTGGAGAAAGATCTTAAGGTCTGCGGAATTAATAATTTAAAAAATTTTCAGCTTCGGGTTTTGAACCACGAACCTCTTAGCTATCGAACCGTGATTCTATCCATTCAGCCACGAAGAACTCTACGCAGTCGTCCATATACTTTTCCTTCAGCTACACGAACTTCCCCTTGTTCAGGAACACTTGTGTACCAGGTGTCGAAAACAACTGTCATACCGGCAACTACACTTAATTATCCGATAATATATTAGAGTGATTTCACTACTTCACGATCTGCAGGAAAGGTCTCCTCCATGCAATGCTATCGGAGCGGATAATTGTGATGTTTTATTTATTTTCACTATCTAATCATGCAGGGTTATAACACCAAATAGTTATATCGTGCGTTACTGATCGGATGATACATTTCTCAGCTTCTACGACAAGAGAAGCATAAATGTGGAGTAGGCACCACAATCAACTGACCTAAGATAATGTGCCTGATGAAGTCATATATTATAGAAACTCTAACATTTATAAGTAATAATAAGTGACTGATTTGATTAGATTTTACATTGTACAGTCCGCAGCAAAAAACCTGCAACAGGAGCATGTAAGTTTATTGTGAAACAGCCCAGGAAATCAACATAATGTCTAAGTGGCACGAATCACGCCAGGAGAAAGCTTGGCGTCCTCCCCTGCACACTTATTTTGGAGCAAAAGATTTCGTCGCTTCACAATAAATTTATATGCTCATGTTGCAGTTTTTTTTTTTTTTTTTCGGACTGCACAAGTAATGAAAATCCTATTCTCCAGTTTCCCTGCCTTTACTTAAAACCACTTTCATGAGCTACTACCGTAGAGATTTGACTGTCTCATAATAATGCAATAAGCGCGAGTCATCTTTTATGATCGCTTGAACACAATTCTTACTTTCAGTAATGAAAATTCAGCTGCCTTTGTCTTAACGCGGAATATGGTTAACAATAAAATAACGTCTGTTTACTTCGCTGAATAGAAGCTGATTAAGAACTGCTGATAATCCGAAAATGAATCATAGGCAATTAAATAGGACGTAGAACTTATTCCTCTCAAGGTAAATTATCAACAAACACTGAACCACACTTTTAATTAATTTAAATGAAAAGTTTAAATACCTAATTCATTTTATTTAACCTTAATAAATTTCTAAATATGAACATCTTAATCTAATGATTGCGAACCCCACTCCTTTTCCTTCCTATTATTACTTCCCTTCTAAGTTAAATATCAAGAAATGCTGAAATATGTGTTTAATTAAATGAATTATTTTAAATGAAAAGTTTAACTACTAAATTTGATATATCTAACGTTAACAGATTCCTAGATAAGGACATATTATAATAATTGCAATCCTTACCCCCTTTTCACCTTCTATTTTGGGATCAAAAGATCTAATAATTTCAGTCAAAAATTTTGTTGTACGTCTTATATCTGGAGAACTACATACAGTGTAGTCAAACCCAAACTATCACTTAACTCAGTATGATACGCTTATTCCGTAAAAAGCAGGAAAACTCGATATAGGAGCTCTTCAAAAATTTTGTGGTCCCTGATCCAAGTAGTAACTATTGGCCAAGATCGCAATCTTTTGATCCATTTTTGGGGATCATTTCTAAAATTCTTGGCCAAGATCGCAATCTTTTGATCCATTTTTGGGGATCATTTCTAAAATTCTTGGCCAAGATCGCAATCTTTTGATCCATTTTTGGGGATCATTTCTAAAATTCTTGGCCAAGATCGCAATCTTTTGATGCATTTTTTGGGATCATTTCTAAAATTCTTGGCCAAGATCGCAATCTTTTGATGCAGTTTTGGATCATTCCTAAAATTCTTGTTACCTGTATACATAAACAACAATGATCCACGTGCCTAATTTAGTTCTATATAAATAAAAATGAAAGTGACTATGTTTGTGACTTAATAACTCTTGGACCACCGATCTCGATCAAATTTTCAACATAGATGATGTTCGGGTCTGGGATGGTTTTTATCATTTCAATAGGGGTGGGAGAGGTATATAAAAATGATCGAAAATGGCCGATATTAATGTCGAATCCATAATATTCAGAGTCGCTGAGATGAACAGTAACACTTCCGATGCTGTTTAAATACAAATTCAGCAACGCAACTTGAAGAAGGGATATATGAAAATGATCGAAAATAACCAATATTAGAGCCAAATCCATAGTTTTTTGGGTAGCTACGATGAACAGTGACACTCCAGACGCAGTTTAAATCCAAATTCAGCCAGCAACTTGGAGTGGCAAAGCGGGGAGATATATAAAAATGATCGAAAATGGCTGGTATCGGAGAGCGCTTCAGTATACCCCCGAAACATATTACTTATTTTTATTATTTTGACCCAACGAAGCAAGTAATTGACGCTAGTTATTTTAAATGAGAAGTTCAAATACCATCTCTCTAACTTAAGAGTTTCCGAGATATAGACATCTTATTACAATAATTGCCATTTCCTTCTCCGTCAAATTTTCAAAACTCCTTCCTTAGTAGTACATCTTACATAAGTATGATACATTACATTAGTGGTTCTCAACGCGGGCGTTAACGCTCCTTCCAAAGGCATTCTCGTTTCCAAAGGGGGCGGTGGAACAAAAAAGAGCGATAGGAGGCATATAGATTATTTAAGAGGCATTGAGATTTCGTAACTTGTTAGACTTTTTTCTTATTGGACGACGATGCATTTTACAAATTATGGAAAGTTTAGACTTTCTCTTACAAATAATAATAATAGGTTTATTATAATAAGTATTTAGATTCATTTAATAAAGTCGGTCAGGGCCACGATGGCTCAGTGGCATAGAGTTCACCTCTGGTATACGAGGTCTGTGGTTCGATCGCAGCTCGCGTCAAGTGAACTTTGTGGTGGACAAACACCGTGTGTATGTTTTTCTCGGAGTTCTTTCGTTTTTTTTCACTTTTTTTATTCTATTTCATTCATTCTCATCATCACCGTCTCCTTTAGCCAACACGGCATAAACGTCAGACGTAAAACAAACATTTCAATAAAGTCAATCAAAGAAACGATCGTTGATTCCTTCTTTTAAAAGGCGGAGAGGGCAAGAATATGTTTAATAATAAATGACAAAATTGAGTTTGGGGAAGGGGAATGTAAAGGACAATATGGCTAAGTAAGGCAATTTATAGAAACAAAATTTCCTTTCACTTTATACAATACACTTCAATACTGATTTTAAGAAATGGAACTTTTTTCTGCTTCTTACACTACTCTGTCCGCGTCTTACTTACAGACGCATGCATGAGTAGATTGGGTTAAAATGATAGGGGTCAGGACACTTGCATTCACCTAAGGGGATGCTAGGCTCGAAAAGGTTTCGAACCACTGCCTTAAATCACAAATCCTACGCACTGTCCAAATTTCTAGCTTAAGGAGTTTGGCCTAGGCATTGATGAGTCACTCAGTCGAAACTCCTTTTGTACAGAGACTTAGCTCATAAACATACAAGTCTGTCGGAAAGTAATGTCATATATTGTAAAGCACCGGCGCTATTTGTATGTTGCACCGGCGCTATTTGCGGATCGACGGTGGTGTAAGTCAACTACCGAGCGAGTGCTTGATCAGGTGTCTCCAAATTTTCGGAGGTGAAGGACGGTCGGTTTCGTAAATCTGTGTTTCTTCTCTTGTGCGAGTTGTGATGTAGCGCTCACTGGAGCAAAGATATGCGATCAAGTGAAACTCGGTAAGTATGCAGCGGAAACTTTTCAAATGGTTCAGCAGGTTTCCGGGGATGACTATCACAAAAGCAATTCTACAGATAGCACAAGGCATTTTCGAAAGGCTGTGAAGATGTTGAACATTAAGTCCGCGCTAGACGCCCGTCAACCTCCTTAAACAACAAAAATGTGACTCTTGGGAAAGTATTTTTGCAAACAGACTGTAAAATGAATGTTCGTTTAATGGTTAACGTGTTAAATATTCCAAAAACTCGTCCACGAGACTGTGACCAAGGATTCGCACATGAGAAAAGTGTGCGCGAAGCTTGTCCTAAAAATTTTGACCGGCGACCACAAATCTCGTTGAGTGGAAATTTGTCAAGATGTTCTGGAAATGTGAATACTATTCCCGTACAACCCCGAAATGAAAAAGCAAAGTACCAAGTGGCACATCTCGCCCGAAGAAGGTTAAAATGAGCAAATCAAAAATCAAGACCATGCTCATTGTGCTCACTATCAGGGGCATCATCCACTGAGAGTTTGTACCTCCCGGGACAATCGTTAATTTTAAATTTTGCCCTCGAGAAACTGAGAGCAATGATCCGGTGCGTCAGACCAGACAACAGGTACTGGAAACTTCATCATGACAACGCGCCATCCCAAACTGCCTTCGTAGTGACCAGCTACTGTACCTGGCCAAATTAACGTGACATTGCTGCGCAAGCCACCGTACAGTCTCGAATTGACTTCCGTCAATTTCTTTTAGTTTCCTGGTTTGAAATCCCCCCTGAAGACACATTGTTACAGAACAATTGACGACGTTAAAGCAGCCTGTGAAATGCCTTTAAACGCACTTCCTGAACGGACCTTCCAGGATACCTTCGCAAATTGGAAATAACGATGGCAAAGATGTGTCGACGCAGGAAGATAATATTTTGAAAAAATAATGTACATTTATTATTATTATTATTATTATTATTATTATTATTATTATTATTATTATTATTATTTTCATACGTGTAGACTTGGTGACATTACTTTCCGGACAGCCCTTGTATGGTATTCCTACTAGTTTATTTGCGATTGAGTTCGCAGGATTTATAAAAGACGACGCCAGGTAAGGAATGTTGGAGACCTACTACATTGAGTGAGTAACTTCCGGTTAGTTAAAATACTACTCCATCACGAGTAGATTTTAAAAAAGAAATAATAACCATTTAAAAATTAAGCATGGTAAAATTCCTACCTTTACGTTACGTAACCAGATTACATCAATACACACTTCTCTTCTATCGTTTTAAATATCACATCATACACTAACCTTCGCAATTTCCTTCTGTACTAATTACACTGACTTTTCATAAGGAATAGCGGTTCATAAAGATCAACGGATAAATTGAAATAATTGAATTTACAGAAGGAAGACTTGTTAAAAGGTCGAAACAAATATGGGAGTTCCGCTCTCTGTCCCTCATATATCACCCGATAAAGAAAATAATATAAACGAAAAGATAATTGAAAAAGTGGCAACAGATCACACGATTTTCTCCACGCTTACTATCATTAACCTTGATGCACGATTTACAACAACTTCCGGTAGACTACCTATTATATTAGCTTTGTTATCGTGACATGAGAAACTTGATTCCGATGCACCAATAAACTTGTTACTTTTGAGCGATGGTAGGGAGAAAAAAAAAAAAAAAGAAATGAAAGTCTTGTGATCGTGGAAACAAGAAATTCGGGATTTTAACGAATTTTGATGTAATCTCAGATGTCGAAAAAATGGTTTTGGAAGTCTGTCTTCGTTCATGTGCTCCATATGCAAAGGACCGGGGCCTACACTGTCCGGTGCACTCGGGTAAAATGTTAACTAGGTTTTTATGGGATTCTATAAGGATTTTTCTGTTCCGCCCACCTACTCGTTCTAAAACAAATACTTTACTAGTAGTCAAAAATCGAAAATCGACATTTCCTTGACAATTTCACTAATTATTCTATTTATAATTAGGATTGTGTACGGGAAAAGAGTTTAGGCTGACATGTCTCAAAAAGTCGTCGTGAAAGGATGTCTCTCTCTCGGAAAGTGTATCTGTTTCTAATGGAAATCAAAAAGGTATCGGCGAAGGGATGTCCCTCTCGGAAAATGTATCTGTTTCTAATGCAAATGCTCTGTTTCGAAAAGGTGTCGTGAAAAGATGTCTCTTCTCAGAAAGCTTGTTTTTAATGGAAATGCTCTGTTCCGTCTCGAAAATTCTGTCTTATCTAGTCTCGTGGGATTTTTTAAATATAATTCATAGATAATTTACAATAAATATGTCATTAATAATTCTATATTATGGCACCCCTTGGAAAATGTAGAAATTATACACTGATGGAGTTTTTTTTTTTTCTTATCTTTTCCGGCCAATTTTCTCGAAAACAGATATAAGATTTTGCTAAATAGTGAATAAATAGAATGGACTGGATTTCGGTTTGGCGTTGTTTTCTGCAAGGAAGACTATATTTTGAGACGTGGTCCCACCAAGCCACATGAGATTCCGCCCGGAAACGAACCCGGGTCTTCCACCTCGAAGGCGCGTACGCTATCCACATAGCCACCGACAATACTGAATAAGTTAAAATTTACGATTCATTATTAAATTTTAAATAATGGGTTTATTTTCAATCCAAAAATATGATTATGATAATTAAATCTGTCTAGGATTCTTGTACAAAATTTTGACTATTGCAGAATACGATAACCAATCACAAGTACATGAAAAAAGAAAAGAAAGAAACAAAGAGTGGGAGTTCATACATTTTTGTAGAGGCTACCAATGCCTCATTGGTAATCAGCGTTGCCAAGATGTACGGTCTTGACCGTACATGTCGATAATTTTCCCTTTCCGTACGGGATACGGTCCGACTCTTTGACAGTATGCATTATATACGTAGTCGTATTGAAATTTTGTAACACTTTAATTTTAAGAAAATAGTTATTTTCTGTCACATTTTCCATCTCACAATGACCATTGATCCACAACTCGCCTCAACCCGTTGTAGTGGTGCTTTGGGTGCTGACTTCCCCAATTGTCGTTCAATAAAATCAACGTAATAAAAGTAAAACCGAAATAAATCTCGGCAGTTTTACCTAGTCAGAATGCAATATAATGGGTCCAGTTTATTACAATCCCAAAGTAAGTTAAACTGCATGACAAACTGTCTTCTGTACAGTTTGATACAAAGAATCATTTATAAGAAAGTGATCATGCCCTTTTCGAAGATTATACTTTCAGTTTTGATAAATGTTTTTTTCTTTTTCCTTCCTGATTTTCGCCATGCTACAACATTAGCACACTTAGGTACATTTTAAAATAATTGTCACATGCACTATTATTTTTAATTTATTGTGTATACTTAAAAACCAAAAGAATAAACACGTTTATATGTAGGAAAATAGTTATGTATCTTAAAAACAAACAAAAACAAAACATTCGTAAGAAATTTTATTGTACGATGCTGCAGAGGATAAATAGTCCATTCTTATTTTGTGTACGGTTTTCGCGTTTATGAGTCTGGCAACGCTGCTGGTAATGTAATACATTCGTAGCTTGGGTTCTCGCTCTGAACCATTGTCATTTTATCATCATTTACGCGCGTTCATCACCGTATCGTCAGTTTACAGGGTATAAAATTATGTGTAGATTGCTTTATTGTTTCATTTAAGAACGAAAACTTTTAGACCAAAATGTACAATCTCATGTTTCCTCCTGGGTCTAAGAAAACGAAGCGATATTGTTAACCAAAGGACGGAGATGGACAATGGTTAATTTTTACCAGATGACAATGTCAAGGACGGAAGTGGCGCGAAACTAATATAAAATGGAACTTGTAATCCGTAGCAAAGTACGTACAAACAAACACCGTACAAACAACTCTTCGCCAGAAGGAAACTTCAGGGATTATTAATAACATTGGCCTGTACAGCTTAAGATCTGTATAAGAAGTTTTACGGTGTATGAGTATTATGTATAAAACACTAATTCTGAAACAGTGGCGTAGCACACTTTTGCGGCCTCCCCCGCAAAGTATAGAGAAGGGGCCCTAGTTGTAAAGCCGATAGAAGTAAGATTTAAGTTCTACTTCTTTAAAATCTTTATTCATCGCAAGACTTCGGGGGCCCCTATACCTCGGGGCCCCCCGCACTGCGGGGGTTGCGGGGGCAGCTGCTACGCCACTGTTCTGAAAATAGTCTTGGTTTCTGCTATCGCGCAGTTTTATCAAAATTTCGTATTTTTTTTTTTAATTTGGTTTCTACATACGTTCGTCATTAGACAATGACGATAGACACACAACTTTATATTATAAGTGCTCGTTTCTACTATACTAATACTTCGTTAGTTCTTATATCTCATATTTTCTTCAAGACATTTCCTGAAAAGAGAGGTAAATCGCTACAATCCTACGAAAAAAAGAATCTACACATTACATTTCTCGTTCTATAACCCTTACGTTGTTGACGAATCATTTGTGTTCGATTGAAAGATCATGAAATACCATTTATTATTTCCGTATGAGACTTACAATTGGTGCTACAGTTAATTAATCGTTTTTTCTTGAATCCTCGTCAAATTAAAGTAAAATGCGCATATATAGAAAAATAATACATTTAATTAAATATATTCAAATCCGGAAAAATGTAAAATGGGTGTTTATTATTATTATTATTATTTCACCAGAGATGGATATTATGGAAAATGACAAAAATACTCATATAAAGGTTTTTAGCACCTTCGGGAAACATGTAAATTATGTATCAGCCGTTTTTTAATAAGCTGCTAAAATCAAAGAAATGCAATGGAAATGCAAAATTGGATAGCAAAATGTGATGCATCTATCCACATATGATCATAATTTATTACCGAAGTTAGCTAAAAAAAAAAATAGCTATTTTTGCTATAATAAACAATATATCACTGGATTTCCTCTGTAAACAGAATTCTTGACAAAGACATATAGCCTCGGTGCTGAAGTCCCCATTAAGCCCCCTACTTATTCATCCATTCATTCTGTAAACAGAATGATTCTCTTTAGATCTTCCATATAGTAGAAGTTTAGCGATAAATGTCATCTTTGAAAATCTGACGTTTCCCTTTAGATGTTATTAGTTGTTTACTAACAAGAACAGTTTACTTTGGACTGAACACCACATTACCCAACACTGGCCGTAGAACTGAAAACAAAGACACCACGTACACTTCGTCTGAAAATCAAGCGCCTCAATGAGATTTCGACATCCATGACCTCAGCTTACTTTTCCGAAATTGCATAAATAACAAGAACACGTGACTTTCACCAGTAACCCTTTTTCCGCTCTTCTATTTTTCATAGTTATTTCGAGCTATGTAAAAGTCATAAATAACACCACCTAGCTGTTTCATAGCATCGGCACAGAAATACTCACTTGCTGTGTTCTCTTGTTTTTCACTGTCGATTGAGGACATTTTTAAAAAGTAGAAAAGGAACTGGACCTACGTCGCATGTCATTTCCCACTTTCTTCACGGCATTACGGATTCATCATTATCATAGGTATTCTGCCATTATTGGCAGGCCACTTGCTGCAGATGCGAAGCTTCCATGCTCCACGCTCTTCCGCTAACCTCTTCGTTTTCACGTACGGTATCTCTGTTTTGATATATTCCATTAATTGTAGTCTCCTTCGTCCTCTCCCTCTCTATCCTGCCACCATACCTTCTAGCACACCCTCATGATAACAGTTCCTTCTTACCCAATGCCCAACCAGTTCATCATCCTCTTCTTAATAATACATAAAATTGTTCTTTTCTCCCTCACCATTTCTAACACCCTCTCATACGTCTTCAGCTTGACCCAGCTAATTTTCTCCATTCTTCTCTACACCCACATTTCGAAAGCTTTCAGCGGTTTTTATCATTATTTTTGCGTAATGTCCATGTTTCTGACCCATAGAGGAGGGTTACCAAAGAGTACGCACGCCCTAAGAGCGCGCAGTGCCAATTACGCTGAAGTTGTAACACACAGAATTGTTATTGCTACGCTGTTTGATGCGTCTTTGTGTCAGAGTTGATACGAAGAAAAGGGAAGTTAACGGATCGCTGCAAACAGAAAATACAGCTAAAAATAACTTTTTTGAATTCTTGATGTAATATTTTAATACTCTTAGTTAAGAAATTATTCTGATATAGCAGCTAACTACAGTACTCTTGTTGCATGGTAGGAAACATGAATGCAGATAGAATTATTTACCATGGCTTTGTTTCGGGGGTCTTACATATGCAGCCACATGGATAAATTTTACTCGAGTTGACTGCTGTTTCCCAAAGAGTGCGCGTTAGTGAGTTACCAAAGAACGCGCACGTACTCTTTGGGAGAATTTCTTTGATAGCGTGTGCGGGTAGCGGCATTCATATTACAGACCGTGGTTATTCTCATCAGTTACTCTCGGAGTGTAATATGATGTTTGAATGGATTGTAGAATTATTTGTAATTGTTTGTCTTCGATTCAAGCACCAACTGTAAATCACATATAAGAAGTATTTTAAATTCACAAAGTTTCTTAAATTACAATGATGATGTGGTGTTCTGTCCAAAGGTAGGCCTTTGGTCCATGGTAGTTTGCCATTGCCTATCATGGTATGATGATGTCCTAAGTAGTGAGGAAATGATCAAAATAAGATTCTATAAGTTTTCTGGAGGAAGATGCTGAGTGAAATATGGCTTCGATTACGATTGTAATGAAACCACAAACTAAGAAATAAAAAAGACATACACTAAAGGTATTGTTCAGGATTTTTTTCCAGTTGGTGGAATAATGTAATGAAACCACGAACTAAGAATTTAAAAAATTATCATTAATTTTACTCATAAAAATCATAATTTGTGGGTGAAACTAAACGAAGATTTTCTCTAATGTTTTAAATTTCGTGTACGTTCATAATAAATTCTTTAAAACCACATGGACGTGTAATGAAGAAATTGTTGGAAGCAAAATAGTTTAGAATTGCCTGTATACGAACAATTGGAAGCAAACCTTAAGGTAAATTAAAGTTTACGAAGGGGTTTAGGTTTTAAGTATGATAGGTGTTGAGTGCGCCCTCTTAGGGACCGCAAAACGCACTCTTTGGGACACTGGTCCTTAAAAGTACGCATTTGAGTTTTTTAACTTTTTAACGTATATCTCCATTTCTACATCTAGGAGTAAACTTTTTTATTTCTTACAATGTAGCCTAAACTTCAATTAAAATTTTGTATAATTTATATAATTTTTGCTTCTTTACTTTCGGAGCTATTTGAAAATGAATATTAAGTGCGTGCTCTTTGGTAACCTTCCTCTACAGTACAATACTCCACACGAAGCATTTTATAAGTATTTTTCTCAATTCTCTACTCAAGGTTCCACAAAATAGTTTCCTAAAGGCTTCTTTCGCCATTCCTATCCTTGCTTTTATTTCACGTTCACAGTTCATACCATCACTAATAATACTACCCAGGTATCGAAAACTCAGTCCTTAATAAAATTTCCATATGGACATATTCAAATCGGCTACCAATTTTGCACAATTTATAGAATGAGACAAATTACGTTTTTTAAAAAGTATCATTACTTTTTCTCTACTTTTCATTATCATACTTGCTTGTAAAATAAGATGTTTATTATCTCGTGTCGACATAAAACAGTAAAAATGAAGGTTTTTCTTCGTTGCCGAAAATGCTACATAAAAAAACAAATCTAAATAATGACGATGACGATAATAATGTAAATTTCCTCAGTAAATTCAAATTCCAGGTACAACTCTTCGGAACAACTGATCACTGGAACTGTTAATCCATCACTACTTCTATCAAGTTCCATCACAACCTAGACGATCTGCGCACCCCCTTCTTTGGCACATTCCAAGCTCAACTATTCACATTATTATTCTCCGAGTGCGTGCATAAGCGCATGTATATGTTTACGTGCGGGATGTATGATAAAAAATAAAGAAAAGAAACTCGCGCAGGTTAAACACCACTGCATGCCGACGCACAACCGCATAGCTGTCAATGAACTTGATTAGGCTATGAATACAAATAACTATTGAATAAAATACAATGTGTGTTAAAATGCAAAAGTAAGTTGATTCTCTTGTTATTTTAGTTTCTCGAAACACACGAAATATACAACAAACATATTGCTTTGAGAAACACCACGATTCTCCTCAATAAAGAATTTAGGATTTAGATTTCTAAGCTTTCAGCATCTATGGCCATTTATTTAGCCCGTCACGTTTGAGGGATGACGTCTCTCGGCGAGCACACTATCCGGAAAAGGAGAAGGAAGATGCGGCCTGGGACATGTTAGGTACCACCGCGGCATTTGCCTAGTGCGAATGAGGAAAACCCAGAAAAACCTCATCCAGGATGGCTGGCCTGAAAAAGCTTTTTACATTTTTTTCGATCGAATGCCTCACTGGGAATCGAACCCGGGGCCGCTCGCAGCGAAGGCGAGAGCTACGCGTGGCCACTCTATGCTAAAGGAAACCATGGATGCTTTTATTGAAGGTAAAAGGAAAACTGTATATTAAATTATAATTTTACCGTTCTTACAAATGGTATTCATAATTATAATTTAATTTTCAATATACCTATTCAGTCTAGCTATAAAGGTAACCAAGAAAGTTCTGCCGCTTTTTGTGGAAGTCTGTGTTCCATTGGCCCTCACACCGTGAGTTGAATGCGAATGTAGATAAGGCGAAGGTCAGCTGTTGCTGCGGGTATAACCAACATACTACATGGTTGTGGCAGTTCAGTTACACCGTGAACTTGCGTAGGGACAGTGAACATGGGACCTCCATAGAGCGTCATATGGGCGTGTATGCTGTACGAGTTCAAACTGGGGTAAAACGCCGCTGCAGTAGGGCGGAAGATATGCCAGTCCTTTGGTGAGGGTGTCGTGACCACGAACAGTTCAACAGTAGTTTAACAGATTTAAGGACAGTGACGAAACACTCCAAGACGCACCACATGCCGGAAGACCAACACATGTACAAAATGAAGATCTTCAGGCAGCAATTGACGCGAACAGTAGCCAGACATGTAAGGAACTGGGACCTGTGAGTGGAGTGGAGAAACCATTCGGAAGCACTTCCATCAACTTGGAAAGTACTACAAGTTGGGTCGATGGGTCCCACATGATTTGATTCCGGACCAGGAGGCAACGCGAGTAGACACCTGTGTTTCTTTGCTGTCTCGTATGAAGAAGGAGCCATTTCTGGACAGGGTGCTGATATGTGATGAAAAGTGGGTCCGGTACGAAGCTCCACGGTGTCGTCATCATTGGTTAACATCCCATGAACCGGATCCAAAACAGCCGAAACCAGCACTGCACCAGACGAAGGTCCTCCTGTGTTTGGTAGACTGCTCATGGCATTGTGCATCGGGAAATGCTACCAGCTGGTCAGAGCATCAATGCAACTTCGTCTTCAAGAAAAAAAAAATCAAAACTCTGGAGCCAGCACTTGTGAATCGCAGAGATGTCTTCCTGTTACATGACAACGCTAAGCCCCACGTAGCAAGGATACCTTGGATGGGAACACTACTGCATCCGCCATATCCCCGGACATTGCACCATCCGATTATCACCTGCTCCATTCCTTGGACAATCACCTTATTGGAGGCCAGTTCAAATTCCTAGTAGAGGTGCAAAATGCACTTGATACTTTATTCGCTTCATGGTCCACTAAGTTCTACCGCGATGGAATCCATGGCCTTCCAGAACGTCGATGCTGATGGGGACTATATTTGATCTTCCAGGTACGTCTTAGGTGGCATATCGATGTTCGAAGGTGGTGGGTGAAAAAGCAAACTTTCTTGGCTACCTTTATACCTTAAATCCTGTTATATAGCATTTAGAACGTTTCTACCCCTGTTCTACCACATAGCGCCACTACACGTTCACGCGACCTTTTTCAACGTCGGACAGGTACTATACCTGTCCCGCCAACATCCCGAAACCGTGAGTGACACAAGCCAATTAGCTGACCCTAGGCTCCCTAAAGGTGGTTGTATCCATTGGCGTCAGCAGGACATAATCTTTTGGGTGGCAGAGTACCGTGGGGATTGGTATGTATGGGATATCCGAGGAAATCGGGGGTCCTCCTTAGGAAAATTAAAAAAAAAAAAAATAGTCTTCGTACATTATATTAAAGCATTCTTGACTTGAAAACCAGACAAAAAACTACGACCTAGTTTTTTTTTTTTTTTTTTTTGAAAATGTACTAAAAGGCACACATACTTTACAGTTTTTTGTTTATTAAACAGTAAAGTTCAATTTTGTTTTATAATTTTAGTTAAATGATACAAACTGTGTCAAAAACAAAACAATACTAAAAGTTAGTGTTAAATGAATACCCAAAAACAACAAAATCTTAAAAAAAAAAAAAGTCCTACAACTAGTGTAAATGAGGTTCAACAATGTAATGAAGTACCATAAGACTTTAAGCTTATACGCATAGAAATGACTAACATTAGATTTAAAAAAGAAATCATGCAATTTGGGTGGGCTTCAGCCTGTCTCAAACTCCGTAAATATTCCACTGATTACGTTTGGGATGATATTCTCGGACATAAAGAGCAACAAAGGCAAATCAGTTTACGGGGAATTTTTTTGTTTCTGAGTTGTTCATTTTTGTGGGGCACATGCTAAACTATTTTGTGATTCCTGTGCCAGTACCATTTTTTTTTTTTTTTTTTTTTTTTTACAAATGTCGATATTTTATACTAACAAGTAACACTTCCCAAGTGTAACACTCCGATTTTTTTTTTTTTTAATTTAGCAGGTAGATACTACACAAAATAAACGAATACGTGTTTATTTTCTGTGGAAAACGGAAAGTTGACGCCCGAAAGACAAAAACAAGTGGACCAAAGTGAATGAAATTGTACACAGATATTGTAGACATAAAATGAGGGAGTACGTTTTTCGTATTTTCCTGGAGAAAACGGTTGGGTGGGGCACGGACGCCTCCAAACCTTTAATCACGAAATATCAAAAGTGCTAGTAACAGTATGTCAGCTGTGTAAAGGACATGAGGAATAGGAACAAAACTTTGTGTAGGGACAATAAGCAAAAAATAAACAAATATTTTTTATTTTCTGCGGAAAAATGATTTTAGGGGCAAAGGCCGCCACCCAGAATTTTAGAATTTGACGCCCGAAAGGCAAGAAAAAGTGGACCGAAGTGAATGAAATTGTGCACAAATATTGCAGAGGTAAGATGAGGGAATACGTTTCGTATTATTCCTGAAAAAAAAAAAAAAAAAAAAAACTGCGGAATGGACCGAGGCGTTGAGTGGCGGAAGGAGTGGACCGAAGCGAATGAAATGTATGTAGATATTGGATATGTAAAATAAGGCCTTTCGTGTTTCACAAGTGTCTCCATCCGATTTCTGCAAATTTGGCAGATCAACAAGCACAAACAGTATAGCGTATTTTATAGTATTTCAGGAGACACTTTTAACCCTTACAATGTTTTTTCGCATGAACAAAAACACGTGTCGATTAATTTCCTGTTTGCTGTTGATGTACCAAATTTGAAGCAAAATGGATAGGGACACTTGAGAAACACGAAAGGCCTTATTTTACATAGGGTGTATACAATATCTACACACAATTTCATTTGTTTCGGTTCACTCCTTCCTGTGCTATTACGGTAATACTTTTTTTTTCGTAGGGGCCTAGGCCCCAACACTGTTTTTCCTTACAAAGTAAAACACGTTTCATTTATTGGTTTGCAAATTGTCCCTATTCGAAGTTTCGTTGCAATTCTCCATACTCTTTAGGAACTTCTGACGTATACTTATTTACATTTTTGATATTTCGTAATCAACGGTTTAGAAGGTCCGTGCCCCACTCAACCGCTTTTTTCCAGGAAAATACAAAACTCGATTTCCACAATTTACGTCTACAATATCTGTGCACAATTTCATTCAATTCGGTGCACTTCTTCTTGCCTTTTGGGCATCAGATTTCAAAATTTTGAGTGGGGCTTTTGCACCCTAAAATCGTTTTTACGAAGAAATTAAACCCGTATTCGTTTATTTCTTCCGTATTGCCCTACACAACGTGTCGTTCCAATTCCTTATGTCCTTTAAGGACTTTTGACATACTGTTATTAGCACTTTTGATATTTCACGATCAAAGTTTTGGAGGGGTCTGTGTCTCACCCAAACGTTTTTCTTTCTTTCTTTCTTTTTTTCTTTCTTTTTTTTTTTTTTTTTTTTTTCAGGAAAATACGAAACCCATATTCCCTCATTTTATGTCTACAATATTTGTGCACAATTTCATTCACTTCGGTTCACTTCTTCTGGCCCTTTGGGTCTTAACTCTCAAAATTTTGGATGGGGGCTTTTGCCCCGTAAAACTGTTTTTCCGCAGAAAATAAAATAAACGTATTTTTTTTTTTTTTAATTTTTTGCGTATTGTAATTCGCAATTTCGGTTTCGTATGCGCATACAAAGTTTCGTTGCAATTCTTCATGTCCTTTACACACATCTGACATACTGTTACTAGCACTTTTGATATTTCATTATCAAAAAGTTTGTAGGCGTCCGTGCTCCACCTAACCGTTTTTTTTCCCAAGACAATACGAAACACGTATTCCCTCATTTTACGTCTGCAGTATCTGTGCACAATTTCGTTCACTTCGGTCTACTTGTTTTTGCCTTTCGGGAGTCAACTTGCAAAATTTTGGGTGGGGGCTTTTGGCCCCTAAAACAGTTTTCCCTCAGAAAGTAAAAAACATAGGTATTCGTTTGTTTTGTGTGTAGTATCTACCGCCAAATTAAAAAAAAATCGGAGTGTTACACTTGGGAAGTGTAAGTACTGGTAGGCCTACCAGTACCATTATTCTAATATCAATATTTATAGACTGCATGCAGTTTTGTGTACGAAGTGAAATGCATACATACTGAAGGGAAAACACTGCGTAGAAACATTATGTTCGTATGTTGAATATACTTTTTTGCATGTTGTGCAAAGTATCCAAGCTATGGGGTTACTTTGCACGAAAGTTTATATTTCAATAACTATGGTTATGCTGAATGTTTATTAATGCACTTGCACAAATGTTTTCCTTATACAGGGTGGCCCAAAAGTAGGTATACACTCCTGCATTGATTAAGTATAACATTCTAGTTTATAGGTTTATTTGCTTCGGCTGTTCGAGCTTAAGATATATGTAAAAATACATTAAGAACAAATAAAGAAACTAAGTCAATCTGATGGATAACAACAAGAAATTATATAAAAGGCAATGATTTGATCAGTACGGGACTGTATACCTACTCTCGGGCCACCTTGTATATCTACGAGGGCAAGTCAAGAATTATCTATACTTTTGTCATAAGTTTTCTTACATTGCGCACTTCGTCTTCTGTCCTCACAAATGTTATTGTTATACTGTTGTGGTAATGCTGTGAAAGTGTGATCTTAATTCCTCCATTTTTCTTCCTTCTGTTGCAGATATATCATGGCTGCTCCATTAGAAGTTTGCACCAAAGAAGAACAATGAGCAGTGATCCGATTCCGCTGGTCCGAGGGTGTCAAAGGGTCAGACATTCATCGCAGACTATCATCGCAATATGGGAGAAGTGCACTATCTCGTAAAACTGTTTTTGTGGCTCGAGAGGTTTAAAAGTGGTCTAACAAGTGTAGCGCATGAAGAGGGAGCAGGACGGGCAACAACCTCCACTACAGATGACAACATTCAGCAAGCTCGAGTGATGGTTCTAGCGAATCACTATCGATGAGGTAGCAGCTGCTTTAAACATCAGTCATGGCTCTGCCCATCAAATCATCCACAACGAGCTCGGTTTTCATAAAGTTTGTGCACGGTGGATACCAAGAAAGCTTACTGCAGAACACAAGCTCACTTGTGTTAGGGTCTCTCAACGCTTACTCACTCGCTTCAACAACGAAGGTGATGCATTTTTAAGCAGAATAGTCACCGGAAACATGGGTTTATCCTGAAACACCTGAACATTCCCATACGTCTATTTCATCATGTTGCCCATGCTTATTTGAATTTCATTTACATCAAAAAAATGAAATGAAATCTTTAGTTTTACGTCTTACGGTTATGCCGGTCAGGCTAAATGAGACGGTGATGAGAGATGAGTGAAATGGTGAAATGAAGAAAGTGGGAGGAAACGGGAGAACCCCGAGAAAACCCACGAGCACGGTGTTTGTGCACCACATAGTCCACACGGCGCGAGCTGGGATCGAATCATTTACATCAAGTTTGAACAATGTTCTATTGCTATACATCTGAAAGTTTCTCTTAGAAAGCCTTAAAGAAAAAAAACTCTTCTTCCTAGTGTGTGGAAAGAAGCTTTCAATTTGTCTATTTTTATCCTATTAATACATTTTCCTTTTATGTGTACACAATACCGTTCAAAAATTTTCGAACACCCCGGGTTTTTGTAAGCATTTACTGTGATCCAATTATATTGACACGAGAACTTTACTGCCTTCATCAGATGCACTCCTGTCTAAAGCATATAATTTGACGACAGTTGAATTGAGGTCTGAAAGGTACTGCAAACGATATGTCAGATTATACTTCTTATTATTGAAAACAAAAAAGGCAATTTGATAATATATATCGCATAGCAAAACGAAAGTGTGGAAGGTAAGGCAAGATATTAGTTTTGTGTGGCAAGTGTAGACATTGAGGGTCAATGCAGTAACAAAAATTTGAAAGAAAAAGTAGTTTTCCAAATTTTGCAGTTCTCTATACCTTATAGATATGCTGGTTTTAAAAAAGATAAAAATGCCATTCTTTGAAAAAATGTTTGCGACGGTCAATATAATCCTTCTTTGCTCAATTGTCGCTCAGTGGAAGCGTATATGTAATGCTCGTCGTTACTATTGCAACAAGCAGCAGCTGAGCATACGAAACCATCGTAAACACTTTTCAGAGTATAGTGTTTTTGCCGTTCAGGGTGTCTACTAAAATTCCAAAATGAAATTTCGTGACTTTTTCGTGACCTTTTCTTTATCAAACCATAAAATTTCGGAACATTCTCAAGAGCGAAGTTGGATGCGAATTAGGCCGAATTTTCATGCATGCGATTTTGTAGCGTCTAAAGCCGATCATAGACATCTTCGATGGTGAATTTTGATGTTTTGTAGAACAAAATTTTCCAGTCTGTACGTATATTTGTACAAATAAAAAAAAATCGTGAACCAAAAGCTAAATTTCATGACTTTTTCTTTCATGACCGTTTTCTCATTTCGTGACTTTCGTGACCGATAGACACCCTGGCGTTTTAGACGTTCGCATATCAACAAGGTATAAAGAATGGCAAAATTTGGAAAACTACTTTTTCTTTCAGTCACTGCATTGACCCTCTATGTATATACTTTCCAAATAAAACTAATATCTTGCCTCATCTTCCACACTTTTGTTTATACTATGCAATATAGATATCAAATTGTCTTTTTTGTTTTCAATTTTAATAATTATGATTTCATATACCATCTGCAGTACCTCTCAGACCTCGATTCAACTGTGTCAAATTTGATGCTATAGACAGGAGTACCTCTCACGCAGGGCGGTAAAGTTCTCGTGTCAAAATAATAGGACCACAGTAGATGCTTACAAAAAAAAATCCGGGGTGTTCGAAAACTTATGAGCGGTACTGTATACTATATACAGAATTCCCATATAAAAATGAAGACCGATTTCCCTGACTTTCCCTGGCACAAATTATTGTTTTCCCTGACATAAATTCTTGAATATAAATGGGAAGATATGGGTTAAGTTCTATCATACACATTTTTAACGGTCTCCTCCATCCCTATACCCGTCCAACACACTCCTTTAATTACCATTTACATATTTGTTATGTTCAACACGAGTAATTTTATTTACACAAAATTTATCATGTAAGTATATAATAATAACAATAATAATAATAGTAATACAGTATCATATATATATATCTTGACATTGCAAATTACTTTTTAGCTTGAAAAAGCAATATAACATGCAGTCAAGAATATACTGCCACCTCTTCCTGAAACGTATTATTATCAGTAATAAAATGAAATGAAATCTTTGAAGTTTTTTGTTCCACAGTTATGCCAACTAGGTGATGATGAGAAATAAATGAAATAGTGGAATGAAGGGGGAGAATCTCGAGAAAACCTACGCACACGGGTTTGTCCAGCACAAAGTTTACCTGGCGAGAGCTGGAATCGAACCAAGGACCCCATGAACCAGAGGTGAACGCTCTACCACTGAGCCACCGTGGAACACTATCAGTTCTAATATTGCCAACTCTGAGACATGTTAATCCTCACATTTACATTTTAAAACAGAATTTTGTTTTGCTTTCAGTTCTTGAATTTGTTTTACGAGAGTGTCTTGTTCTTGTTTGTAACATAATTTCATTGGTCTCTTCTTTGCTTCCAATTTCTTAATTTCAGCACTTAGTTTCCTTTTTTCACCTTTGATTTTACTTTCTTCTGCACTTTTGATTCGTCTTTCTTTAAGGTATTCATTATGGCGTCTCCGAACTGAACGAACTGTGAGAAGCATTCTTCGATCAACAGGAGCAGATTCTACACCTCCATAGTACATAATTTCATTATGCACGCGTCTCTGTGCTACCAGAGAATCTTCGATTTGGTTTTCTACGATAAGTGTCTTACTGACTAAGAACCCGCTCTCCACTGAGACATTACCGTGGGATGATATTAAACATTTTCACAACATTCCATAAATCAGAATATTCTTGTTCCTTGAACATTACCTTTGCAAAGTCGTCATGTAACCTGATGCTGCTCATCTTCTCTTCGTATTCTCTGAAGTCATGAGACCCCTGAATTTTAGTACAGAAAGATACAAATTGACACTTTGCTTTCTCAGCTACAGAATCAGATATTGTGTTATGCTCATGCAGAGTTCGTAGGATGCGTTTCATCCTAGTCTGAGTAAGTTTCGGATTGTTCTTTTGTAGCCTAGGGTCTACAGCTGACAAGAGGACGTATCAATTAGTGCTTCAGAGAGCTCCTTTCCACAATTTTCTTGACTGCGCCCAGCAAAAAAAGTTTCGACACTCAAGCCTGAAAGCTAGTTTATCTGATGCTTTCAGCTCTTTCAGTAGTTTTTTCTGTCTTAAAACCGTTGTCCACGAAGATGACAAATCATACTTCGATTTCTGCTTTTAATTATCCTCTCTCTCACACACACACAAATACACACGCACACGGTATCACACACCCTCAGCAAGAAATAGCAACACTTAATCACTATAATCATGGGAATGCTGGATCATTGTGATCTTCACATGTCAATCTGTACAGCTGATAAAGAAGAACATATATACGTTTATTTCTAAATTCGCACACTTTATGCCCAAGTTACCCGAATTTAATGTATTCTAGCGTTTATTCCAAATATCAATATTTTCGCTTGTTCAAATAAAGTTTAAGCTTTTTTTTCTGTTATGAAAATAAAAGAAAACTGCATAATAATCAATTTTGAATTATCTCACAAGATTTGACTCCAACTTATTGTAAGTATTTCACAAAATTAGTATTTAAAGTTGTTTCGATTTTTTAGATTAAATTTTTTAATCCCATGTAGATTTGGAAAATAAGTTTTATTCTGAACAAAGTTCGCTATTTTCATAATGTATTCCATTCTAGTTGACTATTCTTTGCTTGTTTATCGTAAAACGTAGTTTTGTTTCATTTTTTTTTTTTTTTTCAATTTGATGTTAGTATTTTTCTGTATGCTAATGTTTAGTTTCTCACTTTTTTTAAAAAAAAAAAAAAAGCTTAAAATAATAGCGCAACTTATGGAACAGTTGTTGCTGTAGCTACAATTTCATGTTGTACTACTGGGTTCTAGGTATGTTGTTTCTAATACGCATTTATAATTTTTAATCAGCCATTGTCACGATGAATAAACTTTTAGCATGATCCTTTATTCAGTATCGCGTTAAAGGTTTGTTTTGTTAATAACATTTTTATTGGAATTATTGAATATATTAGCTATTTATTTTTTAAAATTAGATTTCATTAAATGGGAATAACAGTCGCTTAACTGTTATTATTGAATTTTCATTTCTAATCATGTTTATAAGTATCTTTCAAAAATATTGGATCCATATAATTATCTACAATATTTCTATTCATTACTATTGTTATACTGTAATTTGTTGCTGTGTGTTAATGTGTCAATCTTTACATTCGACTTTTTGGTTGGATTCTTTGTCGGGAGCTAACTTGCTTACTCTTTTTCCTTGGCGTAATGGTTTATATGAAAAGAAAGCAGTCAAATATGTTCTTAAAGTTAAATAATATAGTTGAGTATTAACATGTGTGTAAAGTGGTTAGAATTTTCAGATGGCTAAAGTATTTGTCAGCGACATAACAAGCTGTTAGTTTACTAATCAAGTATATGCGGTAAAAATGCTTTACGGAAGAGATGACTGTTCTATATACCGAATTCAACTTGTGTAAGATTGAATATTACATCTGAACATTGTGTAGATGTGTTTAGGGTAAAGAATGTTATGGAAATTGTGTAAGTACATATTGTAGAAGAAGAGGAAATAGTTTAGTTAGAATATTGTTACATTTGTTTAGATTTATAAAATGAATTCGGATCTTAATTTCGATATGTTACTCGTATTTAGTGATCAATGTTCACTGAATTACATAAATTGAGTGTTATAAGTATGTTGTGTGTTTTAATATTAATGCATGGAGCAGATTAAGTTAGAACGCACCACTCTATGCGATTACTGGAAATGAACAACATTATACATTGTACTCTTCTTCAAAAGATGATAACGATGCTTTATTGGTAACTGTACGCTTTAAAAAAAAAATAAATAAATAAATAAAATAAAATAAAACGTTAGACGTTGGTGTTGCATTACATCTTAATTGTTGTTAAGTTGCTCTTACTCAAACGTTAAAAAAAAGTAAAGTAAAAATGTAACTCTTGTTAGGAATTTTTTTCTCGTTTATTTTAGTTGTAGTTAATTTTGACTGAAATTAAGTTTTATTTCTGTTTATGGCTTTTAAGGAAGTTTTTTTTTAATGTAATATTTACATGTTTAAAATATATCTTTGCAAATTATTTTTACATTTTAAAAATATTTTGGAATTTTCAATTTATCTGTTATTTGGTATATTGTGTTATCAGTTTTGTGAGCGCACATGCATCACAAACCATATTCGTTACATTTTTTTCGTCGGCCATTAGCCTCTTTTTTTGTTATGCTTACTTGTAAATGTGTATTTTTAGTTTAATCATTACATAAATAACACTAGTTAACAAATTTAAACTTTTTGTTTGTTACATGAGAAAAATCACCTGATTTTAAAGGAACTTTTTGCGCTGAATTCGAATATGCACTCGGTTTCTCTCCATCACGTACAGTTTTCCCGTAACAGAGGGATTTTCGGGAAATTCCCTCAAAAATTTCCCCTTTTCAGATATTTTATTCCCCTAGCTCCTGTCCCCTTACATATAGTAACATAGAAATTATACCTAAGTATACCTTGATTTATATTTAATAAACCCTAAAGGTTTCGTAAAAATCGCTTTGTTCTTTCTAGAGAAATAAATATATTTGTATGTATTCTGTGTGCACTGTTTATTGCACCTGATAGTAATGCTTTCAGATCTCCTGAGTTGGGGTAAAAACGATTTGCTTTATTACTACAAACACAGACATAAAAATGAATATTTACAATAGTCAACAACACACTTGTATTGCTCTCTGTAAATTAGACACGTGTATAAAAATAGAATGTACTCCCAACGTATATATTTTTTTAAACGTACAGTATATGTATATCTTAATACATATATATACAATTCTCCAAGTTTTTTCGTTTTGTTCATGAAATGGTTATCAATATTTGTTATCAAATGTAACAGAATGCAAAAGAACTTCCACTTCCCGAGCCCCCTACCAACTGGGAAGAGATATGGCCAAAAGACACTGATGATGATCATGACCTTGATGAACCATCGACATCAACATGTACATCCAAGGATCCAACG
The DNA here is from genome assembly GCF_964235325.1 of Thermobia domestica. Lineage (NCBI taxonomy): Eukaryota > Metazoa > Arthropoda > Insecta > Zygentoma > Lepismatidae > Thermobia > Thermobia domestica. The sequence goes on from NW_027655897.1 coordinate 302,767, forward strand.
TTCATCCCTGACTGTGTTCGCGAGCCACATTTCATCCGGCAATGTGAACTTAATGACCTAGTCCGTGATTTGCACCTGACAAAACAAGAGGCGGAACTTCTGGGATCAAGGCTCCAGCAGTGGAACTTATTGGATGCAGAAACGAACATATCAGTGTACAGGAAAAGGCATGTTCAATTTTCAAGCTATTTCTCAATGCAAGATAATGTGTGCATATGTACGGATATAAATGGGTTGATGGCGGAGCTAGGAATTCCTCACGTTCCAGAAGAATGGAGGTTATTTATCGACGCGTCAAAGGTCAGCCTTAAAGCTGTCCTTTTACATAATGGAAATAAAAAACCTTCTATACCACTTGCGCACTCAGTGAAGATTAAGGAATCCTATGACACCATGTCAACTTTGCTAAATCTTATAAATTACAAGGACCATTGTTGGCAAATATGTTGTGATCTCAAGGTAATTGGTATTTTATTAGGACTGCAGTGCGGTTACACGAAGTACCAATGTTTTTTATGTTTATGGGAAAGCCGAGCTGATGACAAACATTATGAAGTGAAGGAATGGGAACCTAGAGTGAATTACGTACCGGGAGAATGCAACGTCAAATACGCTCCTTTGGTAGATCCTAATAAGATATTACTACCGCCACTTCATATCAAGTTAGGACTTATGAAAAACTTTGTCAAAGCCATGGACACATCTGGTGAAGGTTTCAAGTATTTGCGAGATAAGTTCCCTAACCTGAGTGATGCTAAGATTTCAGCGGGAGTGTTTATTGGTCCCCAAATTAGGAAATTAATGCTTGATGATAGCTTTGACAGCAAGTTAAACAGTGCTGAGCTAGCTGCCTGGACAGCATTTAAGTGTGTTGTGCGCAACTTTCTGGGCAATAACAAAGCTGAGAGTTACACAGAAATCGTACAGGGCATGATACAGAAATACAAAGAGTTGGGTTGTAGGATGTCTTTAAAAATCCACTTTTTGCACTCCCACCTCAGCTTCTTTCCTGCTAACCTAGGTGCTCTCAGCGACGAACAGGGGGAAAGATTCCACCAAGATATAATGGCAATGGAGAAAAGGTACCAGGGACGATGGGATCCTTCAATGATGGGGGACTATTGTTGGGGTCTTGTTAGAGAATGCAACATTTCTTACAAAAGAAGGAAGTAGTATACGTTTTTGTAACCCAATGGAATTTTCATATATTGTGATAGTTTTGGTTGTCTTTTCATGACCTTTTGGTACATTTGTATTATTGTTTATTGTAAATTGACACACTTGTAAATTATATTGTATTATATTTTATATACGTGTTTGTGGTAATAAAGCAAAACGTTTTACCTCAACTTAAGAGATCTGAAAGCATTACTATAAGGTGCAATAAACAGTACACACAGTATACATACAAACATATTTATTTCTCTAGAAAGAATAAAGCGATTATTACGAAACTTGGAGGGTTTGTTAAATATGAATCAAAGTATACTTAGGTATAATTTCTATGTTAGTATATGCAAGGGGACAAGATCTTGGGGTGTAAAATAAACGAAAAGGGAAATTTTTGAGGAATTTTCCCGAAAATCCCTCTGTTACGGGAAAATCGTACGTGATGGAGAAAAACCGAGTGCATATTCGAATTCAGCGCAAAAAGTTCCTTTAAGAACAGGTATTTCCTTTTATGTAACAAAACCTTTGTTAACTAGTGTAATAAACAAGTTCAAGAATTATTGAAAACCACATACTTCGAAGGATATTTAATAGTAAGAACCGTGAAACTACATAAATATACTTTAAAAAAAACTTTAAAAGACCTTTAAAAAACTATAAACAAAAAGTGACTCATAAAAGGATGGCGGCTCTTTCATATTGGTGAAATAACTTAAAGTGATGAGTGACATTAAGATCAGTTCTACGTTAAAAAAAAAATATTTTAGTGATTTTCTATAAAAATAGAAAATAATGACTTTCAATATTTAGTGCTTTTGTATCATGATGTTGACGACTCATCAGCTAATATTTTGTAGACATATGTCAACCAATAAACTTCTGTGGGAACACAAACATACATGGCATCCCAAAATTAAAATGTATAGTTAAAGACAATGTCAGCTCAGGGTTCTTGTGTAGAACGTGTCTTAGGCAATACAGTTTTTCACATTCTCATTCTCAGTTTTTCACATTCATTCTCACATTCTCATCCAGAGCCAAACGCAATCGACGTTAAAAGGCTTCTAATTTTATAATATAATTATTTACCGCTTTAGACATTTGTTTTTTTTTTTTTCTTTCTTTATGACCTTGCAACTCTGTTACCAGTATTCCACTGACCACAAGAGTGTGTATATGTATGTGTTAGTAAATGTTCATCAAAAGTTCTTACATCCCCATCATTTTGTTTCCAAAAACTGCGTAGCAACTTCGTTGCACGATAATAAAACGCATGCTAATTGGTCAATTCTTGGCGCTGTTACGGTACGTTAATCAATCATAGGTAACTATTTCTTAGAATGTAGCGTCTCTTCGGACCTTTGTTCATTGCGACAGCAGAACGTCTGAAAGTCACATGGACGTGTGGTTTACTCCACAGATCTTCTGCAACTTACATTGGATTTATCATCATAGCAATATTTCTTAATCAAAACTACTACTTTGAGTATTCTCCTTTTTAATAAATCGCCGTTGCCGTATTCATTTAATAGGAAGACTCACAAGCTGGCAGCTATTCGTAAAGCAAACGACTATCGAAATCTAATATATACAGCACTGAAACTCGTAGGCGTAATTGCGAAATTAGTTTTAAATTCAAAATGCGAAAGAAATAAACAATTATACGATAAATATATATACGCACACACACACATATATATATATATGTATACAATAGTTGTTATATAAATGGAAATATACAAATTAGTAAGCCGGCATTCGCGTACTTAGATATTTATATTATTGTGCATGTAAAGCATTAGTCATTTTTTATGTGTAGTATTATATATACAGAGTGTTTCAAAACAACGCGACGTTTAAGAGGTTATTCTTGGCACCACGACAAGGCAAAAAGTTTAGAGCAATCTGGGTGCAGAAATCCGTCATTTCGGAGTTATTGGTTGCTGAAAGCATGAAAAAATGTACTTTAAAGATCCATAGCTCTACTATTATGGGATCTACAGTAGTCGGGTCAAGACTTCACTCACTTAGGAACCAATATGTGCCCTATCCAAATATCCATTTTTCAGAATCCTGCGGTACTTCCACAACAAGATTTATAGAGGTGAGTTTTTCAAATTTTATACCCATAGCCAAACTCCCTCTTTAAAATTGTTGCGTGAGTACCACAGGATTCTGAAACATGTATTTTTGGATAATGCACATATTAGTTTCTAAGTGAAGTCTTGACCCGACTACGGTAGGTCCCATAGTATTGGAGCTATGGATCTTTAAAGTTCATTTTTTCATGTTTTCGGCAGCCTATAACTCTAAAACGACGGATTTCTGCACCCACGTTGGTTTATACTTTTTGTCTTATCTTGATGTCAGGAATCACCTCTCAAACGTTATCGACGTTGTTTTGAAAGACCCCAAAAGTAATAACATTTGTGAGTAATATAATTTTTCATTGTTAGTTATCTACGAATAGTTGTAAACCTATAAACATTCTGAAAAATATTATAAATCTTAAATTTACTCTTTTGCTTTTCTATATTATATTAAACCATGCATTTAAGTGTCAAGTAAATATGTTCGATTCAATTAATCAATTCTCAAGTTGTGATACGTCAAAAATCGACAATCGTATTATTCAGGACGTGTTATAGTATATAACAGCAGAAGACTACTTTTATACACATGGACTGTCGTGCTAATATAGTGGTTTAAAAAGGAAGTTAATTTTAACGTATGTGTAGTCCTGATGCGACTGACCACGTCGCCTGGAAACTTCCTTTCTCTCAGTTTTGTGTATTTTTCGCCCAACGAGTACATGTGATATCTAATTGGCGTGATGAGTCGATGAATCGGGGTGCAGTTGGGCATGTTCATTTGTAGTATTTTGGTTATGAGTAAGAGTTGAGTTAAAAGTTTGTTTACAGTTCATTAAACTTTGTACAATTTTACAAAGACCTCTCGATGCACTGATTTAAGTTTCAATTCGATTTGGATAAAAAGAAAATCCTCCAAACTTCAATTGTACTTAGAAATAGTATCACTTTAAATATATTTAAATTTCGGTTTTACTCAGTGTCTTGGATTTTTTTTTTTTTTTTTTTTTTTTTTTTTTTTTTTTTTAGGTGTATAAGAACAAGACCCACGAACGAGATCGAAAACTTGAGGAAAAAAAAAAACTTCTCAAAAAGGTTAACTTCTTTGTTGAATTGTGTTGCCTTACTGAACATTAATCACAGCAACAAAGAAAAAAATTCTTTTAGTTTTAAACCAGATACGGCATAGAATCATTCTCCACATAATGTACTTAACAAAGTGTCCCCAAGTGTAAGACATTTTTGTCAGTACAAACTTTGAGGTAAAATTAATTGGAATAAAAATTTTCACGCCGCTGATGATGTGAATGGCATTGCAACTGTATATATACATGTGAACCATTTTAAGAGTTACCTTGTAAACTTTAATAATTGCATACGAAACACATACGGTATATCGCTCGTTGAATTCAGCATCTCTTCTTCCCCCCTTACGAAAACATGCCTAAAATAGGCACCACGTCTCCGCAAACATCTGCATCCTGAAGTCATCACTCCTGATGGTAACCGGACAAGTCTCGATGGTAACCTTGTTGATGATATCGGTGGTCAGTCTTCAGATCTTCGATATACGTGGCTGGGCTTGTACTTCTTTCGCCCTTAAAAAATCTCCCAGATAAAAATTGGGAGGTGCAAGGTTAGGTGACCTTGGTGACCAAAGAATATCCCCTCCCATGAGCAAGAGAAACTGCACTCTGAATTTTGTATAGAAAAGGATTTAAATGTTTGTGCAGGATACTGTTCAGTGAAGTCCTAGCAATCCCTACGTCTGGTGATCTACGCCGGCTCGATCTCCGAGAGCTACGCAAAACAATCTTGCCTTACCCGTTCCATATTTTCACATGTTACAATTCTTTGTGGACCACTTCTGCAATTCCTGAAGCCTTGATCCGTTCCTTCGTGTTTCACTTCTTCACCGAGTTCGAAAGTGTTGGTTCGAGGGCTGAATCTGTGCAGTTAAAATGTTGTCTAAACTTTCTCTGCACGGTTTATGGTAGCTTCGTTTATGTATCATCGTTCATAATGGAAACATACTGAACTATATTGTATGAGTTCATCATCTTGTCTATATGTGTGGCAACATGTATGTGTTGCCAGATAACCAAAACAAATTTTTGGAGTTGCTGAATTCAATGAGTCGTATCGCTACTAACGTTTATAATAGTACACCTTATTGTGGTCCACCCTGTTTGTAAATTATGTATGCATACGTTAAAACATCATTCCTCCTTTATTAGCTATTATGTTTACTACACAGGCTATCACTCCCAAACATGAAAAATTCTGTTGAAATATAACTACATATTTTCTATCATATTTAATGCCACTTGTTCAGTTTTTTGTCAGGAAGAAAAAGTATCATTACATCTAGTTTCGCACTATATACGGATTCTACTACACCTGAAGATGTGTAGAGATTCTGGTGAATTACAGTGCATGTCAATAATAATAATATATGTCTGTAATCTGTTTTGTGAGTTTCATCATGTGTACATTCTAATACAAAGTTAAGTTATATTTATTCGTATCAACAAACTTCATGTATTGAATACTGACTGGAAGCAATTAATTGAAATTGAAAAAACAGTCATGCTTATGTGTTTTATCTTTCGGAATAATACTAGAAACTGAAAGTCACCACTTTAATCATACTTACGCCTCTCACAATCGTGGTATATATGAACGTAAAAGCCTAGGTGTAGTTTCAAACCAAATGAGAAATCGACGCAAATACAATTCAACCTCGCTGAGAACACAGGTCTTTAAAAAGTGATTTTAAAATTTTTTAACAAAAACATCGGATTACTTTAACAGTGTCAACTATACACCCAAATACAACATAAATTTGTATTTTGGAGGAGGGGAAAGGTTCTATTGGAGATTAGTGTCCATTTTCAGTAACAACGCTACATAATATTGTACCTACGATTTAACGTAAGGTTCAAACAAGGAGCTCTATGTGGAATAGAACCCGGGTCTCTCAAATAGAACGTGGTACCACTAACCACATAACAAGGCGTGAGTAGGATTGTTATATGAAATCAGAATTTCTTTTCGCTCTGAAGGAACTGGGAAATACTAATTTATTTTCCTTCTAAGGGTACCGTGAATGAATAACTAACTCAGAAAGATATTTTAACTCACTGAGTACTCCTATTACTTTGTTTCTGTAGTGGTTTCACCGTTTATAATAGAATAGTGTCTGTGACGTCATTTGTAGCATTCCTTGTGCTCTCGAGAGATTTAAAATGAAATGAAAGGTATAGTTTCACATTCCACGTTTATGCCTTTTAGGCCAAAGGAGACGGATGATAAGAATGCAAGAGGAAAGGGAAAGCCTCGAGACTTGGATTGGGATCGAACCAGGGATTCTTCGCACCAGAGGTAAGCACTCTACCACTGAAGTACCTTACACTTAAAAGATTTGATAACAGCTTCTTGATATCTTTGTCATAGTTTATAGCGTCTACTTCTTCTGGCTGCTGAAAGCAGGAGATAAGGTTGGTTGCTTAGTTCTATTTTTCATTGACAATTTGGAGTTTATAATCCCTTCAGTACCAATACTATATATGATATCAGCCTTATTATTTAAATTAGGATTCAAACTTTTACTCGGATTTTATCCGAGGTTAGTACCTCTATCGGGAATTGAATCCGAAACCACGCAAAACTACAGCACGTGCGTGAACCGCTAATCCACAAAAAAGTATTCTGTTGTTTGGTATTAAATGTCTTCGCAGCACTGAGGCTACTATTTATCACTTAACGTGGGACGTGAATCTTAACAAGGAATCGAGCCAAAGTATTTTGCACAGAAAGGTACAACGCTGATCATTTTGCTGTGAGAAAATCCAAACTGGTAAGATGCTGCACTACATATAACGTAATTCAGCATCAAACTGACTTTTAGGGTCAATTGCGCGATGCTTACTCTAATTTGTATGTCTTATTTCATAATTTTGATATATTCTCAACTATCCCAACATAATTCCCAAGTACTTAGATGCACCTGTCCGAGGAATTTTTGAACTTCAAACTCCGCTATTTAAATAAAGTCACGATGAGACATGACACCTTCAATATTTATCTCGACCAAGTCAGAAGATTGGGTCAAGCTGTTCATTTCACAAACTTGAAATACTGTATTTGTCCCATATTTTAACAAGAGTGTCTATGTCTACCTTTATTAAATATGGGATGGGTTCATGGGATGAATCTTAAGAATCCAATATTTACCTTAACAGGAAAATAAAATATTTTTATAAACTTTCACTTAGTTGTTTAAGACGACTTACATTTTATTTTCACAAACTACATTTCTCTCTATATATGTATATACAAAAAAGTATATTACTAAGAAAACAACAAAAATAATAACGTAGTAAAATTAGTTCAAAATGCTGAAAACGAAACGATACTGTGTGTATGATACGGAAGACCCACTGAATAATACTAAGATTACTCATAACCATACCGTAACATTATTAATGGAAGTTAGTGTTCAAACAATTACTTGCTAAATCCCAAGTATATGTTCAAAGAAAGTGTTCACTCTACTCAAGAAAACTAAAGTAATTATTAGTTCAACCTACTAAATCCACGACTGTTCTACAAAACCATTATTACTACTCTATAATTCACTTATACGTCCCCCGCACTGGTCTAGGATTGAATCTTATAATCAGAATCAGAATACGGTCTTTCATACAACAAGAAGTTGTGCGCAGTGAAGGAAATAGGTGAGAATAATAAACATTTCCCAATTAAAGGTATACAAGCTTCTGCGACGCTACTACAATAGCCAGAATTGTTTCCTTCCCTTTGTTTATCCGCATAAAAAATAAATAAATATAAGTAAAAATAAAATGATGACGTAATAAAGACAGACGTAATAAAGACAGACGGAAAGTCACAAATCTAAAATCACAATTCAATGAGTATACTAAACAAGAGATTCTTGAAGTTATAAACTTACTTCATAAGCTCTAATCCCAATAAATAAATAAATTTAAGAGCGAAATTTAAGAAGTGGCACTGGTATTTCATTATGTGTTTCTAATGTGATAGCTTTTAATCCATTAATCAGTTAGTGCACACGAGGTAATATTATTTTAAATATTAGAAAGTTAGTTGATGTTCAACAAAATTAACAAATTACTTTTTCTATTAAAATATTACATCCCAATGGCTAAGTAAGTACTTCCTTTAATGAGTTGCTCTGTACATGGCAGTGCACTTATCTTCTATTTATTACGATTAAGTTAATATGCTGTTATAGCAGTGATGCAATCGTATAATTACACGAGTACCCACGAAAGTATATATTGTATGTTTTGTACATGGGAACTATGTGGTTAACGCAGAGTTTGCGTTTCATTTAATTGACATTCAACACTGAGTATTACTGTAGTGTTTATATTTTTCGTCCCCGACCGCATCACTGTTCTATAATAACTAGTGGTGGGTTGTTAACCATTATACATGTCCAGCATTATTCCGCAATGTACAGTCTATATAAACTAGCAGAATCCACTGTTTTTTCTTTAAGCATTAGAAACCTCATGCAACAGAATACCCCCATTAAGAGCATGCAGGTGGGAGGATTCATGGCCACAATCGATTACCATGTTATGCTAGCACATCAACACTTCCTTCCAACATATAAGTGATTCGGGCATGCAATATTCTGAAATAATAAGAAAAACGTATAAATATCGGACCTTAAATATTTTAATAAGAAAAGAAAAGAAAACTAAAGAAAATCTATTGGAAAAGAACAAAAAAATAAACTGAACCTTGGCATAAACTACTGTATTTCAGCAATGACAATGAATGAATTTTGCTGTTTCTAACGGATTATGTTTTAATATCTGTTTTAGATATGTGAAATTCTGAAATCCAGTATTTCATTCAGTTCACTATTTTACAGTAAGTGAAACATTATTGAGTGGCAAAGGTACTAATTAATTAACGAAGTTCGAGGGTTGATAAGGTTGCTCCGACTCTTAACATATAAGGAGTACAACGTAGGTTTTGATATATGAATGAATTTTTATATTGTTATTGTTTAGCAGCCCTTTGTATGCTTATAGTGTGAATTTCAAGTATCTCAATAATTTTACAGAGGTTTAATTGAGTATAGTTGTAACAACGTGATAGAATTGAGAAGACTCAGGTGAGAGCAGTCATTAAATATTTTGTGAAGAAGGAGTGGCCGTTAATCAAAATTCATGAGGACTTGGTGGACACACTAGAAGACTCTTCTCTATTATATAGCATGGTAAAGAGATAATATCGTGGGTGTAGGTGTAGTCACGACGACCAAAAACAACAACAAAAGTCCACAGCATTATTCTGCAGGATAGTAGAGTCACCATCATTTGTTGCTGCAATGTGTGGCCTCTCATATGGCATTATGCAAACCATAATTACCCAGGTCTTGTAAAACGGGGTGTCTATTAAAAGTCTAAAATAAAATTTCATGACCTGTTCTTTACCAAACCATAACATTTCGTAACATGCTCAATTTGGGTGCGAATTGGGTCGAATTATCATGCATGCGGTAGAAGCGTGCTTTGCTTGCGATTTGGTAGCGTCTAAAGCCGACCATAGACATTTCTGATGGTGAATTTTGACGTTTTATGGATCAAAATTTTCCAGTCTATACTTATATTTGTACAGATAAAAAAAAAATCGTGACTCAAAAGCTAAATTTCGTGACTTTTTCTTGACTTTCATAACTGTTTTGTGATTTCGTGACTTTTTCACGACTTTCGTGACCGATAGACACCCTGTGATCAGTCGCGAATTCCTTGACCTGTTTCGTCGTAACAAAGACAATTTGCTTATGCAATCTGTAATTACGGATGAAACTTGGGTGCATTACTTTGACGCAGAGACTAAAATACAAAGTATAGATTGGAAACATCCCCATTCTCTACCCAAAAAAAGTTCAAGGTGCAATTGTCAGCCAAGAAGGTGATAGTCTCAATTTTTTGAGACCGCAAGGGTGTTCTTGTGAACTATCTACAAAGAGGTCACACCATCATTGGCATCTACTACAGAGACCTAACCAAGAAATTACAGACTCCAGCAAGGGAAAGATGGATGGGATGTTGACCCGTGGCACCAAGATAATGCACTTATACACATTTCACACATTGCGAAAGCTCCTTTCGCAGATGCATAGTTTGAGTTGCCCCCCTCCCCCCACTTTCTATTCTCCAGATCTGACCTCTAGTGACTTCTGTTTGTTAAACATTTGAAGACTGACTTACATGGGCAGAAATTTTCTGTTGATTCTGAGGCGATAGCGGCTGTGGACTCATGTTTGGAGGACCAGTCAGATTTTTTTGTTTGTTTGTTTGTTTTCAAAGCATCTAGGCATTAGAGCACTGATGGGAAAACTGCATTGGTGTTGCAGGGGAATGTATTGAGAAAAATGTCAACCTAGTGTCGCTCTTTCTATGTTACGGTCGGAGCAACCTAATCGGCCTTCGTATGTCGTACGCAAGACCGTACACATGAGAGTACCCCACGTCCAGCCCCTTCCCGGAAATTATCAACTTTAAACAGAATAAGACGTCATTTTAAGTCTCTTTACTGAGTGTTTTTACGACCATCCTCCTAATTTTCAACTGGTACGATTCTGACGTAAAAGTACAAAATAAGGAATGCACTGAAGTTGTAGAGGTATTCTAATTAGCAACTCAGTACGCGAGAACACCAAGAATGGTCATAGAAATAAAGAAAGTTGTACTTATCGAAGCATTCAAATAGCAGTCCTAAACACAAACATTTCAACGATGATTTTTCGCTTTATTTAGTGCGTATCCTTTAAGAATTTTACGTTATTTAAAGAACTAACATTGATGACTCGCCTTAACTGTAGAAATAATTTTAATGGTAACTCAAGTAAGGTTCTTAAGGTTCCTTGTTTGTAAGTCGTCATCTCAAGTAAACTTTCTCAGTGCAGAAACAACGATTTAGGGTTAATAAAAACTTGTTCTAAAGGTTAACTTTGTACTACATTTGAGCTGTCTTCTCATTACCGATATTCCGACTTCAGGTGAAGGAAATACGATGTGTTACATATCAACATGGTTCTAATCCATCTACGAAAGGCTTCATCACAAGATTGTCCCTCGTATTCTACCAGAATATAAAGGAAGCTACTGAAATACAGATCATAACTTTTAACGAGCTACCTCTTAAATCCCAGAAGCAAGTTCAGTGAACCTCTGTGGATTTCCACAGTTTAAAAGGACTTTGGGAAAGAAGCATATAACAGCTGAAGAGTAAGGTGAAAAAAGAAGGAATATCACAAAACTGCATTTTAGAGAAAACGGCGTTTTAATATTGAAAACATCATAAGAAAGAAAAGGGTTAGAAAATTTTTTGCCGCTTTTACATGGACATTTCTACAGCTACGCATGCATGGCATATACAGTCAAATAGTACCAAGGGTCACCAACAAATAGAACAAAGCACCCGATAAAGCACACAGATGGACATTCCTTGTTTTTTCCCCTTACCCTTCAGCTGTGAAAGGACTCTGGAAAGCCGTGAAAGAGATATAGAACAAGATCCCCCTCGTAGTTCTACAATGAAGCCCTCTGCAATGGAAATTACATTGGTGGGACATAGTTTGGAACCACGAAAGACATACTGAGCACTGTCGCATTTGGTGCCATAGATTTTCGTAACTGCAGGTAATACACGTTATATGCGATCTGACTACATGTTTTACTATAACGCAATTTGGGAACAAAGAAGTAATAAATAAAATAAAAACTAACACTAATAAGAAAATGAAATGAAATCTTTCAGTTTTACGTCCCACGGTTATGCCGGTTAGGCTAAAGGCGACGTTGATGATGAGAAATGAGTGAAATAGTGGAATGAAGAAAATGAGAGGAAACGGGAGAACCCCGAGAAAACCTACGAGCACGGTGTTTGTCCACCACAATATCCACACGGCGCGAGCTGGGATCGAACCAGGAACCCCAAGCACCGGACGTGAATGCTCTACCACTGAGCCACCGCGCCCCCTAATAATAATAATAATATGATCAAATGATCCAAACAGCGAAAGAAGTACTTACATTTTCACGGAGATTCAAAATTATTTGACTTGCTATGAGGAACTGTACAGAAAGAGGAAGAGCGCAGGCGAGTCGAGTCTACCTCATTTTTTTTTAACAAAGCCGAAGATCATAAGTCTTCCACTCCGCGGGCTTCAAGAGACCAAGAAAATGATTCTGACTAATCACAACAATTTCTGTATCATGTGAGTGAAGCTTGCCAGCTTTTGACGTGCATATTGTATACTGCTGTATAATTTTATAATTAATAAAGTATCTCATTACAAAAAAAAAAAAAAAAAACTGAAATTTTAGTTATTTTCTCCCTTACAAAAGAACACCTATCCTTATCTTAAGAATATTAAAATCAATTTACTTTTACGCGTTTTCGCGTTACGCGATGATTTCTCGGAACAAATTATTCACGCAATACAAGGAATAGCTGTATTTAGAAAGCACAATTTGGTCACATATAAGCGGTAAGCGGAATAGTCTCTGTAATCAGACACACTGAAAAAGCGAATGTCTTTAAATTGTTTTTGAAATTAATATTTATGTACATTCTATGTAGCAAGTTTCTGTTTATTTGAATATTTATAACAAGTAGACTGCCCGTTCTTCGCACGGGGAGAATAAGTTTAATTTTAAACATAAAGGGCAACTGGGGCTGAACTTGGATTTAAACGCATCGGAAGTGTCACTGTTCTGTCAGCGACCCCAAAAACTATGGATTCTACACTAATATCGGTCATTTTCAATCATATATATATATATATATATCCCTCCCCTACGTTGCACCGTCGAAGTAAAATGATTAAAAAAAAAAAAAAAAAAAACATCCCAGGCTTGAACTTCATCTATGTTGAAAATTTGATCGAGATCGGTCGGATGGTTCAAGAGTTGTGAAGACACAAACAGTCACTTTCAATTTTATATATTTTAAGATACGTATTCAATAGTGTCTGTCAGCAATTAGGTTAGATATGCATGTTAAATTGCAATAGGTGCAAGAAAATACGTAATACACGGAGATAAACAAAATGAACTAAAAGAAATTCATTATTGATAATCGTAACTTGTGATCTTTCTAAGTGCTTACAGGTTGCAATCACATGCTTTCTGCTACATTATAACAGGTCATATCTCATTGCAAACTTAAATGCATTCCTTTTCCTATTTGTTCCCCATAAACATAACATCATTGATTAATACGTAGTTTTCTTTCCTTACCCATCGACTTATTCCTTTCTTTTACTCTCTGGCAAACATCAAAGCATAGTGAAACGTTGAGTTTCAAAATAATTTCACGCATTTAAAGTCGTTTCTGAATTTGAATTTAAGATTCGAACTGGAGATACGTAAAAAAATGTCTAATGAGTTTTACTGAATTATACTTAGTTACAAATAAACTGAAATGTAAAGGGTAGTTTTTTTTTTTTTTTCTTTTTTAAGACGGAGAACTTTAAACTGACAATACTGTTTTCTGAGACAGTTGATATTACAGTTTTCGGTTCTTTTGAGGTTAGCTTGGTTTGGCAATTCATCATGAATAGGCTCACGCCGGAGCAACTTTTGCAAATTTATTTTGAAAACCATGGTTGACAAACTCAACAACGGGCATTTTACGGTGTTCATAATCGTCGTCCATCAGAGCGATTTAATTTGAGAAACTAAGGATGGTTTTCGCAATACGTCGAAACATTATTACATCCAGAAAAGGTCACCGTTTGGGCCGGTGGAATTATTGGTCCATATGTCTTAAAAAATGATGCTGGTCAGAACGTTACAGTTAAGGGTGAGCGGTTCAGAAACATAATTACTAACTTTTTCGTACCTCAATTGAAAGACATTAATGTTGCGAACATGTGGTTTCAGCAGATCGGAGCCACATACCACACAACGCGCGCCACAATTAATTTACTGAAAGAAACATTTGACGAATGATTAATTTCACGAAATGGACCTGTTAACTGGCCACCTCGTTCATGTGATTTGACGCCTTTAGATTATTTTCTCTGGGGATATGTAAAGTCGAATGTTTACGCCGAGAAACCAAAAACAATTGAGCACTTGGAAGCCAACTGCTCCAAGACACGTTACTGTCGAAATACAGCCTGATTTACTGCAAAGAGTGTGTGAAAATTGGACTTCCAGATTACGCCATGTACGCGCTAGCAGCGGTGGCCACATGCCCGAAATCATATTCAAACATTAATCCCATAAAATGATATGTCAAATAAAGCCAATTTCATGGATATTACAAACATTTTTCTCTGTTTTATTTCAACATAAAGTTCTCCACCTTTTTTAAAGTAATTTTTCTGATTGTTGGAGAATTAAATGTATGAAATCTATCATTCTCGAAGCAAACAATGATCAATTAGTTAAAAATGTTAGGCATACATTTAGATCCTTTGTAGTTGTGATTACTTAATTATATTGTACACGAAAAATGTTTTCCAGTGAGTGTGTACTCGCTTCTTTTAGTCAATGTTATCAGGCAATTTCAACGCATGAAATGTTAATTCATTAACTGTAGATAAATTAAACCTTTTTTTTTTTTTTTTTACTATGTTTACAGAAAAAGTCAAGCAGGTTATGCCAGTTCGATGAGAACTAAGTTAATTCCATTTTAAAAAATTGGAAATTAAATTTAAAAAAATGTGCGATATTTTAATTAAATATGTTGTTTTGCCTTCCTACAGCAGCAATACTGTTCAGCAGAAATGTTACTAATCACTATTTTTTCAGTTTAATAATAAACTAACAACACATATCGTATTATCTCTTGGTCTTCCTCAGTGTATTTTTTTTAAATAATAAATATCAAGAGGTTGGATACCATGGAATATTTCTGCATACGGTATTTTTGTTTGTTTGTTAAAAAGATCCGTTGTACTAGGAATACAATGCTTTACTTATTATCGAATTCAATTTTAAAGAATTTATACAGTTAACTGCATTTAGTGGATTGCTTAATTTTCACCCATCTATAAGGGAGGATCAGAAATTAAGGTTACAGACCCGATATTTCTGGAGTTTTGTCTGTTGGAGAGGAATGAGGAGTGTGTGGTAATTTTAATATATGGCGTTGGCAACTGTGCAGTTTCAGTCACCCGCCGCCTACGGCGCTAGTTGTATATAAACACAAATGGCGACTCGTTTGGAAAACTGGTCACGCGAAGAAGTCCGCTTAGTTATTCGATTTCTCTGGGCGAAACATGTAACTGCGGATGAATTCACCGGCAGCTGGTAGAGGTTAATGGAGAGAATGAAATGTCTTGTCAGCATGTCGCAGAATGGTGTCGAAAGTTTGGGATTGGTAAAGCAAAAGTCACCCACGCAGTGGCCGATCCAGCATGGAAATGAAATGAAATCTTTCAGTTTTACGTCCCATTGTTATGCCGGTTAGGCTAAAGGAGACAGTGATGATGAGTAATGAATGAAATGGTGGAATGAAGAAAGTGAGAGGAAACGGGAGAACCCCGAGGAAACCCACGCACACGGTGTTTGTAAACCACGAAGTTCACTTGGTGGGGGCTGGGATTGAACCCGGGACCCCAAGCACCAGAGGTGAACGCTCTACCACTGAGCCACCGCGGCCCCTTGACCCAGCATGGTATCAACAGATTTGAACACAGGAGGAGCTGATTCATGACAACAGGAGGATCACGTTACGGCATCACCTGTTCCCGCACTTGAAGGAGCACCTAGGAGGTCGTTGCTTTGCTTCATACGAGGAGGTGAAACATTTCGTGACAACGTGGCTGAACACGCAAGGACAGGATTGTTAACAGGAGCGAATCTTCAAACTCATCTCACGATGGACAAGTGTCTCAACCGACTATCTGTTGGCTATATTGGTTGTCACTGCAGGCTTTATAACCTTACCTTCTGATCACCCCTCGTACATACCTACACAGTACGACAAAGGGAAGGAAACTATTCTGGCCATTTGAGAAGCATCACTAAAGAATCTACTAAGCATGGCTGAAAAACACTGTACGAATAGTACTAAAAATATTACAATCTGTTCTCTAAAAGTAATTTTGAACATACAAGAAACAGAAGTAGCTGAACTACATATATATATTATGGAAGCACGAACCACTCATATTTGCACGAACAAACATTGAAAGTAATAGTTCATAAAACGAATACTAACAAGTAATATCCAATTTAATCAAGACATATCATGACAATGTTTGAAAGCCAAATGCAACAGCAAATTTCAGTGTTTATGGACGTGTGACAATTCACTTGTATGTTTGCAACTTAAGACCCTATTTCTGTATCAAGATTATATAAAATGTGGAGCTACATTCATTCCCGGGTTCCCTGCGCGAATGGCGAAAATGCTAATCACGTTAATTAGCACTCAGTCAAGGAGTTCATAACTATCTACTTTAAAAATGAGTTTAATGAAATCAACGATAAACAACTTCAGAAAATAAATATCTTAACTATACAAGGAATAGACAATATTATAGAAAATAACTAATAATAACAATAATAAATAATGGATAAATAAATAAATATATATTTTTTTAAATGAAGTTAAATCAATACAATCGACAAGCTATTTGCCAGAACATAGCATCTGCAAACAAACTTTTTTTCCCTTCCAACGACAACAAGCAAAGTGTATGCTATAGCATTTATTGAACCAAACACTTTACATGCAACCTGAAGCGCATCTGGTACATTTTCATTAGACTTTTCAGTTATTTTCCTAAGTTTCAGAAACTTACATACTTTATACGAGTTTACTAGTTCCGTACGTGAAGTGTGTTGTGTTACAGTGACGACCAACAATTGGCTGGACTGTCAATAACACATGTTATAACTGAAGTTTTTGACCAGGGAATATCTGTTACCAAAAATGTAAATTCATATATATATATATTTTTTCCTACGACTGAAGGCGACCATCCTACATTTGAAATTATATCATAAACAGCAATTTTGGGTACAGCTTTGCTAAATATGCTTTTCATTTGCAAGCACCGGGCAAAAGTCCTTTTCGAAAACTAAACTTTGTTTCGCCAGTAACTTCGGATCACTCTGAATACAGTGTAATTTGTAAACTTACATGTTTATTTACTACACGTAATATTTAATGTACTATTAACTGCACTGTCTCGGAATTCTCTGACAGCTTCTTAGGAAATCCGGGCAGCTCACCTTATTTCTCAGAATTTCCTTTTGCGCTATTTTGTCAATATAATTGGAAAGTTATATTGCTTCTACCTCTAAGTAAAGTTGACTCACATGTGGTAAATTATTTCGAAAATTATTTACGAGGGCGGATCGGAAAGTTCATGGCCTGAAAAGGAAGGAAGCAATTATTTTATGTTTGTACACATTAGCCGCGTAGCTATATCCGTTGGTAGTCACTGTGTAAAATCTCATTTCTCTATTGTTTCACGTGAGGAGTTTATAAGGCGCTAAGTCGGCGGAAGTGATGGAAATTTGTGACATGGAGAAAATCACTACGACATTTCGCGCGTTTACACACCCCTTACATTCATGGCAGAAATTCATTCCTGTGAGTTCGAACTGTTGCTGCCCGCCCTATTCGCTTGACTTGGCGCCCTCGGACTTTCACTTGTTTAGAACCCCGAAAAAGTTTTTTTGGGAGTCAGCAATTTTCTTCGCAAGCAGAGGTGAAAAATACTGTACTGGGATATTTTACAGAGCTCCAGGAATCATTTTTTACAAGTGGTACAGAAGCGTTACCGGAGAGGTGGCGTAAATGTATCTCGATCGAGGGGGATTACGTGGAAAAATAAAACATCAACTTCACCTATTTTCTAATTTTGTACGTTAGGCCACGAACTTCCCAATTCACCTTCGTATTAAAGGAAAATCTAACGGAAGGAAAAAAAAAAAAAAGAACTTCTTTCGACTATATACACAGAATGGCAAAATTTTATTCACGGTTTTAAGTCGAAAGTGGTAACTTCTTGTAAGCATTGAACAAATTAATTTGTAGGTAAACATCTTAACCATAACTGAATATGATGATGATATTAAGGTTGTCTTCTGCATCACCTAATGAAGAAAATTATATTTTTTCCTAACTGTTCTGAATTCCTCATAACTGTGTTCATCACAACCTTTTCAAATATTTGTTACGAACGGAACAAACAAATGGAAATCTTATACATTATTATGTACTTGTATGTAGAAACAAAGTATATATGTAAACACATAAGAACAGCAGGCCGTCAAAGGGGAACATATCCAAATTTTATACACATTTATATTAATCATGCAAATTCCGGACTCGTTTCTATTATTATTATTATTATTATTATTATTATTATTATTATTATTATTATTATTATTATTATTATTATTTAAAGATAATAAAGGTGCGATGATTGACAAGCTTGAGGCAAGGAGTGTCATTAAGCTCCTCCATCTTCAGGGGAAATCAGCAAAGCAGATCCAAGAAGGGATTAAAGAAGTATATGGGGATAGAAGTCCATCTTATAAGATGCTATTCAAGTGGAAAACGGCAATTCCAAACTGGGCAGGACGCCTCTTTCAATGATGATGCCGCCTTGACGAAGAAGGTTGAGATCATAATGGAAGACAGGAGAATAACCACTGAAAGTGTTGTGTGTGCAGTAGGTATGAGTTATGGATCTGCCTGAAATATCGTTCACAACTAGCTGCATCTTCTAAGAATGTACGCACCGTGGGTGCCACGAATGCTCACACCTTTCCAGAAGAGAAATAGCGAGGACGTTGCAAGAGAAATGTTGCATCGCTGGGAGGTGGATGAAGAGGACTTTTTCGACAGACTAGCAACAATAGATGAAAGTCGGGTTTTCTTTATGATCCAGAAACAAAGGAAATGAGCGAACAATGGAAACACCCGTCCTCTTCCTTCCCTAAAAAGGCACGAGTGCAGAAGTCTACCGCCAAAGTCATGCTTTCCGTTTTCTGCGACTGTGAAAGGGTCATTATAACAGATTACCTATCACAAGGGCAAACTATTACAAGTACCTATTATTCGTATCTCCTGACTAAGTTACGAGAGGACGTCATGGATTGGTCACAAAAGGGGTGTTGCTGTTGGCAGTCAATGCACCAGCTCATTACGCTCATGCATTCACGATGAAGGCAGTGGAATTAGTACATGAAATATTGCCCATCCTCATACTCGCCTGACCTAGCACCAAGTGACTTCTTTCTCTTCCCAGAAATGAAGCATCCACTCGGAGGACGCCATTTTGATAGTAGGGATGACATTTCTGAGGTTGAGCTGTGGTTTCAAAGGCAAACTGTAGGCTTTTACAAAATGGACTTACGGAAAGTGAAGAGCTGCTTCCAAAAATGTGTTGCTAGGCACGGTGACTATGTACAGTAGGACTAATACCACCATGATATCAGAGTTCTCCAGAATGATTTCTTGTAGGCTGCACATTTTTTTTACCTCCCCTCGTACATTGACGTTATTTCACCTATCAATTTTTTGGGGGACCGCAGTGGCTGTGGTGGGTCTAGGTCAAAACCCCCACAGCCAAAACCCCCACACTCAAGAAATGTCAAAACGCCCACACGATCGGTCATAGCTCCCACACAAATGGACAAATCCCCCAAACGCACGAACGGTCAAAACCCCCACAGCCAAAACCCCCACACTTAAGAAATGTCAAAACGCCCACACGATCGGTCAAAACTCCCACACATAGCAACGGTCACAATCTCCACATAAATGGACAAAACCCCCACACAAATGGACAAAACCCCCACACAATCGGACAAATCCCCCACACTCTGAAAATACCGTGATTGCACGTCTTTGTTGCGGCTCTTTACGACGCCCACTTTAGTGTTTCTGTCATTACAAAACAGTGCAAGAAGAATAGTTGCAACATCGGTTTAAGTGGAATAAAAAATGCTATTAAAAAGTACAAGGGCAAGACATACAACCAGGATCATTTCAGAGTGTGGGAGATTTGACCGATTGTGTGGGAGTTTTGTCCATTTGTGTGGGGATTGTGACCGTTGCTATGTGTGGGGGTTTTGTCCATTTGTGTGGGAGTTATGACCGTTGGAGGTTATGACCGATTACCAGTGTGGGGGTTTTGGCTGTGGGGGTTATGACCGTTCGTGTATTTGGGAGATTTGTCCATTTGTGTGGGGGTTATGACCGATCGTGTGGGCGTTTTGACATTTCTTGAGTGTGGGGGTTTTGGCTGTGGGGGTTATGACCCTTCGTGTGTTTGGGAGATTTGTCCATTTGTGTGGGGGTTATGACCGTTTGTGTGGGCGTTTTGACATTTCTTGAGTGTGGGTGTTTTGGCTGTGGGGGTTTTGACCGGTTCCCGCTGTGGTAGAGCGATCACCTCTAGTATGGTGTCTCTGGTTCGATCCTAGTTTGCGCAAAGTAGACTTTGTGATGGACAAATACTATGTGCGTGGGTTTTCTCGGGGTTCTCTCAATTCCTCCCATTTTCTTCATTTGTTATCATAATCATTTTCTCCTTTAGCCTCGGCGCATAAGCGTGGGACGTTAAACTAAGAAGAAAATAAAGTTTCTTCAGTGAATGGTTTTCCACACGAGTCAAAATATCCCCATCTAGCTTGCAATGACAGTATAACAAAATACACTACCGATACGCTTAAACAGGAAGTTCCTTAAAAAAAAAAAAAAAATCAAGCCTAGGGTTTTACATGCGAATTCCCTTCAAATTTGCAGAATCCAATCATTCACAGGATTAGTTCATATCATATAGTGAAATTATGAAATATAAACTATGATTTTCAGTGTACTTACCTCACTGTAGGTAACCGTGTTCACAGCACTAGATGAATGGAACGTAGGCGAATCAATTAGTTCTTGACTCTGGCTACGTAATTTGGCACTTCTAGATAAACGGTTACATAAGGTTACCACACGTAGAGACAACTATGAAAGAAAAGACAATATAACAGTATGAATACCAGAGCTACTTCACTGAAATATATTTATATCAAAATTAGAATAATATAGCAAAAAAAAAAAAAAATCTAATGAACTAATGAACTCTATGACCTATAGAATCTGGAGGTTCAATGCCGCATTCACAAAAGCTCTCCATTGACTTCTGTTCTTAGCCAATTGGATTTAGTTTCTACTTTGCATTCCTGTGACAAGCTTGGTGTTCCTTGTTTAATTTATATCGGAATAAAGTGCGTAAAAGGACCGAAAGAGAAGTTTTAATAAGTGGAAGATGACATGGAGAAAAGGTGTTTGTATTTATTAAAAAAAAAAAAAAAAAGAGGAGAAAGGGTTAGGAATATGTATTTGTGTTTTCTTTCCAAGACAAGCTAATTTGTACTTCATAATAGAAAAAAAAATGAAGCATCTAAAATTCCTACTTAGAATTATTATTATCATTAACACGACTATAGATTTCTATGATTGTAAATATGATCCCTAAAATGTGTGTGGTTTCAGTAAGCACAGAAAAACAGAATTAGATTTGATAAAATTTCAGAACTTACCTTCCATCTGCGTCTGGCTTGGAATGCTTTAAAATTATCTATATTTATTTCTTTTTCCTTTCTTAATACTTCTTGAACTTGATTATGAGGCTGCAAAGTGAAACAGAAACAATACTTAATAAATACCACTAATAACAACATTTCTATTTTTCCAGAACAACTACGTATTCTTTAATAAATTTACAATATATAGAATTAAGCAAATAAAGATTTCGTGTTTTATATAATCTGGAATTGTTCAATCATTAAAGTATAATTTTTATTGTTACACTCCTACAATTTTATATTTGAACTAGCTGAAATTGTTCTCCGCACGGGGAGAATAGATTTATGGGGGGAAACCCTTCCCCATCATAGTATACATATTTCAATGAAAGTGTAATAATAAAAACCTACCAGATATTCTAAATTTTGCATAAATTTTGTACCCTCTACTCTTCTTAGGATACGACCTTTAGTCAACGTAACACAAAATCCCAGCTTGAGACAGGTAATAACTAGGTTCTGAAATCCATTTCAAACGGGTCACCTTTTCTCCCGTGATGCGGTTACAAACAACAGACAATGTAGCTTTCAATATGGGAAAAACAATTTATGCAAATTGTCTTCCTTCCGCCTTTAAAAGCGGAATTTTGGAAACACTGGGACATGTCTCCGTTTAGTTTGAATGACGAATTTATTTACTGAGTTTCATTGTCCTAGTTTGAGAGACTCGTAAGCTACTTTAAAAAATTGATCCCCCTTGCCCCTCTTAGCGACACGATGAAAGCCTTGATCGAGATAGGCTTTAATGTTCCGGGATTTATTACAATCTGTTCAGCAATTTTCCAGTGATGCGTTCACAAACAGCACACAATGTTGCTTTCAACGAGGCAAGAAAAACGAAAAGCTCCCCCATTTTTAAAGTAGTATATTTCAAAAAGTTTGAGTCAAGTGAGTTTAAAATAACATTATAAAAACACAGTTCGAAGCAAGTGATAAAATTATACTTAAAAATTTATTTCAAATCGTTCAGTCCTTTTCCCGTGATTCGATTACACACAAGATTAGTTTAATTTTGAGTAACACTCAACAATTGTTGTAATTTACAGTTTAATTCAATTTTATTTATTCCTCTTTATATATATATATATATATATATATATATATATACAGATGGTGATCAGAAAAATGGAAACACCTGTAGTTGGCAACACGTCAGATGTATGAGTTGGCAGTGGTGTCGTGGCGCCCGCAGCGCCGGACCGCTGGTGGTGGTGTGTTAGGTCGGTCTCCATACTACGTCAGGCGCAGTGGAACAGCAGTATCCAGTGGCTGCAGCAGACGGAGGTAGCGTAAAATGGGAGACCTCTCAAATTTTCAAAGAGGGCAAATTGTTGGTGCGCGGTTATGTGGAATGAGTGTGACGGCAGTAGCTACTGCGCTAGGTGTGTCGCGTGAGACAGTGTCGAAGGTGATGACGGCCTACACAACACACGGGAAAACCACATCGGGGAGGCGGAACAGTGGGCGGAAGAAAATCATGAGTGACAGGTCACGCCGGGTATTAACGCGCATTGTCACGCAGAACCGACGTGCCACTGCGGAGCAAGTGACGGAGGAACTCAATCAGCACCTCCCCCACCCTGTTTCGACAATCACAGTCCGCCGCGAATTACATGACATGAACTTACGGAGTCGTGTTGCACGGGCCAAGCCGCTCATCAAGGACCATAACGCTTTCGCACGCCACAAATGGTGCCGCGACCATGCAACTTGGACCGTTGAGGACTGGGAACGTGTGATATGGTCGGATGAGTCATCCTTCACCCTATTCCCAACCACGGGCCGTGTTTATGTGTGGAGAACGCCCAAAGAAGCTTATGATCTGCAGTGTCTCCGCCCAACTGTGAAACATGGCGGGGGCTCATGGTTTTCATTGGGTCCTGTGGTCACACTTAGCGGACGAATCACTGCCAACGATTATGTCGCAATTTTAGGAGACCACTTGCATCCTATGGTCCGGATGTTGTTCCCGGACAATGACGCCATCTTCCAGGATGATAATGCACCCATTCACACAGCTGGCGTTGTTGCAGCGTGGTTTGAGGAACATCGGAACGAAGTTCAACACCTCCCCTGGCCCGCCGAATCCCCAGATCTCAACATAATTGAACATCTGTGGTCCGTCTTGGAAACACGACTCCGGCGACGATTTCCACCTCCATTCTCTCTCATAGAACTGGCCGATGCCCTGCACGAGGAATGGTGTAAAATTCCACTTGCTACCATTCACGACCTCTATGCCTCCATCCCACGTCGCATCAAGGCTGTTCTGAAGGCGAAAGGTGACCCGACACCATATTAATCTGGTAAGTTGCAATTTCGTTCAGGTATTTCCATTTTTCTGATCACCACCTGTATATTATATATATATATATATATATATATATATATATATATATATATATATATATATATATATATATATTGTACTATAATAATGTGGTTGTTCAATAAACGCAAACGTTCTCACTTTTACACTTCCAATTTCTTAAAAAGTGTTCAAAAATTGTATAAAAGTCGAATTTTTTGTTGGCAATTCTCAGCATTTTTAAAACTTAGGTAATGGATAGTACTTTGGTAGGAATAAGGATTATGGAAATTAGTGGAGTAGGGAGTGGGGAGTAATTTTCATACGTTCTATCTCTATCAAAATATGTTCTTTACCTAAGTCCTGAAAATACTGACAACTATCACCAAAAATTCGACATATATAATTTTTTGAGCGATATACAAGGATTTGGGAGGAGTAAAAGTGAATAACAGTAAGTTTATCAATAATACTGCTCTTCACGCGATTAACATTGTAATGAATGTGAATGTTATTTGATTATTAAAATATAAAACTATAATAATGTAATAATTAAAATGATACCTTAATGTTTGTACAATTCCCTAAACTAATGTAAACTGATGGTAGAAAGAGTCAGTTCTCTCTGAAATGTCTGTTAAATAAAAAGAAGAAGAAAGAAACAGATGAAGTACGTTTGATTTATTTAAATGCAGAATGTCTTCATCAAAATTGTGGTATATAAAAGGTGCAAAATTGCAAAGTCAGATGCACTCGCCAATCCAAAAATGATGGTCGCCAGTATCTCTCACGTACACATTACGAGAGGATCTCCCCCTCCCCCCCGGCCTTTAGTATTGACAAAGAAAGATACATCAAGGCATAACATTTCAAAACCAGAGAATTAGATTCAGGATAGTCAATTCTGAATTGGACAATTCATATACGTGTTAAAAATCACACCTTAAGACTTCACGTTTGTGTAACGCGCTATCTGCACTGAAGTACCAATTGTCGATTGCAGTTTTCGGATCAAAGTCCTTAAGCGAAGGGTCATTGATGGAAATTGTCAGGAAATCATCCAGTATGTCAATATTCATTGAACTCCTGTAGGCAATCTTAACTCTGTTGAGATTGCTGAGGCCTCTGTCACATGAAACAGTACTCACAAATTGTGACAATTGGAAGCAAATTTAGGAATCTCGTAATGAAAGGAGAGGCGGAATTGCAACGTTGTGAAGAGACTTTACTTTCCATGTCCGTTGTGTTTTCTCTCACTCAGTGACAATGATTTTTGTGCGAAACAAACTGCGCAGCAATGTGAGTTTAGGCAGAAACCATTCCTACTGAACACTGGTCGCCAGCTCTAAATTTCTAGTCGCCAATGGCGACCGGAAATTTTGCGCCTTGTGTTTTACAACAAAAATCATCAAACATAGAACTGTAAACCTTATCAAAATACCCTGTGCAAAGTACGATAGACATACAACTAAAAAATGTTTTTGCGAAACAAGCTAAAAGAGACAGAAATATGTATGCCTCTTAATATCTGATGCAACTTCAGTTTCAATTCCTGATGCCTTAACTAACTCAAGACTGTTCTACATTTTCGTAGTTCCACTTTAAAAAAATGCAGACAAAATGAAAGGTCAGAAATCTAAAACAAAAAGTCAAATGCATCTGAAAAGTAATGAAACTGCTTCGTGTATTTCATTGAGGATTTTAGCAATGAACATAGATATCGATAATGAACATTACATTTCGACAAGAATACAGTTTGTTATTCAGAATCTGAAGAAATGAAGCAGTAACAACTAATCAATAACTTGAATTTTCTTAAAGGCAATTCGTCTGTTTTCAACGGAATGGAGTATGTACCAATATTGGATTATGTACCAATATAAGTAATTGTGTTTCACCTTTACTAACACACATGTATTTTTGCAACTAAAACCGATAGGGAAAGCAATCTATTGTTATCTGGAAGGTGACAATATTTTTCCCCCTGTTTTACTTAAAAAAAATACCTATATAAATATACATGCGAAGTCTGTTGAAAAATATCCAAACTTGATCTGTGGGCTAGTGGACTATGGGCGAAATAGGGTAGGTTGGTTATTTATTATGTAATATAGTTAATATGATATCTTCGTAGTGTATAACTGTAATTTCAGCTGTCTGCAGCCATAAGTTGTTTTTCTAACGTATTTTCGTTTACACTTTTGTCTTGGCAGGTCGTTCAGCTGTAAAAACTGAGGGACACGGAGCAACGAATCAACCTGAAAGTGCATCTCCAGTGACTACCAGGGTCGATATGGGTATGTAGAGAACCGATAGTCTCTATAGTTCACGAATACGTTGGTCTCTATGTCACAACGTGAGGTGTGTTCGAATAGGAGTCGAAAAACCGATTGACGATACCGACAGTGTTGTGGTCATTTCTCGGGTCACCGTGCATCACTAAAGATACTTCCGGTGATCTTTGGATCTATCCTCATCTCCTGACTGCTGCGTAATTGTATGTCGCATACTATCCACAAAACTACAGAGACTCAGCAGAATCCTTACAAAAAGTGACGAGAACCGGCCCAGAAGCACGGACTGTTCACTTGTGGGTGCCCGTATCTCCTGTGACCGACGGGCTCCTCGGGCAACATGGGTATGGGGAGAACGTGCAGACGCGCTAGTTTCCGAATATGCAAACCTCGATGTCGCATTTGAAGTTGTTCAGTATCAGGGCCCAAAACAGTCTGAAACTGCTGATCGGTCTCGGCTATTTCGACCCATGCGTCAGCTGAGATTGATGTGAGTGTGAGGGAATAAATTGAACTGTGTCTCCCCCATAACACACTCCTAGCTACGGGCCTCCTGGATATCACAACTAAGCCCAAGAATGGGTTCCCACTGGAACCAAATCCAGCTCATGAGTCGAAATAGCCGAGAGCGATCAGCAATGTCTGGTTGTTTTGGGCCCTGGCACAGAAACAACTTCAAATGCGACTTTGAGGTTTGCATATTTGAAAACTAGCTTCTCTGTATGTTCTTCCATGCCCATTGTCCGAGGAATCCGTTGGTTACAGGAGATACGCGCCCCCAAAAGTAAACAATCCGTTTCTTGTCCGGTTCTCGTTACTTTAAAAATATATATATATTCGTCGATTCATGAGATTTTTAAACACGATCTTCGTTATTTTTCTGTTTTTAGAATTATTTCAAAATCTTTATGTTGCAGACTAAACTTCCAAGTTGACTGTATACTTCCATATACTGTGTACTGGTGCACGTTAATTATAGTATATACATAAGATTAATTTATAGAACAAGAAACAATAAAATAACGAACAATTACGAAGACTTTAATGCTAATTATAGTAGAGCATTACAAGATCTCGTATATATACTAACCTGAATCCACGGGTGATGTAAACAGTCAAAAACAGAGGCACGTTTCCTGCAAGAAAGAGAGAAAAAATAAATAAATGAACCATTATATTAAGACATTTTTCTCAAACAGAAAAATCAAACCTATTTCACAACTATAATTAAGTTTTAGACTTCAACAACAACTACAAAATGTTACAGTTGTTGATAACTGATGAAGATAGTATTAATTCAAATACTGATATGAAGATTTAGAATATTTCCTTTACCCAATTTCTTGGCATATATTTTTTTTTCTTATACTATCAAGTTTGAAATAAAGATTTATGCTTACGAAACTGCTAGCGTTACTGGTTTTGGCTACTTGATTGATTGATTGATTTTTTTTTTTTTTTTTTTTTTTTTTTTTTTTTTTTTTTTTTTTTTTTTTTTTTAATAGTGAATATTGCCATCTCCTCGATGTAACCTGGTTCAACGATCACCTAATAGTTGATCACATTTATCTGACTATGTAACTCACAAGACACCCGATTTTGGGCAAAAAGCATGCAAGTGAACTTCACTCTGCACTCCCCCCCTTCCCCTGCTGAATACACACTAATAAGTAACAGCTAATTTTAAGTATTTATAATTTCAAACTAACGTGAATAGAAAAAAAATAAGCACACAATACGAATTAAGAATATATACAGAATAATTAAAAGAAACTGATTTGATGGTCCGGGGATCAAACCTGAATTTCTATTTTACAGTGCTGGTGTTTTCTGGTAGTCTTTTTCCTACGACGTTAGACACTAAGCACAAAATGTGTTCAAAAAATCGTATTTCAAAGGCACATTGCAACAATTTAACATTTTATAAAGGGGGCTCGAAAAATGATTTAAAATAAACAAGAAGAAGAAGAAAGTAGCGGTGCTTCTGCACTTACAAATCTACATTAAAATAAACTAGATTGGCAACCCGATACTAAGTAATAGATAGAATGCTTATCGTCTTTTTGAAGACTTCTACACACCGAGTGTTTGGCCTTTAAGTTTGCGCGGAGCTGGTACTCCTATGCTTCTACAAGTTGATGAAAGAAATATGGATCCAAGACAGGGATAATGTTCAAAGTTCTTCTAGACGCTGGGTGATCTGTCAACTTACATGAAAGCAGGTTCTAGAAAAGGATCTAGTTTCAACGTGAAAAAAAAAAAAAAAAAAAAAGGAAATTTTAAGTTCAGGAAATATTTAAACTTAATATATATGAAATTCTAAAGGGTAGACGCTGTCTACCTTGTCTTTCCTCAAGCCACAAAAATGTTCGCACCAGTTTATTAATACAATCAACTCTCGCAGACTACGTATAGCCTTCCTTAATCTACCACACAGATTTCTTATATATTTTTTCCTAACAGAGAATGTGAACTCTTTCTTCCTTCTCAACCACGAGCGGTTGCTAGCTTTCAAACTAGTTTTAAAAACATTACTTAAATTTTAGGTCGAATTTTGTACCCTGTTAAGAGGAAAATAGACTCCTGATTAAAAATTTTGGAATCTTCCAGTTTTAACGACTGCATATTTCTAAATTTTATTTTCTTGTTTTCTGGTTTCCTTAAGTACATTTTAATAAGCAACCATGTTCAGAAAACAATCTTGAACATCTCTCTTTCTCTGTTGCTCCATTGTGTTTTTATTGAAGTAAAATATTCCATTGTTATTTCTGACTATTTTTTGATTCTCATAGCAACCTCTTAAGAACCCAGTTAAGCATGTCTTACACAGATATGTATTTTTTTGAGCAACGTGTTAAAACGTAATTAAAAACTTGGTAAGTTTTTTAAAGTTTCTTTTATGTTTAGAATACAAAATAATAAAGGAAAATAATTAAAACATAAAATACAGTTTCACTATGATCATTAAATAAATAGTTTTTAACTATTTAAATCACACAAGTGGCTTATAGATATCTTAATAAAAGTTTTCAATGTATAATTTCTTTTCATAATTAAACATACAAAGGTAGCAAGAAAGAAACAATTTTAGAGCAAAAAAGAAAATAGTGTGAATCGCTCATTAAAGAAAAATATGTCTACATTCGAATATCATATAAACCATTTCGAGTTTGCGAGTTATGAAAATATACATAAGAACAATCGCGCACCCAAAAATTTGTGTTGGGGGGGGGGGAAGTCCACCATAGATAATTACTACGTGTATGTAGTATTGAACTGGTATTATTTTACACTGCCACCGATATTCTCAGGGGGAAAAAAAAAACTGTTTTTATAAGAAAAGGAGTACGAATGTAGTGTAAAGATCAAATCTTTCTGGTACATCAACCATTCCTCTGCTAGTGTAACCATGGGTTTATTACGAAAGTGTAGAAATGTTTGTCGAATAACGAAGTTTTGAGGGATTCAGACCCGATAGACCACCCCCGTGGGTGCGCTCCTGTACAAGGATGATACCAATAGGAAGAGTATGATTAATATTCATAAACTGAGAAAAGGTACAAGAACGTGGATTTTTTTTAACTCATACAAAAAAGAAACTCGAATACTGTTTAGACTTGAAAGTTCTACGATTACGTACCGAGGTTAAGGGAGACGGTCATAATGAGACAAATGACAACAGTGGAATGAAGGAAGCGGGAGGAAACGAGAGAACCTACGCGAAGGGTCTTGTCCACACAAAGCTCACTTGACGGGAGCTAGGATCGAACAAGGAACTACACCCACCAGGAGTGCGCGCTGTACTACTGAGCCACTTTAAACGTCTTCATATAATTTAACCCTTAACTGTGATGATGGGGTATTTAAATACCCCACGGCCTCTCTTCAACAACGTACATTTTCTCGTTGTAGGCAGATACATTTGTTGTTCAATGTAATTCCAAGGAAAGTATTTACAAGGAACATCATTTGTACGTTTGTCCTGATTATGTGTAACCATATCTGCAACTATTGCGGACAATACAACTATTACTACAAGACTTCTAGTGTAATTTTAATGTGGGGTTTTCAGATACCCCACCAGCAGACAAACGTGACTTTTTTTAACAAGCACAGTTAAGGGTTAATATATCATTTGTGTAATTAACTTACAAGTATAGTTCTACTCTAGGACTATGATTTACTTTTCCGATTCATCTAGATGTAATAATAATAATAATAATAATAATAATAATAATAATAATAATAATAATAATAATAATAATGAAATGCAGGATGTTCTATAGTACAACTCTCACTATCTTTGTTTTAATGACTGTATACAAAACAATGAATTAATGGAACGCCAATTAACAATAACTTCAATGTTTTTTTAAATGACACGTAACGTAGAAAGCAATTACAATATATTTTTGGTTGTGATAATGGACCAAATATAAACCCACAATTCTTTCATATTTTTATCTAGCTCATTTCAAAGCATTCAACACCAAACCGATATTACTGATAGCGTATAGAGTCAATTACTACTTGAATGGCTTTCTACAACCCGAAAACGGTAATTTACTTTACTTCATGACTTTGGTTTGCTGTTTGTGTTTTTTAAATCGTCCCAAAAGATCTAATAATTAGCCCTGGAAGGTTTTTTTTTTTTTTGGGGGGGGGAGAAGGAGGGCTAGTCTAAGACAACTCATCTTTGATTGACAAGCAAACGTTTGGATGCGCGCAAAAAGGAACTTAATATTTTCTTGTTCTCTGGTTTCATTTAGTATGTCAAAATAAGTGCTCATTCAAATTTTCTTAACTAAATTGCTATTGGTTCAGCAGAAAAATGTAATTAAAAATTCCACTGTATATAAGATTTCCCTCTTCCGACGGAATTAGACTGAGATGCATTGAGGTCAAGCCCTAATTAAAGTAGAAACACGAGTTATATCTGATTTAAATTATAATTAAGTTGGCATTCCTTCGGAATAACTTTAGTTTGAATACTGGTTACCCCCCTGCCCCCCCCCCCCCAAAAAAGAAAGAAACAAACAAAAAAAATAACACAGGGAAGTTTTCTAATTTTATTCTTTATAACTCGACAACACTGCCTCAGAAACAAAAAATAACTCAGCCGGGTACAGTGTTTGCTTAAACTAATACATAGATAATACTATTATTGCAATGTCCAATTTCCAAGGAAATACGAGGCATGTCCACAAAATAAGTGAACTAGGGCCCTTGCGAGCAGAGTAATTTTTTATTGCTATGTTGGTCACACTGTTGTGTGTAGCTTAGTTTCTACCCTTTCCAGCGAGGCCAATCATGCGTCAGTATGACCAAAACTGTGGCCATAGTAACGTCTTCCGTGAAAGATGTCGATAAAATCTGGCGCCAAGTGCGAGATCCGCAGCGTTATCCGTTATCTCGTTGTGAAGGGAAAATCTTCGTCTGAAGTTTTTAACGATATCAAAACAATTAAGAAGGGCAAGTCAGAACAAGAGGAGGGGATTGTTGACGAAAGGAGTCTGCTTTCTGGACGTAGCAACTTTCGGAGTCATTCGGATAGGATGTTTTGAACCAGCCAGCGTATTCCCCTGACCTGGTGCCTTCAGACTATCATCTGTTCACTTCCCTGAAGATGCATATGGGTGGGGAAAAAACTTTCAACTGACGAGGAAGTGAAGGTGGAGCTGAAGAATTGGGTAAAAGAAGTGGCGACAGACTTCTTTGGCCAAGGTATAAAAAAAAAGGATCCCTCGTCTTACTAAATGCATCGAGAGGGATGATGACTACGTGGAAAAATGATTTACATATGTACTAATGCAACCATCTAAGTTTTTTTTTTTTTTTTTTTTAATGAAGAAACACAAAAATTTAGTACACTTATTTTTTGGATGTGCCTCGTAAAACACACCTAGCTACAAGCGCGAAGGAAAAAATCATATTTCCGTGTAATCACTACTGTAAAAGTTTAGTTGTATGAATTATATTTTCTCGCTATGCCATTAAAAGTTTTTTTTGAGTAATATGAATCTTTGAGTGAAATCTAATAATGCTCTCTATTTTAGTCTTGTCATATGGTAACCATTGATTTTATTCAAAAGCCTACGTGGGGACTTGCGGAAATCATTAACTAATTATAAACTGTAAATCTTTTTGTAAAGTTTTACAAGATATATATATTTTGACAAATTTATCTATATCTACTTAAGCAAAATTTTCGATTAACAATTGTTGAAAAGGTTTGTTACATGCATTTTTTTTTTTTCTCAAATTGATCAATAATCACGATTTATTGCTAGGTTTCCATTAAGGAAGAAATTATTTGTTGTTTGTAAAATCTTTTAAACTTAAATTACAACTTACAAGAATGCGTAGGTAAGCTACTTTATTTACTCGTAGTTATAACTAATTATGGTGGTTCATAGGCGTGAAAAGTTTGTTAAGTAAAAAATTTCATTAAAATATATCAATAAAATTTTATCATCCAAGTGTGTTCGAACGGCATCATATCGCAGCCACTTGTGTTGTTCAGTCAGATCATGTGGGACCCACCTTGAGGCGATTTTACGCAATCCCAGGTTGTTCTTCAGAATTTTCAGCACAGTCGAATGTGCTAGTCCTGTATCGTTGGCCAATTGACGAATCGTGGCGTTCCGATCCGCTAGCACTAACGCGTTCACGTTCTGCATATCTTCTTCACCTACAGGAGGATGGCCGGAGCGAGGCATGTCTGACATTTTGTCGTCCGTCATTAAAGGCTTTGACCCACCTTGCTACTGTATGGTATGGTAATACACTTGCACCGCAAACATCTTGCAATACTTCGTAGCACTCTTTTGTATTACTACCTCTAGCGCACTCCATTTTCAACCAGCTCCTCTGATCTTACTTCGTAAACATGACTGTATTTAGCGAGCACTCACGCAACGTGACTGTAGTACACAAGAACTCACTCAGAATTGCCTTTGTCTTCTAGTTCTAACTACTGGTGCTGCGCGCGCATGCAGGGGACGGCAGGCGAATTCATGTGCTCTGAGAGAGGGTCGGCATCTAACCTACCTCTGGTATAAATTATAATGGACTGCTTTCGCCATGTGCCCATGTGTCAAGTTTTCTCGTGAGAAATTAGTGAGGTTAAAAATTGTACAGATAATACAAAAAGATAGGACAAGTTTAGAGTGCTTGTACGTGACAGTATCAAAAGATTTATGCTCAAAAAGTGTGTCACAGATGGAACTTTCATCGGTACTGCGCTTATTTGCTGGTACATTTTATTAATACGTATATTAGTACGGTTTCCTCCTCCTTTAAAATTATTGGGAACAAGCAAAATGAAATATACTGCCAGCGCCTCCGTACGTGACAAAGCGTAGAAGCAGAGAATTATTATTTCTCCACTTACTTCAGAAAACTACCTGCTCGCAATCTCATCCCATATCGGCGAACATAAAGAGGCAGAGGGCCAAAGATACTCTCTGTTTACACTGGTCATTTCACGGCAGGGGTTGCTCTCAGAGTGGAACAAGATTCTGAACCGAAACACATTTTTCTCTGTTATTTCAGAAATCATTTCCTTGTCATTTATCTGTATGAGAAATGAAACGCCAAAAATCACTAGATTGTGTAGATTTACGCGAAGTACGTACTAGATCACTAGTTCAATGATAAAATCACTAAATCTTGTACGAAATCAGTAAAAGTGGCATCAGTAAAATTATAATAGACTGCTTTGTTCCCGAGTATATGTACAGCAGTGTTGCCATTACTAAAAATCCAACCCTTGTATATAGTTACACGTTTGGATAGACGGTCCAACTTTTCACACTATTAAAATTCGATTAAAAAAAAATAATAACCCACCCTAGTGTACAGTGAAATCAGTTTGTGTAAAACTGAAAGAAAGAAGGGTAGATTAGAAGATAGGAAAGTACGCAGACGAGAAGAAAACTAAAAGCGCGGGAAAAAACACTGTGTCTATCAAGTTCATTCCCATGCTTAAGAATTTACGTACTAAAATAACACTAGGAAAGAGTGTCGAAACTCAGATAAACTGTCTGCTAAATGAACTAGTACTTTAACCCTTAAAATGATTAACCTTTTTTGGTAACACAAAATGATGAGGTGAGTCCATTGGACTCAACTTGTTTTTCCTAACCATTTTGAATTTAAGGCATATTTTTACGTAATAAACTTTCCACATGCATCAGGCCTGCTTGTTTATTCTTCGATGATAGTAAACAAAGGAATCATATCTTGACGGTGGCATCTATAGTGCTTATAGTAAACTACTGCAATTGATTTATTTTCCGAGATGTGTTCAATACACTCACCCTATCATTTTAAGGGTTAACTGTCTGTAAATAAAAATGTAGCTGTTGTTCAGTATTTGCTATTTTTAAGGACTTCTCATTGTGTCGTCGTCACTGATTGCTCCAAAGAAACATATGCAGCTACATTGGCGTCTCCTGAGAGAAGTCATATCGGTATAAATTAAAATTTTAGTTTTGCAAAAGCATATATATTTACATACGGTTATTCACATTGTCGTTTCTTTATCCATACACTGTTGAAAAGAAACGTCTACCACACTACTCTTGTAAATAAGATATATATGGTTTGCACTTGACGTTGCTGATTCGGTACCAAACAAGTCTCTTGATTTTTTTTTTTTTTTTTTTTTTTTAATCCTGTTAGGTAGCGGTGAAAAATCCTTAGGTTATATTTTACATTTACTAGAATCCCGTGTTCTGTAGGTGGTCTTCAGTTAGGTAGTGGTGAAAAATCCTTAGGTTACATTTTACATTTACTAGAATCTCGTGTTCTGTTGGTGGTCTTCAGTGGAGCCATCGAACCGAACTGATGACTCAACAGAGGTGAGTCAAGCCGAGTGGAGACCTCACTTATGACTGACTATAAGGTTAGTGCACACATCCTTGACGCGAGAGAGCTGGCTTTGATTTCCGGCGGGAACTCATGTGGTTTGAATTCCACACCTCAAATACCCTCACTGGTGAACGGGATGCTTAACTCCAACTCAACCTACCAACTCATCAAGCTAAGCGGAATGCAGCTTAAACCGTGACCTGAAGAGTTGATTTGCTTTGGTTTGGTTGTTTGGAAAGTTGAGCACCCCTTTCAGCACCAAGGCTGTATGAGACATAGGACTACAGCTTAACAGGGAGATCCGAAACAAAAGAGCCTGTCGGGAGTCGAATCCGGGACTCCTACGACAAAGGCGACCGCAAAAGTCGAGCCTAGCAGATAGCCATCCTTATCAAAGTGTAATGAGATGTCCATCTCAAAAGAATTCGCTTTCTTCAAAGTGTACGCACTTGGAAAAATAGCTGGAAACAATTTGGTATATAGTAAATAAACACTTATGATGAATAAATTTCCCGTTTACTGTTGACCTTATTTCTAAAAGAGATTATAGCTGAGTCACAATATAATGAAGACTATAGCCTAAGTAATGTTTCGAAAGTCTTTTATTCTAATATTTTAGTCGGGTACTATCATTTGTTTAAGTGGATCCCTTTACGCAATAATTTCAAGTTCAAAATTGGGACACGTTCTAATGAGTTTAAGTTTCTCCCTCGCACACACTTCACATGTCAACCTCTTGAAATCATACATGTAAGTTCTTTTGTCAGAGGTTTTAAGTGCGCATACGAAATATATTTATTTCGTGTGGTCTTGCAAATTTGCACCTTTCAAACAAAGAGTGCATTCTACAATTAATCAATCATTAGCACAACTTCTGTTACTTACTTGTAAATTTTTATATATTCATTTACTTTTCATTTTCAGTGTGTGTTTCATTGTATATGCAATAGAATGGTCTTGGTCTGTAGTCAGGAATATTTTATTTTCAGAAGTCTGCAGCAAATTGGTCATTCCTAGCCATGTTTGTTTAGAAACAAGATCAGCAAATTTATTCATTCTAAATTTGAGTATAATTTTATTATTGTTCAATGATGATGATTTAGGGATGCAGTTAGAAGTGCGTTGCCGTCAAGAGATGACACCAACCAAATACAAAACAATGTCCTATGAAATATGCTGTTTCCACAAACGCCATCATACAAAGAAATTCACACAATGAACAATCATATTATAAATTATATAGAAAATAGCACCGACCTACAATCAAGAGTGCGTTCTCATTCGGAGGGGCTAAAGCACATGCAACAATATCTTTGAAAAATTTTTCAACAAATAAATCATACAGTAAATTATAAGAAAAAATAATGATACTAAAATCATAAAGAGGATGGTATCGGGCTACATTCTAGTCTATTGGTGTCAGGGGGCTGCCGTCATTCACAACGATTAAATGATCGTTTCTTCCTACAATATGTCTACTCAAAGAACACAGTGGAAATTTTGGATATATTACCAGAGAGGAACCACACAGGAAGTTTACAGAGGATGGCACCCGGCTGCAGTCAGGAGTGAGTTGGAGTTAGGGGGGCTGCAGCCACAAACAACGATTCAATAATGATCGTTTCTGCTAATAATGTCTTCACGAAAAATAGAATGTAAATTTTGCATACATTACCAGAGAAGAACCACACAGAAAGTTTACAGAGGATGGCACCCGGCTGCAGTCAGGAGTGACTTGGAGTTAGGGGGGCTGCAGCCACAAACAACGATTCAATAATGATCGTTTCTGCTAATAATGTCTTCACGAAAAATAGAATGTAAATTTTGCATACATTACCAGAGAGGAACCACACAGGAAGTTTATAGAGGATGGCACCCGGCTGCAGTTAGGAGTGAGTTGGAGTTAGGGGGGCTGCAGCCACAAACAACGATTCAATAATGATCGGTTCGACTAGCAAGTCTTCACGAAAAATAGAATGTAAATTTTGCATACATTACCAGAGAGGAACCACACAGGAAGTTTATAGAGGATGGCACCCGGCTGCAGTCAGGAGTGAGTTGGAGTTAGAGGGGCTGCAGCCACAAACGATTCAATAATGATCGTTTCTGCTAATAATGTCTTCACGAAAAATAGAATGTAAATTTTGCATACATTACCAGAGAAGAACCACACAGAAAGTTTACAGAGGATGGCACCCGGCTGCAGTTAGGAGTGAGTTGGAGTTAGGGGGGCTGCAGCCACAAACAACGATTCAATAATGATCGTTTCTGCTAATAATGTCTTCACGAAAAATAGAATGTAAATTTTGCATACATTACCAGAGAGGAACCACACAGAAAATTTATAGAGGATGGCACCCGGCTGCAGTTAGGAGTGAGTTGGAGTTAGGGGGGCTGCAGCCACAAACAACGATTCAATAATGATCGTGAAAAATAGAATGTAAATTTTGCATACATTACCAGAGAAGAACCACACAGAAAGTTTACAGAGGATGGCACCCGGCTGCAGTCAGGAGTGAGTTGGAGTTAGGGAGGCTGCAGCCACAAACAACGATTCAATAATGATCGTTTCTGCTAATAATGTCTTCACGAAAAATAGAATGTAAATTTTGCATACATTACCAGAGAAGAACCACACAGAAAGTTTACAGAGGATGGCACCCGGCTGCAGTCAGGAGTGAGTTGGAGTTAGGGGGGCTGCAGCCACAAACAACGATTCAATAATGATCGTTTCTGCTAATAATGTCTTCACGAAAAATAGAATGTAAATTTTGCATACATTACCAGAGAAGAACCACACAGAAAGTTTACAGAGGATGGCACCCGGCTGCAGTCAGGAGTGAGTTGGAGTTAGGGAGGCTGCAGCCACAAACAACGATTCAATAATGATCGTTTCTGCTAATAATGTCTTCACGAAAAATAGAATGTAAATTTTGCATACATTACCAGAGAAGAACCACACAGAAAGTTTACAGAGGATGGCACCCGGCTACAGTCAGGAGTGACTTGGAGTTAGGGGGGCTGCAGCCACAAACAACGATTCAATAATGATCGTTTCTGCTAATAATGTCTTCACGAAAAATAGAATGTAAATTTTGCATACATTACCAGAGAAGAACCACACAGAAAGTTTACAGAGGATGGCACCCGGCTGCAGTCAGGAGTGAGTTGGAGTTAGGGAGGCTGCAGCCACAAACAACGATTCAATAATGATCGTTTCTGCTAATAATGTCTTCACGAAAAATAGAATGTAAATTTTGCATACATTACCAAAGAAGAACCACACAGAAAGTTTACAGAGGATGGCACCTGGCTGCAGTCAGGAGTGACTTGGAGTTAGGGGGGGCTGCAGCCACAAACAACGATTCAATAATGATCGTTTCTGCTAATAATGTCTTCACGAAAAATAGAATGTAAATTTTGCATACATTACCAGAGAAGAACCACACAGAAAGTTTACAGAGGATGGCACCCGGCTGCAGTCAGGAGTGAGTTGGAGTTAGGGGGGCTGCAGCCACAAACAACGATTCAATAATGATCGGTTCGACTAGCAATGTCTTCACGAAAAATAGAATGTAAATTTTGCATACATTACCAGAGAAGAACCACACAGAAAGTTTACAGAGGATGGCACCCGGCTGCAGTCAGGAGTGAGTTGGAGTTAGGGGGGCTGCAGCCACAAACGATTTAATAATGATCGTTTCTGCTAATAATGTCTTCACGAAAAATAGAATGTAAATTTTGCATACATTACCAGAGAAGAACCACACAGAAAGTTTACAAAGGAGTGAGTTGGAGTTAGGGGGGCTGCAGTCACAAACAACGATTCAATAATGATAGTTTCTTCTAAGAAAGTGTTCACGAAGAATACAATGGAAATTTTGTAACTGAGTCTGTTTGCATTAAATCACATTGGGAAAGTTTTATGTACAGAGGTTTTCGGAGTTATAACACGGTTAGTGATTTTCATATGAATGAATTTTTGCTTGGAAATTAAATATTATAATAAAGAAATTTTTACTAAAACAGTACTTGTACAATTTCTCATAATTATCTGTCTACTGTAAATATTCAAATTGTTTAATACCGTACAGTATAATGAAAATTTATCTGAAAGAGACTGAGAAATATGGTACTACTGAAAATGCCCTCTAATGGATGAAATGTGTTCACGCTCTTTTCAGTAATACACGAGGGTGATTCAGAAAGTAATGCCTTCAATGTGATACCTTTGTGTTTGACAGATAGCACCGTTATTTTTCAGTGGAAGCCTTGCAATGTCAGCTAGAAATGTGGGCATCATTTTTCAACATATTCCCCATCACGGGCAACACGCGACAACGCGAAACAAGGTTTTTCATGCTGTCGGCGAAGAATTGTGGTGGCTACTGGCGACACCATTGCCAAACTGTTAATTCCACCTCCGCGTCACAACTGCAGCGTTGGTCCATAAGTTTGGAGAAGAGCCAGAAGTCTTATGCCGCAAGATCCAAACTATAGGCAGGATTAGGCAGAATGTTAACAACACTTTGCCAGCAGATGGGAGAGCTTTGAAGTTTTTTGACGGAGAGACGTATGGAGGTACTCCATTGACTGACGCTTCGTTTCCTGGTCGTAGTGGTGTTTCCACGACTCGTCGCCGGCGATGAATGTTCCTGAACGCACAACCTTCCACAGTCAGAAGTTCAATGACAGCTCGCTATTTCAATCGGACGTCAAAACTCGATGTCATTGATTGCTCCATTACTCTGGAACAAGAAGAGATAGGAAGGTGAAACAAGTGACACTCTACAGTTTAACATCAGTGCATTAATGATAAACAGTTCAGAATGCTTGCAGTACTATTGACCAAGTAGTGGGCTGAAGGCATTAATTTCTGAAACACCCTCGTATGACTAAAAATGAAGTTATTTACTTTACTCAAATATTTTAAGGATTATATGAAATTTACTTTTACCTTTTAAGAATTAAATTAATAAAAGATAACACATAGAAATGATCATGTTAATATTACATAATAGTAATCACTAGACAAAGGTAAAAAATGAAATTTTGCATTTGAAACTATGACGGAGCGCAGTAGGAACAAGAATAATCTTGTGTTTCACGGTATGTTGAATCCAAAAAGCGTATTTTTAAATTTTTATATATCATAATATTTTGACAAAATATATTCATATTCAGCAAAAGTCATATTTTGCATATGTCGTTTGCCTGGGACTCCGAGGCGCCAGTTTAACTGAGGCAATTTCAGATTTACATCTGCCTCCCAAAAATTGTTTAGAACTTCGAACGTTCCGATGTTTCTCCAAAAGATACACCAATAAAATATTATCGATGTTTAAAAAAATACCGCTTTTGTTAGTCAGAATAGGAATAATCTACAAGAGGCGTTCGGCACAGATCGTTATTGTATTAGTTGCAATATGATGATGAAATTTTAGGTGAGCATACTTTGATCATTTGGCTGTAAGACCATGTCACTCAGTGTAGCCTCCATCTGCTTTGACGTATCTCGTTTAACGTTCTTTCCATCCTTGAAAGCACTTTGGTAAAATTCAGCTGGCTGACATTTACACCATTGTTTCACACAAGAATTGAAGGTCTTATTATTGTCGAATGTTTTTCCACACCGATGAGCCTTCAGACAACTAAACAGGAAGAAATTCCCCGAAGGAGTTAAGTCCGGACTATAGAGAGGCTGAGAAACGACTTCCCATCCCATTTTCATGGTTTTCTGTTGCATCATCATGGCTGTGTGAGACTTGGTATTATCATGATGGAGCTTGATGACTTTACCTTGCAGTGCTATTTCCTGGTTTAGAGAGCACGTCGTACCTTATTCGGTGACAAACAATAATGCTTCTTCCTAAGCCATGTTACACGAAGCCTATAAAAATAACACCACGCTGATTCCAGAAAAAGGAGGCCATAATTTTCTGACCTGATCTGCAAAATATAGGTTTTTTAAACCGCTGCTACCGACGCTGGACACTGGCTCGGTTTAATGGGTGATCCCTATAAACCGGAAGCAACTTCCTATGAATTGATGTGGCTGATGCATCACCGGTTTCGAACAGAAATTCCATTACCCACCGTTGTCAGGTCCTGATGTCTACTTCAGTGTCCATTGTGGCTTAACTGTGAACAATATGATTCAACAATTATTACCATTTTGAAGCCAAAGGATCGAAGTATGTTTACCTAAAATGTTATTATCATATTGCAATTATGTAGTAAAAATATTACACCCATCTGTGCAGAACTTATTGAGCGCCCTTTGTACTCGATGACTCATTTTGGTGAATGTTTCCCTATTATTTAATTAATTCTGATATTTAAGCAAAATGCAAATGTGTAACTACGAGGGCTGTCTAAAAAGTATCCGACCTTTGGCCAGAAAAATAGTTGCGAATACCTGACAGATTTGGGACCCTAATCCCCTTCAAAGTAGGCCCCTTGTGCTTCCACACACTTAGCCCACCGATCCTTCCACTGCTGGAAACACCGCTGGAAGTCTTCTTTTGGAATGTTGTTCAGCTCCGTCGTCGTGTTCCGCATTATGTCTTCTCTACTCTCAAAACGGGATCCCTTCAGAGGTGTCTTCAATTTTGGAAACAACCAGAAGTCACAAGGTGCCAGGTCTGGAGAGTAGGGGGGTTGGCGAACGGTTGTAATTCCATGTTTGGCTAAGAACGTGTGGATCAATTGGGATGAATGTGCTGGGGCGTTGTCATGATGGACGTGCCAGTTCTTCGCTGTCCACATGTCTGGTCTTTTGCGCCGGACTGCGTCACGGAGTCGCCTGAGAACATCTTGATAGTACTCCTTTGTCACTGTTTGTCCTTCCGGTGCGTACTCGTGATGCACAATTCCACGGGCATCGAAGAAAACAGTCAGCAACACCTTGATTTTGCTTCGCACCTGCCGCTCTTTCTTCGGCCTTGGAGAATCGGGATGCTTCCATTGAGACGATTGTTGTTTTGTTTCTGGGTCGTACCCGTACACCCATGACTCATCTCCAGTTATCACGGAATTCAGATACCCAGGATCAGTGTTGGTGGTGTCCAGAAGGTCCTGTGCAACGTCAAAACGGGTGTCTTTTTGTTCCTGAGACAACAACTTGGGTACAAATTTAGCAGCCACTCGTTTCATGTTCAAATCGTCAC
Organism: Thermobia domestica; assembly: GCF_964235325.1. Lineage (NCBI taxonomy): Eukaryota > Metazoa > Arthropoda > Insecta > Zygentoma > Lepismatidae > Thermobia > Thermobia domestica. The sequence goes on from NW_027655897.1 coordinate 345,304, forward strand.
GCAAAATTGCATGTGCAGAATCTTTACTCACTTCAACATCTTCTGCAATCTCCCGCACTGTCAAACGGCGATCTGCCAAATTTCGCACCCGCTCAACAACAGCTGCATTCCGAGCAGTTTGGGGCCTGCCGCTACGCTGCTCACTCTCGACTGATGTGCGGCCATCTTTGAATCGGTTGAACCATTGTTTAATTTGTGTTACACCCATCGCATCTTCTCCAAACACCTGCTGAATCTTACGAATTGTTTGGCTTTGAGAATCATTCAGCCTTTGACAGAATTTGATGCAGTATCTTTGCTCAATTCGTTCAGTCATCTTGCGAAAAACACTAAATCCGACGAACACTACCAACAGCACCTCACTTCGCGACCACCAGCTCACGACTGGCACACGCGAACGCGGTGAAAAAATTCAAGCATGCGCATTAAGGTTCCTCCTTTCACCGTGCACGGTGGAGCCACCTGAGAATCACTACTTTGCGTGGAAAAAATTAAGGTCGGATACTTTTTAGACAGGCCTCGTATAACTACTCTGTAATTTTCATTAGTGGTCCTGGTTTTTAGTGTACATTTTTATATGGTGTCCCGGTATTTTAGTCCGAAAACATGGGAGCTCTACGTAAACCTAGACTGATCTCGATCATTGTTGAACATAGTGATTTTGCATTGCCTTCAAGGTTAAGCACTTTCCCCTCTTACATGACGAGGGGTAATCAAAGAGTAAGGATACAAAACTTGCAGTGAAACATGTATATATTATTTCATAGAACCAATACAGCCAACAGACAGTACATACATTAGGTTATTTTTCGACAGTTGAGGCATTTGTCGCATCATGAGATGAGTTTGAAGATTTCATTCTGGTAAAAATCCTGTCCTTGTGTGTTAAGTCAAGTCAGATTGCGTAGAACCCATCGGGAACAAACACTTCAGTCTGCAGAATATCGTGCACAATGTGATGAACGCTTCCGAACGACATTCCCATTTCTGCCATCAGATGCCATAACGTGATCCTTCTGTTATCCTGAATCAGTTCCTCCACGCATGCTATGTTCACAAATTTGTAAGGACGTGGGTTCGCCCTTACTGTGTTTATTTTGTGAATAAATAATTAGTGTACAAGTGTATATAATGTTGTTATTGATAAAGGTAAGTCTGGCCAGACATATATTTAATTACATATATCGTATTATGTGTTATATATATATTTATAATTTCATATTGGATATTGCTTATTTGTATGTGTATATCTGCTCAAGCTATGTATTCCTGCTTGGATTTTCTTTTCAGCTATATATATAACGAACTCTACGTTCAAGTTTTTTTATATAGATTTTCTTATAGTGATCGATGGAATTTTCCAGAGGCTAGCGACGGTTGCTCGTTTTTCAAAAGACTTTTTTGCGGATTTTTAAGCGAAAATAAAGTTAAGTAAACTAAAAGGGGAAGGGTCATCGACCATATAAAAGGAAGCCTCTCGCCGCATAGGGGGATATTGCTGGGTGACTATGGCTGTTAGAGCCACTCTTCGTTATTAAGGTCCTGCCTCATTTTCTTTTACTTTCCTATCTTGTAGAGAACGGTCTGAATGATGACCGATGACAAAGAATAAATTATTTCTCTGGAGCCTGAGTGATGGCATTAGAATTTTCTGATATTTAATGAAATAGTAGGGACTGGCCTAAGTGATGGTCAGAGCAAGGAATAAGTGATTTCCTTCGGTCTGAGTGATGACCAAGTTTGAAGACATTTAGCTAGTCAGGGTTATAAGCTTAAATGATGGCTTATTGGGATAAGTGATTCCCGTTATCTTCTAGTGAGAAGAAGTAGGTTATATTTTTTTTTTTAACCTCAGAGGCAGAAAACTCTTTAAGGTTTTTTCTTAGATTATTTTTTTTTGCTAGGCCAGAGAAAACCTAAGTGATGGTCTTCTCTTTAGAGAAAGAGAATCAGTCATTGGGCTAAGTGATGTCCATTGACAACAGGATCTCTTGTATTGTTAGACGGAAAGTTGTAGTCAGGCTTTCCTGATAGAGGTAGGCGTCAGATGAAACTGTGAGGGAATGACGGATCGGTGGAGTCTGACTAAGAAATTTGCAGGAGTCTGTTGGTCTAAGTGATGATCTTCCGACTTAAGAGATAGGGCTCTGAAGTGAAGGAGTTCCGTATTTTTTTTTTATTTTGCCTTAAAAGAATTTTCGTCGAATCACTCTTGATTTACTTATTATCTAAATAAATATTATTTACCCTGATATGACTAGCAGTTTTCATTTGAGAATATAACTACCCATATATTTGATGGAAGTTTAGTAATTTGATTGTGGTTTACATTGTGAGTTGATACTCTTAGAGAGCCGTAACAGATTAGAAGGAGGAAACCACAACAATCTGCTGATGCCGTGCTGGATCGGCCCTGTGCTCTTCCTCAGTTTTCTTTACCAGCTGCAAATTTTCGACACCGTTCTGCGACATGTTGACAAGACATTATAGTCTCTCCGTAAACCTCTACCAGCTACAGGTGAATTTCAGCTGCGGTTACTTGTTTCGCCCACAGAAATCAAATAACTGAGTGGACTTCTTCGAGAGATCAGTTTTCCAAACGACTCGCCATTTGTTTACCTACAACTAGCGCATAGGTGGCGTTTGACTGAAAATCTGCACAGTTATAAAATCCATGTATTACAAGTACCGCACACTCCTCATTCCTCTATAACAAACCAAAATAAAGAAATATCAACCTTGTAACCTTAGTTTTTGATCCTCCCTTGAACAATATGACTTCCTCAGACAAACAGCGATGGATTGAAGCTTATTTCCTAGTTACACGCAAATTACTTGTGGAGGAAACTGCCCCTGTAAGCGGGAGTTGACGAGCATCTACAGTGCTGGACACAGAGCGCTTTAAGGCAAGCTAATATCCCCCTTTTAGTGCCAAGAGGCATTCCGACATCGTAAGATACCAAATCCGACGGTATGAGCACAACCCGACACAGCCCAATCAATGACTTGGGAACCCCCTTGAAACCAAGAAGGGACTACAATCCCAGCTATATCTCCCTCAGATTCAGTTCGAGATGCGACCTGCCATACTAGAACCAATGATTTGTGCAATCCGTCCAACTCAGAATGGGACGAACCTCCTCCTCGGGTAAAATCTCTTCATGTTTAGCTCGACTTTGTTTATGAGAAAGAAAGGCAATGCTACAGTAGAATATAGTACTTGTACCCAAAACTAAATTTAACTTTAAAGACAAATGGCATATCCCACACTATATCCCACAAGGGACGGAGCTGTGTGGGGACACAGATAGTATTAGTTAAATATCACCAGGCTTGTATCCCTTAATTTTATTTTTATTGTGTGTTACTGAAATGAAATTTCTAGTTTTACGTTATACCCTGTACACCAAAAGAGACGGGTGATTGATAAAAGTGAATGATTATAGAATAAGAATGTGGAAGGAAGCGGAAAAATGAGAAAACCCAGGGCAAGATGATGTCCACCACACACTCGGGACAACCTGAGATCGAACCAGAAACTTTGCACCAGAGTTGAGAGTTCTACCAGTAATAACAGCTTGTGCCTCCTTGTATGCTGCTGTATTCTTAAAAGTGTAGTATATATTAATAATGCCAATTGTTAATAGTAAGCTTTCATTGTTAAAAGTGGCAGAAGTTTGCCCTTCTTTGCAAGGAGGAATAGTGTAATAAACATAATACCAGAAATTTGCATATTATAGAAATTACTCTCCTTTCCCACTTTCAGAAGCGGAATTTCTGAGAACGCTGAAACATATGTTCGGTCTCTTTAATTAATACCAAATTTCAAACCAGAGGTGTCATTTGGGGAGGGCAGGGAGCAACTACTCAAATCTGAGTTTGAGAATGAAAATGTACGGAAAACAAGGGTATAAAATTATCTTACGAAATGAAATCTGTGAGTTTTACGTCCCACGGTTATGCCGGTTAAGTTAAAGGAGACGGTGATGATGAGTGATGAATGAAATGGTGGAATGAAGAAAGTGGGAGGAAACGGGAGAACCCCGAGAAAACCCACGCACACGGTGTTTGTCCACCACAAAGTTCACTTGGCGAGGGCTGGGATCGAACCCGGGACCCTAAGCACCAGAGGTGAACGCTCTACCACTGAGCCACCGCGGCCCCAAATTATCTTACGAGAAACAATCTACACACGACAAGGGTATAAAATGTAAATCTCTAGATCTACGAGTAAAACTGAATGGTACGATATATATATATATATATATATATATATATATATATATATATTCGCGCATTATGCTTAAAGGCCTGTACTAATCACGTTTTTCTTTGGTACATTGTTAGACCTTGATCTCAAAGAGGTTTACTGCATTTTACTTTGAACCCCAAGTACCAATTTCGTCAGTATTGGCACCTTAAATATATTTTTCAAATAGTTTCTGTACCATTGGAAGTATATACACTAAACTTGAAATAAACATAATTCAACTCTATAGAAACATACTGTACGTGTACTTGTTTTCCAAACACCCAAGTTTGTCACTGTTGCCAAGCACTTTAAAATACATTTTTCCTACATAGTTATAAAACCCTTAGTTTAATTTTTCAAAAGTTATTCAGAAAGTTATTAAATCCATATGTTTGTATCTAATTTCATTTAATTTAATCTTTAAAAAAGTTATGATTATTTTGTCCCTGTTGGGAATGTCATACTTGGACAAAACATGAGTGAAGGAAAGTTAAAAAGATAATTGTTGTCGGAGCTTCTCCCCACCCTTATACTGCTGGTCTAGTGACTAGCACGCGAGTTCGACTTCCAATGGAAGAGTATTTAAGCACTACGGTGCTTCGGATTCCACTTTAAACTGTAGATCCACGTCTCATACATAGTCTCGTTACTAAGAAAAAATTCTAAAATTCAAAAAACAATAAACTCTGAACTTTAACATTAAAATAGACAACTGCACATATACATATTCTCTTATAAGATTATAAGAAGATAACTTACCGTGGATCCTTTATAAAAAGTTGTGCTATAAAATCTTTGGCGAGATCAGACGTCTGGTTAAAAAATTCTTCATCAAAACTATAAATCCCTGCCACAATGTTAGAATATGTTTCTTGCTTGTCTTCACCAAGAAAAGGAGAGGCACCACTTAATCTAAAGGAAATGAAAGAAATTTTAATGGTAACAAGTAAATTAATATTAGAAGAAATTTGAAATTAGTGTTTCTTTACATTATGGAGTTAAATTTGCATTTGAAAGCATCATAAGAGGAGATCGGGGCTATTTCAGTCAAAACAAGGAAAACACCATGGATTTACTGTGCGCAGAATTGTCAGATAAGCTTCTGTTCAGTTTTGAGTTTGTTGTTCATATAAAAGAGTGGTGATCTTACTATTCTCACATTACTCAACATTTGTCGGGAATATGAATATTTTCTTAGCAAGATGATTTGCATTATCTATTTTCTTGGGCTAATATAATGTTGCGTACATAGCAAATAAGATGTCAAAGCTGTGTGAGTGCATATATTTATTGAAACGTTTGCATGTGAATAAGACACAATGTTTGTATACTTCGGATCCTATTTCGCCACCTGTCCGTTACATCTGCAAATGGCATTTCCATATTCGCGAAAGCAAATAACGGCTGTCTGAATCAATCAAATTTTGAGAGAAGCATAGAACTGAAATTTTGTGTTTACCATCCCACAATGTTCATAAATTATATACAAAGGATAGAGCAGTTTTTAAGTCAATCAAAAAATTCTGTCACCAAGAGGCAAGGAAACATTTTCTCAATATCAATGTGAAATGTACACCTTGTCTCAAAAAGGTTGAGCGCATTCTTTATTGGTGTTTTGAGGCAAAAATTTTCTAAGTCCAGCTTCGGGTATCTTCGGGAAAAAGTAAGCCAGGTTCGAACCTCCACGCCAGCCTTTGCAATCGGGAAAAAGTTTGCAGATGTGTTTTTCTTCTTTTAAATATAATAAGACTTGTTACCAAGTGTTTAAAAAAGCAACATTGATTGAAATACTTAATGATACAATATTTCGAAACCTTGTATTAATGTGACCACATGCTTGTTTGTCATTTAGCTCTCTATACGTAATGGAGCATTTAAATACGTTAAAGAATCTTTCCATATGTAAAAGAATGCTCAAAGTTAAGAAATAGAACATAATTATCGCCTGAGTACTAAAATAAAAGTCAAAGTAGAACAGAAACAGCGTTTGTAATGGATATGAATGTCATAATTATCTTGAGATCCGTTATACATCGCTAGAAGCTTAGTTCTAGAAGTCCTTGTGTTAGCTCATTGGTAAGCTGTCGGATTTCAAATCGTAAGGTTGTGAGTTCGAATCCCATCTGGGTCAATACTTTTTTTAAAATTATATTTTCCGCAATGCATGAAAAATTATATAAAATAATTACATTAAAATACATAAGTTGTTTATATATAACATAATAATTGCAGAACATAGTAATTATTATGTTTAAAATATAACATCTGAGATAATTTTCACAGTAGGTCGGTATTATACATGAGGATGTAAATACAAGATAAGAAACTCGTTCAATAGCAATAAATAAATCATGTAGTGTATTTATTTGCAGCTATTTGTCATATAGAGAGTAATTCTCAACATTCATAATATAGAATGTCATTTATGTTCTTGAAAAGTTATTCGATGCATAAACAGAGGGTATAAACAGAGAATCCAAAGTCGGAACGCTCGCAAAAAAATTCATGAACCCCAAAGGTCACGTGAGCAGACTGGAATTGTCCTTATGAAGCATGCCACAGCAGAAAGTCTTTACATATATTTTCAATTCAATTCCTGATATATGCTTTTGCAATGTGGAAGTTGTGATGCCTTGAGTCGCCCTCTCTCGCTCGCTCGCTCGCTCACTCTCTCTCTATTTATACAGAATATAAAAGTGGATTTATGTGTGTGTTTCAACATAATTCTGATATATCTAGAGCAATTTTAACTATATTTCTTACAGTCTGGAAAAAGAGTACTGTCGGGATACATATCAAAAATGCTAGAAACGGGTCGATATTATTATTGAATCCATAGTTTCGTGGTCGCTTAGGTGAATAGCTCTACTTTCAATTCAAGTCCAATTAAGCTCCCATTAGCACCCAGGGTGGTAGCGACATAAAGATATCGAAATCAACCGATATTAGAATCGAATCGTAAGTTTTCAGCGCCGCTAACAGTGCAGCATTTCCCATTAGTCCACATTAGTCCCATTGCCTAGAGGGCAACATATTTGCAGAGTGCAAATTTTAAAACTTGAATAATATTTTAATTTTTTCCGTATGAAAAAGTTAAAAATCATGAGCAAATATACTATTTCACGAACAATCCTCTTTTACTATTCTAATATGTTTAATAATAGCGTAAGAAATGTAATAGTAATTCAGAACATGTTTCACAGTTGTTATTTTTTCTTACATAGTTGTAGCTGTAGCATGTAGTGAGTGGAATTTAACTGTAATAAATTCACTAATTAACCATATTCGAATTAAGTTTTATTTTTAAGTTCGGAATGAAGGGGCGGAGAAATATGGAGTTATTGGGGGCACCGAGCTTTTCTACATTTTACTTTCAAGATCTCCATTTTTCTTTTGTCATTTGTTCCTAATAAAAAAAGTTCAGTCACTTTTGGATTGTCATAGGATAGTAGGAGTTGGATTTTGGGATGCAGCCTGTGAGATTCTAGAGGAGCTAACTGCTTGAAAAAATATTTTTGAATCATCTGTAACATATGAAATAAGGATATGTATCATAAAAAATTGAAAGTAACTATGTCTGCGTAATCATCACGGTCAAATTGCAAAGTCAAATGAATTGACGTTTGGTATATAATCAGGCTCCAATCCCAACTGGGAAGTTGTCATACGCGTGTCACTTTCATTATAATACATATCCTTAGGGGGAGTAGAAGTCCGAATTTTTGCGAAAAATTTAGTATCTCACAAGCCGTTCAACTGAGAGCTGAAATTCAGCATATAACTCTTTATTAAAAATAAAGAGAATATGCCCTGGCATTTTTTTAAATTGTCTTTTATGAGCGGGGGGACGGGGGTGCATTTTCTATATATTGGAAATTGGTAGTGGGTTGATTTGTAAAAATAATCGAAAACGATTGATATTAGTTGAGAAAAAAATTGAGTAATGCAAACTAAAGTTCTTATTGAATTTTATACCCACTGCTTTCTATTTATAATTGCTGAAGCTGGTGTTTAATGGAGCGTTCCGAGCATAAGGCAATCAAGCCATAAAGTTAGAGAAAAATGGCCATAAAATTTGTATTCTAAACTTAATTACATGGGCATTTTCAATTAGTACGGCATGCTTAATTATATAGAAAATTAGTTTCTCTCTCTTTTTTTTTTTTTTTTTTTTTTTTTACGTTGGTCTACTTTTCCTTGATTCGAAACTTTTAAATTTCACCCTATTTTCTACTGAAATGTGTCTGTAAGGCAACAAAGAAATAATTACATATGATAAATTTAAATTCATTTTAATTCGGAAGATGATAAACACTTTGCCATTATATATCGTAAAGGTCAGACCCACCAGTATTGTAACAAAGAGGTGCTTGAGCCAATGACGGTAGAAATTCAAACTCCGATAAGTGATAATTTCACAGTCTTGTTTTATTACAAGTGTAATCTCTTTAGTCAATGGAGAGGAGGACGTGGGTCATCGGTCAGAGTTGATGTCGATGGGTTTTGGTGGGTCGGAGTTGGTCGCAATGGTTCAGAGTGGTTCATAGTTGGTGGTGGGTCAGAGTGGATCACGATGGTTGATGGGTCAGAGTGGGCCAATGGGTTATTTGGGTCATAGTGGGTCATGGTGGGTCGTGGATCAAATTTTCATTGACCCACACCATCTCTGGTTAAAATTGTACTAAAGATAAGAGGCACCGAAGATGCATGTCGGCTATTATGCTCAAATTTTGCGCATGGATAGTACTCCACCAGAAAGCAATAAATCTGAAACGGTTCACGGTATGACCTCCTAGAACTCGAGATGTAGGGGTTTGTCTGATTGGCTAAATTAAGACGTCAATGATTTATCCTTCAACAACCAAGCTTTTTATGATCGTTTCCGTGGGGAAGTCAGAAGAACACGTGCCTAGTAATCGTAATATTGATAGTTCGCGTCCACCCCGGGGTATTTGTTTTGTGTTTTTTTGTTTTACCTAAATATAAACAAATCACACATATAGGCATTTTAACATATTTTGGGAGAGTAATTTTGTGGTTCGTTGGCGTTTCATCGCGTCTCTGCCGCTGGTAGTAAAGTTTTCAAAATGGAACTTGGGCCGTCATGGATCGTCGCTGCGGGGCCACCAATTTCTGGCGAGAGGTTAATAGTTGACCATCTGTAGTCCACCGACGCTTACAGTTTAGGGTAATGAACGATGTCCTTGCCTTGTAAACTTCATGACTACCGACGTCGGCAGTCAACTAGCTTTTAGTATTCCTTTACTAACCATCTATCGTTCATGTTTGTACACGGTGTTGTCATAATAATATTATTATTATTATTATTATTATTATTATTATTATTTGTAGTAACAGTAGTATAATTGATGATAGAATAATTATTGTCTATGTATTGTCTAGGTAGGACTACACACAGGATTTGGCTCGTTTTGGTTCGACTTGACTCTAATCCGAGTCGAGTTGGAAGATATTTTTCGCGCCGAGTCCAAGAGTAGACCTCAAAGATGTCTGTTTCGAGTCGAGTCGAGTTTCAAAGAAAAGTCGTTCATGCCCATCCCTACTAATGAGAGCTTAATCGGAGTTAAGCGAAATTGAAAGTCTCACTATTTATCTAAGCGACCCCGAAAACTATGAATCTAATATCGATCATTTTCTAGCAATCTTTTATATGTATCCCCCTCCCATTCACCATAGGTAACCCGACAGCACTCTTTTTGAAACTATAAGAAATGTGGTTAAAATTACTCTAGGCCAGTGGTTCTCAATCTAATTCCTATCACGATCCCCTTTTATCACACGCTCTTGCCAGCGACCCTTTTATAATTTGTTTTATAATAAGCTTGTGTGGGATTTTTAACATACCTATTTCTATAATAGTAGAATCCATTTTTTTGTTTATAGTGAACAGTGCCATGGAAAATCATTGCCCGGGGCGAGAGTATAGTACGATGTCACCGTATATATGAGTGACGTCGACAGACTAGCTACGAAGCGCCACCATGGTTGGCACGAAGCTCAATAACATTTTCAAAATAAACCCTACCTTTCCTACATTTTATTACGTTTTTCCTTCTATTTTACACATGTGCACATGCACTTTCCTAACTTGAGTAACACACTTCCTCCGAAATGTGTGGCCCCTCTTTTCGGCGCCCGGCACTGACAGTGGATACAGTAACTGTAATATCTATATTCCCAACGACGAAGGTGCTGGTTCAAGATGAATGTTAAACTCCTTCATTGAAGAGGCCATTAACGTATCCGATCTAAGCCCACAACTTCTTGACCAAATAATAGAATGATCATGCGACAAGTCTTTGCAACTGGTTTTCTGTAACGAAGACTTGGACAAGTTCTGCTTGATGAGGAGAGAAGAATATCCTGGTCTGGGGATTGCTGCTTTAAAAGTAATAATTCCATTTGCTATATCGTACTTGTGCGAAAGTTTTTTTTTTTTTTTATGGTAAACATTAAAACAAAGATAAGAAATCGCTTATCAGTTGAAAATGGCTTGATAATATTCGTCATGAAGATTGAACCGGGCATTGCTGCACTAGTGAAATTACACCATGCTTCGGTATCTCATTAGGTTTTAATTTTAATTGTATTTCAATGTGCAGGTTTTGTTTCATGTGTATTTTTCTAGTATTTCTATATACAGTTCTCATTAGTTTTATATCATACCTCTTTGATTTAAATTCATTTTTAAACAACTCTACTAACTAACTAACTCTATGGCCTATGGAACCCGGAGGTTCAATGCCGCGTTCACAAAAGCTCTACACTGACTTCTATCCTTAGCCAATTGGATCCAGTTTCTACTTTGTATTCTTATCTCAGCGAGATCCATCTTAATATTGTCCTCCCATCTGCCCCTAGGTCTTCCTAATGGTCGTTTTCCGTTTGGTCTTCCCGTCAAGACTTTGAAAGCGTTTCTACTTTCTTCCATTCTAGCTACCTGACCTGCCCACCTAAGCCTCCTAGACTTGACGACCCTAACAATGTTGGGTAACCGTATAAATTATGTAGTTCCTCGTTATGAAGTTTCCACCATTCCCCATTCCCGTTCCTCTTGGGTCCGAATATTCGTCTAAGGATCTTGTTCTCAAATACTTTCAGTTTATGTTCTTCCCTCAGAGTAAGCGACCATGTTTCGCAACCATACAGAACAACAGGCATGATTATCGTTTTGTATATTTTAAGCTTCAAATTTCTCGACAGAATTCGCGACGACAAGAGACTTTGAACCGAATAGTAACACGAATTCTACACCCTTTGAAAATGTTCAGTAGACTTATTTTTTATTGTTCTTTACAGTGTGTATAAAAAATAAAAGTATGCCTATCAGAACAAAATTAAAAATAATATTTAAAAATAATTTCTGGTATTAGATTCTAACTATATTTATCTCTTCCGCCTATCTTCGCGATCCCCTTGGGGCCGCGACTCCCAGGTTGAGAAACCCTGCTCTAGGTATACATGAGTTATGATGGAACATACATACATACACTTTTATATGTATAAATGCAGATAAGAGAGAGTTGAGAGAGAGCGATTAAGGAATTACCGCTCTCAATCTCTTCACTTTACTTTTGCGATTCGTGAATTTCTTACGTGACAGTTTGGGGCTAGCTAGTTTTTTGTCTTGAACCACGATCCGATTTTCGATATGCTCTACCTAAATGCTGTAATGCGAATATTGAGAAGTTATCTGCGATGAAAGTAGCTGCAAATAAATATATTACATAACTTATTTATTGCTATTACACGTTTTTTTAAATTTGTATTCAATATTCACACATAACACACCGACGTTCTGTGAATACCTCAGATGTTATATTTTAAAGATAAGAATTACTTATGTCGTGAAATGATATGAATATATATATATTCAACTGATATATACAACTGATGATATGAAAATATATATACAACTGATGAATTGTAATGTAACTATTTTACATAATTTTCATGCATTGAGGAAAGTAGAATATCATAAAGGAATCTCACCTGAACGGGTATCGAACTCACGATTTAAACGCTCGGTGGTGTACCACTGAGCTAACATGACCGCTTTTCGGAAGCTGCTTCTGAAATATAACTGAGCTCATACGTAAATGCTCTTTTCCGTATGGAGATCACAATGACGAAACGAGAGTGTGAATACATAGTCTCGAAATATTGTATCATTAAGTATTTCAATCAATGTTACTTTTTTCTACACTTAATACCATTTCAACATGTCTTATTATATTTAACAGAAGGAAAAACATATCTGTACATCTTTTCCCGATTACTAAGGTTGGCTTTGGAGGTTCGAACCAGCAGCTTTAGTTTACTGTTTTCCGAAGACACCCGAAGTTGGACTTCGAAAGTGTTCGTCTCAAAACAGCTATAATGATATCGCTCAATCTGTTTGGTATATGGTATATGTTTTTATACGTGTAAAGTCAGTATAACAATTCATTCTTTAAACAGCTTTTCGTATGTATTAATATTCCTTTATAAAAACTGTTTTTATTATTATTATTACGGCGCACCACCATTTTCAGATTTCTTTCGCGAGTCGTTGACCAAGTCGTTCGCCACCAGCGTTGCCAGACTCACAGCTCGGAATTATTCCAAAACCTGATCGAACTTATGCTAGATTCGGTCAAATTATGCTAGATCCTCATAATTACTAATTCAGGAGTTTAAAAAAAAACAAAGTTGAGATACGATAACGTAACTTAAAATACACAGAGAGCAAGAATGCATGGATAGAACTCAATACTTCACGCACCAAAATTTTAACTCAACTAAATTACTGCAGTCGTTGCCAAACTCAATGGCGTATATATCGTATAAATGAATGCAAAGTTTTTGTTTACATATTTTGAAAGAAAATTACTTCGCAGCATAAGCGGAATTGGGAATCGTCTGCTGGGGGAGGGGGCAGATTTTTGGTCGGTCTCGGAGCTGTCATTTCAGGAATAAATATGATCATGAAGTCAGAAGTAAAGATGGTGAAGTCAAAAAGTTGGGGGGAGAATGGCCCCCCTAGCTCCGCCCATGCCTCGGAGTTAAAGGATTAGAAAACCCTTTGTGGAGCCACAAAAAAAAAAAAGCCCAAAGCCGTTCCGAACTTACTTAGGAAAATAAGACTGCCTGTATGGTTTACCGAGTGTATGAATCAATAGAAGAGGATACATTTCTGCCGTTCTTTTTCTTCCCACGACCAACTTCTCCAGGTTTTACGGCTTTTTGATAACTTGCTGAAATTGTGCTAGATTTGGGCAGGATGCTAAAAGCAAGATGCTAGGTGCTAGAGACATGCAAATTATGCTAGATCTGGCAACGCTGTTCCCCACAATAGGCGTGTCGTGCAAGTAACCAATCACACGTCAGGTACTAGCTTTTACCTATTGCTTTCTTCTCACAGCTCAGAACATTGGTAACTATGGATAGACGTACAGCAGTAATTACTTTATGGGAGTTGGAAGGTTATTCTGCAACTGCAGCTAGCAGGCGAGTAGGTGTCCCGGCCTCTACAGGAAGGCAATGGATTCGGAAATATGGTGCTACAGGTCAGACTGGTAATTTACGATCTCCTGGTCGTCCGCATGTGTCAACCGAAGCCCAAGATGCGAGATTAGTAAACGAAGCCCGGTTAGACCCACTAAGGACGTCTAGACAGATAAGGGAAGCTTCTCTCTTTCCTGGTAGTAAGCATACAGCTCTGCGAAGGCTTCGTCATGCTGGGTTACGTGGCCGTGTTGCTGCCGAGAAGGAAAAACTCTCAGACGACCACAAAATTTACCGTCTCGCGTTTGCACAGGCGAATGTGGGTCTCAATTGGGAAAACGTAGTTTTCTCAGATGAATCCATATTCACAACATCAAAGGAGGGACGCCGTTTTGTGTATCGTCCGAGAGGCACCCGATATGACCATGGATATGTGGCTGCTTGCAATTGCAGAGGCCATGTATCTATTTTATGTTGGGGTTGGATTTCCAGTCGCGGAGCAGGACAGCTTCATAGAATTGAAGGACATCTGGACAATGGTCAGTACTTAGACATTATCAGTAATATCATGGTGCCATCTGTACGAGTATTTCAGCCTGATGGTGTAACTCAGTTCCAGCAATACCAGTCGCCAATACATAATTCCCGTGTGGTTCAGGAATGGTTCGCAGGGCACCCTGAGATTGATTTATTCGACTGGCCGCCTCGTGGAGCAGACCTCAATCTCATGGAAAATATGTGAGCAGAAGTGAAGCGTACTCTAAGGGAAAGTTGGCCTGAGGCAGATCCACAAAGAACTCAGGATGACCTGTGGCATCTTGTTTCCGAAGCATGGCTGGAGGTAGGGGAAGGAGATAGATTTGTCACCCATGTAATAGATTCCATGCCCAGAAGAATGGAGCGTGTAATAAATTCAGAAGGGTCTTGGACACAATATTAATGTCCCTGCCTTAACTCCCGAAAACAGCCCTTTTCAGGGCTACCTAAACGCTTCTGAAAATATTTCTAGAAGTAAACCACTCCTTGTATCCGATTTCTGTGCAATCTTACTAACAAAAGAATGATAATTAGCTGTAGGCTTTGAACTCAAGACCTCTTCAGTGGCAAGTCCGTACTCTACCAATGAGCTAACATGAACACGCAAACCTAACCTGAAGAAACATGACTTTCAATTTCTGGTATTCGATGACAATGATGCTCATATACTTTGCAAATGTTGTATTCAACTTGGGATATTCCGCAACACACACACACACATAAACAAAGCGAGAGAGAGAGAGAGAGAGAGAGAGATGAATACACAAAAGCATATTCAACGTATTCGAATGAGACTCGAAGTAACGACATTCCGTTCTAAAGAGAATTTGTGTTTCTTCCCGTGACGTTAAGGGGATCGGGAAAAGTTATGTCTTGAAGCAGGATACGACTTTGGATACTCTGTTTATACACTTTCTATATCCGTAGGAATATACTGTATTTCACGAAAATAAATAACATACTGTAATGAGAATATTGAGAAGTTAAATCTGTATGACAAATAGCTGCAAATAAATACACTACATAACTTATTTATTGCTATTAAACGATTTTCCTAACTTGTATTTAACATTCTCATATATAATAACGACCTACTGTGAAAATTATCTCAGATGTTATATTTTAAACATAATAATTACTATGTTCTGCAATTATTATGTTATATATAAACAACTTATGTATTTTAATGTAATTATTTTATATAATTTTTCATGCATTGCGGAAAATATAATTTTAAAAAAAGTATTGACCCAGATGGGATTCGAACTCACAACCTTACGATTTGAAATCCGACAGCTTACCAATGAGCTAACACAAGGACTTCTAGAACTAAGCTTCTAGCGATGTATAACGGATCTCAAGATAATTATGACATTCATATCCATTACAAACGCTGTTTCTGTTCTACTTTGACTTTTATTTTAGTACTCAGGCGATAATTATGTTCTATTTCTTAACTTTGAGCATTCTTTTACATATGGAAAGATTCTTTAACGTATTTAAATGCTCCATTACGTATAGAGAGCTAAATGACAAACAAGCATGTGGTCACATTAATACAAGGTTTCGAAATATTGTATCATTAAGTATTTCAATCAATGTTGCTTTTTTAAACACTTGGTAACAAGTCTTATTATATTTAAAAGAAGAAAAACACATCTGCAAACTTTTTCCCGATTGCAAAGGCTGGCGTGGAGGTTCGAACCTGGCTTACTTTTTCCCGAAGATACCCGAAGCTGGACTTAGAAAATTTTTGCCTCAAAACACCAATAAAGAATGCGCTCAACCTTTTTGAGACAAGGTGTACATATAAGACGAATAACAATAGATAACAAATCACTAGACAACCTGTATCAACAAATAATAGCCACGAGAAACATCACGATATAAATGAATCAGAGAAAAGTGTGTCATGTAAATTGTGACATTTAATATCTAGGTATATCTCTGATGAACATGTCAGAAAATATGACCGGATTCACTTGTTAACATGTAAACAAATATATCATGAGATATGTGTAGGGGTTTCGGAAGGAAATTTGCGTGTAGCTTGTGAAGTGAAACTTTCTTTAACAACTTTTGAAACACTCTTGGTTCATAAATTTCGTATTATGGCGATTTTGGTTTTTAAGTTACTACTGTGTAAAACCTTCAACTTTGGGTAAAATAACCATCTCTAAAATAAAATAACAATAAAAGTATATTACAATAATGACTCAAATAACTCCCTTCAGAGGCTCAAATAGCATTTTCTTTTTTTTTTCTTTTTTTTTTGCAAATTTTATTTTCTGTGCTATTTTCATTTTAATATTTTTTTCTAAATTTTGGTTTTATAGTGGGGTTTTAATTTTTTAATAAACTATACTACGATAATTTACTAAAATTTTCATGTCATAAATAAGATTGTTCATTGTGTTAGTTTCAGGAAAAAATGAAATGAAATATTTGAGTTTTACGTCCCATGGTTATGCCGGTTAGGTAAAGGAGACGGTGATAATGAGTAATGAATGAAATGGTGGAATGAAAAAAGTGGGAGGAAACGGGAGAGCCCCGAGAAAACCCACGCACATGGTGTTTGTCCACCACAAAGTTCACTTGGCGGGGGCTGGGATCGAACCCGGAACCCCAAGCACCAGAAGTGAACGCGCTACCACTGAGCCACCGCGTTAGTTTCAGGAAAATCGACTTCTCTCTTACAATACACAAATAGTCCCGGTCTCCCCTACATAAGTTATTCTAAATGCCTACTTCAATAGCTTTTCGTTTCGTTGAATTGAAGCATTTCATGAAATCTATTCAAACTTTCGTAACTGTTTGTGTTTCATCATCATGGACAAACAGTTAAAACTACAAAATACAAATCAGATTACCGACAATGAGGATGCTAGTACATAAACTATATTCCACAAAGAAAATGATTCAGCTTCCCAGCAACCAACCTTGCTTCTTTCAAGATCACATATAATATCCTTATGAAAACAATAACGTTGCAAAGGCTTATTATTATTATTATTATTATTATTATTATTATTATTATTATTATTATTATTATTAGTAGTAGTAGTAGTAGTAGTAGTAGTAGTAGTAGTAGTAGTAGTAGTATTAGTATTAGTAGTAGTAGTAGTAGTAGTAATAATAATAATAATAATAATAATAATAATAATAATAATAATAATAATAATAATAATAATAATAATAATAATAATAATAATAATAATAATAATGTGGATTATGGAGGAATAGAAGCTATGTTCTGTCCATTCTGATCAAATCCTGATTCAATTATGTAATTTTCTGTTTAATAAGGAATGGCTCAAATATCTGGCTTTCAGTCTTGGAATTTGTCTCCTCACTGATTTTAACTCTATTAATTTGACAACTTGAATATCTTTAATGTTAGAAATGCATGAGTCTGGTAAATTCTTAGATCCCAAATCTCGAATGTGTACTTTTATCTTTGCGGAAATATTTAGTAATTCTAATACGTATATATTTGACTCTAGGCATCCTCCATGAACACTAAATGTGGTACGGTCTGCGAAATAACTTATGTAATATTTTTGTATATATTTGATCGGAACTCCACAAATGTTAAGGAGTTAACATCTTAAAAAATTCTTTAGTTTGTTTGTTACGCGTGGATACAACAGAATACTTTCTCTCACCTTTGTTTTCTACTTCTTTCATCACGACTCTCTTCAAGCAGTTATCACCTTTTTTTCGGTTTAATACCATACAATATGTACGTAATAGTTATTTGATTTTCCTATTCCATATGAAGATTTTATTTCATTCTCATTATGTTATTTTAATCCGGGTTTCTTGGAAACAATCTGACCAAATTAAACGAAATATCAGTATAAATTGAAATAATCATTTAAGAGGATAGTATTGTACGATTATTTGTTTAATATATTCCAATCTATGCGTGCTATCAAACTGGAACATAAACAAAATTAACCTCAGTAATGTTCAAAATTCGACGATTTGTTTTATGCTATCATCTTCGGACCACTTAATAGCGATGAGTTACATTTTAGTTGTTACAAATGGCAAAAATATAGAAAGGAAAGCCACTACTTGTAAATTGTATTTCTTCATAATCGTTGGCTTCCCGGACTATGAAGAATGTAATTGATCTATCACAATCGCTTCAATGTTTCCTGAAGTCAAGATAATCTGCACGCAACAAATTTCAAGAACTAATCGGGTTTTCTTTTTCCGACAGTAAGGCTGCTACTTTCTCCATAGATCCGTATTAAAATTTTGTTTTTCAAATTCCTTGGATGTGTATATGGGTCAATCCATACGAAGTGGTCCAGAGATGATTGCTCGACCATCTCCGAAGATTATAAAAATTGGAGTGTGATGAACCTAATGTAATTTTCTATACTTTCTCTGGTGATTTCATGTATTAGTTTGCAACCATGCATATTTATCTAGAAGGAAGAATAGATATTCTGCGTGTACCTCAGTCTCTCCTTTTATTTGGTGTTCATCTGATTCGTACGTCCTGAGCATCTGTACTTTTTGTACACGCTTGCAAATGCAAAAATTGTCACTCCACCAACAACAAAGATGGTCCCAGTTCAGGATAATTTATACATACGACAACGTGAATAGTGTTATTGGCCTTCTCATACACAAGGTTCATCACACTTTAATTTTTATAATTTTCAGAGATGGTCGCGCAACCACTTTCACCATTTTTGGACCACTTTAGATGGACTGACCCACATCCTTACATAAGGACAAGGAAACCAGAACTCAATGCAAAGGGAGGTAATTTAGATAGGGAATGGGACTTCATAATCACAAATTACATTAATAAAAGATATTATTGACATGTATAAATCATTTATCTATCTATTAAAATACTACAAAAGCAATTAAAAGCGCCTGAGCTCAAACCTATAACTTAAGCTTTCAAATCTTTCATTTACGGTTATGTGTGATTTCACGTTTAGCAGAGACAAACATTTTAAGTATTTGTACTTTAAATAGTCTAAATTAGTTAACTGTATCTTTTTCATAAAGTTTATGATATAAAATTATTGTTCAAAGCCTTTGTATTTTAATAATCCTTCTCTAAAATCAATGCATGTGAATTATGCTTCCATCTTCCGAGTTCTTTAAAACTATATGTTGAAAACATTTATATGTTTGTGGTCAATCCTTTCGACAATGAGATCTCGGAAACTACAGGCTCTAGAAAGATGACGTTTTCACTGATCAATTGGAAAATTTGCGTAGATTGTCCAGTTCTAATTGAATATTTAAAAAACATGGCCATTATTGATTTATTACATTTTTTTAGGGTACACTGGAAGCGTTGAAATTAAAAAAAAAAAAAACTAAAGCATCATACCCTATGTGTTATGCATTCCAATACAACATTGTTGTATATTGGGGTTGTATATGTCTCAGGTGTTTGTTTCATGGCCAAATAATAATGAAAAAGGAAGGATAACCATTTCTCGAGTCTAAGATAAATCTTTATTTTTTAAGTGTTTTGCCTAATGAACACCATATATAACTAACATTATAATTAATTGTATATGTAATGTATTTGCTTATTACATACTGCATGCAAGAAGAAAGAAAACCCTAGTCATACATGAATTAGAAACTCCAACTGGAAGTAGGCTCAAATCTTGCAAACAGTGCAAGATATTCAGAAAAAATAATCGAAAAAATTTCCCCTTTATGATACTCCTTGCCGTTTTTTTTTTTTTTTTTTTTTTAATTTTTAAATCAAGACGTCTTTCACTTGTGTCTGTAAAGGGACATGTACATATGTTGAGAGGAATGACAAGGAGATTTATGCTCATATGCGAATGATGCGCTGTGTAGAGAGCGCAGGTTCAGCTAGTCTATATATTAAAATGCTAGGTTTATAAGTTTGTCTACAAAGTAAAGTTTATATGTTCGTCCCCAATCCTTTCGACAATGAGATCTCGAAAACTACAAGTGCTAGAAACGTGCCGTTTTTGCAGGTCGGTTCCAAATTTTGTGTAGATTGTTCAGTTTTAATTGATTTTTTTAAAAAAAAACATGGCCGTTATTTCTTTATTACATTTTTTAGGGTACACTGGAAGTGTTGAAATTTTTACAAAGTAAAGGATCATATCCTATGAGTTACACATTGCAACACGACATTGTTGTATATACGGGTTGTATATCTCTCAGGCGTTTTATGCAAATTATAATGAAAAACGAAGGATAACAATTTCTCCATGCTAAGATGAATCATTATTGTTTGGAGTGTTTTGCCCAATATACAACATACATCATTGACATTAGAATTAATTGTATATGTAATGTATATTTGCTTATTACATACTGCATGCAAGAAGAAAGAAAACATTGATCATACGTGAATTAGAAATTCCAACCGGAAGTAGGCTTAATCTTGCAAACTTTGCGAGATAATGAAAATATAATATTATACTGCTTGCGATTTTTAACAAGATGTCTTTCACTTGTGTCTGTAAAGGGACATGTACAAATGTTGTGAGGAATGACAAGGAGATTCATGCTCATATGTGAATGATGCGCTGTGTAGAGAGCGTAGGTTCAGCTAGTCTATATATTAAAATGCTAGGTTTATATGTTTGTTCCCGACCCTTTCGACAATAAAATCTCGAAAATCACATGTGCTAGAAACGTGCCGTTTTCGCTGGTCGATTCCAAATTTTGTGTAGAGTGTCCAGTTCTCACTTCAAATTTTCAAAAACCGTGTCGTTATTGTTCTATTCAACATTTTGGGGACCGTTTTTAGCCTATAAGACTAACATTGTTGCAGGCCGAAACTACGGTGTTAGGCAACCAGTAGAGAAGTTACGTATGGCGGGCTTACGGACATTGCAGGCGCTTTGCTTAAATCTGAATGGCAAAACCTATTTCTATACTGGCAACTTCAAAGGCCTCAAGAGAGGCAATGAGGCATACTTGGACGGATATGGATTTATTAGAAAAAAATATTTCCATTTGATATCGTGTTCCCTCTACAAATTTGCTATTAACACTCCAACATCTATACATAGCAATTAACTTCCTTTGCGAGTCTCCTATCCTTTACTTGTGTGAGTAAAGAGACATGCACAGTGGGAAGGAGATTCATGGTTATAACAGAATGATGCGCTGAGTAGACAGCGCAGGTTCAGCTAGTTATTAATTAATAATAAACAAGATTTATTTCAACAAATAATTCAAGTTATACAAAAAAATCACCAAAGATTAATGATTTCCAATCATGAGTTGGCTACAATGATTCACAAAAGAAGAAAAAAAGGAAAATAAAGTGGATAATTTCGTGCTCAATATATAAATAAGGCATAGGAACAACGATAAAAAGGGTTCAAGCAAGGTTTTAAAATATACAATCTGTTCAAGAATATAAAAAGTTGTAAATTACTTAGGCACACCTAAGAAAAAAAAAAAAAGAAGAAAGAATGCTAGAAAGTTAATACCAATCAAAAAACTTTAAGTAAATTTTATAGATTTAATTACATCAAATTAGCTTCTAAATTATAAAAACTTTCTTTGGGTAAGTTTTTATAGAAGATATACACATCCAAGGAATTTCAAAAACAAAATAAGTAATAAATACGAACATGTGGAAAAAGTAGCAGCCTTCATTTTCTGAAGAAGAAAAATCGATTAGTTTTTGAAATGTCGCAGAAGTTTATGCACATTATGGAACTTCAGGGAACATGGAACTGAGAGAGATGAATTTAAATAAGTGCTCGTTAACAGGGTGTCTACTAAAATTCCAAAATGAATTTTCGTAACTTTTTCGTGACTTTTTCTTTATCAAATCGTAAAATTTCCTAACATTTTCAAGAGAGAATTTGGGTGCGAATTAGGCCGAATGTTCATCCATGCGATAGAAACGTGCTTTGCTTGCAATATGGTAGCGTCTAAAGCCGACCATAAACATTTTTTGGTGGTGAATTTTGACGTTTTATAGAACAAAATTTTCCAATCTCTACTTACATTTGCACAGTTTAAAAAAATCGTGACCCAAAAGCTAAATTTCGTGACTTTTTTGTAACTCTCATTACCATTTCCTGATTTCGTGACTTTCGTGACGGATAGACAACCTGGTTAAGTTCTCTAAAAAAAACCTGAAACTAATTTCTCACGTTCCTATTTCTCTCTCCATGTAGAAATGAAATGAAATGAAATTTTTGAGTTTTACGCCCCACGGTTTTTATGTCGGTTAGGCTAAAAGAGACGGTGATGATGAGAGATGAATGAAATGATGGAATGAAGAAAGTGGGAGGAAACGGGAGAATCCCGAGAAAACCCACGCACACGGTGTTTGTCCACCACAAAGCTCACTTGGCGGGAGCAGGTCTTGAACCCGGGACCCCAAACACTAGAGGTGAACGCTCTACCACTGAGCCACCGCGGCCCCACTCTCCACGTAGATTACTGCTTACAATTCTTAGAAGACAAATTTAGAAGGCAAATAATTTACACACAGGAGCCCTTCATTCATTACATACAGGCTTAGTTTGTGGCACGTACAATTTCCTAACATATCTTCCATGAAGATGATAGTGTTCCCAAGAGGGTGATACAGTTAAACAATCTTCGAAATTATTAGCAATCCAATAGCAATAAGTACTGTTCTTTGCGTATTTAAACTCGTTAGAACGTATTACTTTTAAAAATACAAAATTAGAAAGAAAAATACTTACAAAATATATGTGATTACGCCCACAGCCCACATATCGGTCGTGAGTGACAGAGGTTCATAACTAACAACTTCCGGAGCCACAAATTCCGGAGTTCCCAACATTGCTCGGATTTCTGTGCCTGGTGTAAGATGCTGAGACAATCCAAAATCTATCAACTTTATGCGCTGCGAATCATAACTAAGCAACATGATGTTTTCAGGCTGAAGAGAAAAGAAGAAAAGTAGAATAACCAATATTACTTACGTATATTATATTATGTGCAATTCTTATTTTAGAATTTACTTGTTAACCTCTTTTATGATGCCTCTATACTTACAGGAATATGTTTAACTTTGTCGAGTGGGGACACTACAATACAAAGTATTGTTCATTCCACACTGATGATTTCAAGTCACGCTCGACATGCATATATATATATATATATATATATATATATATATAAAGTAAATAACAATCGATATATACATATACACACACCAAATCAGTGGGTAAGCTTTAAACCAAGATTTTCATCCGTTTTAGTAGATTGCGTTAACGCAGTACGTTGTAACTTTGAAAAAAATAAATCATTATATACGAAACGCTATAGTTTGGTAGTTTGAAAATTAATTCATACTTGTTCAAACAACATGGGGAAATACATAAAAGGATTTAAAAGGGTCAGTGTGTTGCTTTCTAACCAAATGAGTAACAAGCGTGACTGCTGGATTCAATCTCCTAAGGAGAGTGTTTAGATTGGAAACCAATCCGAGTAATGATTCAAATCCCACTTTAAGCAAAAATCTCGCTTCCTATAGCATTGGTACTGAACAAGGACGAAGAACTACAATCAGCCAAACAATATGGAATCGTGTTTAATTGAAAAAGCAAAAACAGCAACGGAACGAAAAATTAAAGAACCATATTATATTACAAAGAAAGGCCCTCACTTAACCTGGATAGAGGAGAAATAATCTTTTCACTACATACTTTCACCATTTAGAAAGCAAGAACAGAAAACAGTGAACAGCAGTGTACAATGCCAGTGAGTTCCCATTCCTGTGTAGTTTAATGTTCACAGATTTTTTTTTGTTTTGTTTTTTTTTTTACATATTTTAATCTATTAACTATTTATTAACCTTTCTTCATGTTTTTTTTTATCCTTTTTGAAGTCTACCACAGGCTGAAGAAGAAAGTTGCATCTTCCGAAAGCGCTACCTGCTGCATGTAGAGGAAAATTCTGCTACATATTTTTTTGCGGTGAGTAATAGCCTTTCCGCCTTTTCTCATTGAATATAAAGCATGTTCACCTTCTAATCGGAATTCCCTTTCTATATGACTTGTTCAGAATGTATATCACTTTCCGTATACTTACAGAAGCATCTCTACTCTTTTCTGGGAAATAAAACACTTCTGGAAGTTTTGAGCAGAGTTAAAACAGAAATTGTCTGCGTGATGTAGAGGAAGCAATAATATTTCGAATAACTAGTTGAAATCTTAAGATGATAATATTGTCATAATCACAAGTACAAGTATACAGGGTGTTTCAAAATAACATCGACAACGTTTGGGAGGTGATTCCTAACAACAAGATAAGACAAAAAGTATAGACCAACCTGGACGCAGAAATCCGTCATTTCGGAGTTATAAGATGCCGAAAACATGAAAATTCGAAATTTAAAGGCTCATAGCACCAATACTATGAGGCCTATCGTAGTCGGGTCAAGACTTCACTTAGGAACTAGTATGTGCCCTATCCAAATATCCATGTTTCAGAATCCTGCGGTACTTCCGCAACAAGTTTTATAGGTGGCGTTTGGCATGGGCATATAATTTGAAATACTCACCAACTATCTCTATAAAAAATTATTGCGGAAGGCACATACTAGTTTCCACTATGGACCTTTAAAATTCATTTTTTTCATGTTTTCGGCAGCCTATACCTCCGAAATGACTGATTACTGCACCCAGATTACTCTATACGCTTTGTCTTATCTTGGTGTCAGAAATTACCTCCTAAACGCTGTGGGTGTTGTTTTAAAACACCCTGTATAAGTAATGTGTACAGTACAAGCAAGCGAAGCATATCTTTCGAAGTTTGAAATAAATACACCCCTTGAACCCTTATTCTGAACCGATTTCAACTACATACCGGGAACAGGAATGATTCCTAAAGAAAGCACGCAATGTTTCACAAAAATCAAACAACAGAAGAATATATAGAAAATGAGAAAGTTGGCTTAGAACAGAAATGAGGGAAAAGATTTTTGTTATGGCATTTGCACCGTACACAATAGGAAAAAAGTAAATAAATAAAGCATCGTGAAATAGACATGCATATACTGAAGCATTTATTTAATTTTCACCACGCTCGCTTGAATAAATGGTGTGCAATCGGGAAGTGAATTCGTTGTCAGCTTGGCTCGTCAAGTTTTCCTACAGCGAAACTACTATTTTATATATTAGAATGTTGAAAAATGTATTTTACAACGCCTGGGGGATGATTCAAAAATAAAAACAAGGACAAAATGTGAAAAATTCGCATGTGAAAAAATGTTGAAAGCGGCACGGTTTACGAGAAATACGTCCAAAAAATGGACGCACACCATTTTTATTGCACAATAACGCAAAGAGGAATAAAGATAGCGAAGTTGAATTAATAGAAGACAAAGGAAATCTTACCTGACGAATACAATGGTACAGCAATGATACAGTTTAAAATGCGTACGTGGACTTTCAAAGAAAATCAGGAATTCCCAATGAGAAATATAGGAAATTGAAGACTATGCTCCACATAATGTCGATATCGGAATGTAGCCAGTAAAAAACTGACGACAAATGTCCACATGTCTCACTACTCTTGGGAGACCATCCCACACACGAAAAATAGGAAAATAACACTATACGCTAATAAACACGAGTCACATTGTGGTACGGAAAGAAAAACTAGCACAATTGTTTCTACGTCCCACCACCGTTAGCAAACAGTCACACTCAAAAAATGGGAAAATAACACTGCAAAGCACCTGTTGCACAAGATGCACATTACGGTACGAAGAAGAAAATAAAACAATTTGACGCATGTCTCACTGCCGCTGGAACATCATTCCTCCTCGAATAAAGAAAAGAAAACCAGGAAATAATGAGTTAAAACTCCGATTCTTCCATGTCATTTTTCAGTACGAAAAATAAAAGCGAAACAATGACCACACGTCGTCAGGCTGTACAAGAGAGCTTCCCACTTAAAGTAAGGAATCAAAGGAATAAAGACGAAGAATGTCGAAAAAACGCACACTCTGGCACGTAACATTTCCAGGCACAGTACATCAGGAAGCGATTCTCCTGAGAAGCGTACATCCTTCGCAAATGCAGGTCGACAGAAGGTGGTATAGCATCTCCAGCATCTACCTAGCACTTTGCACTAGAGGATACTATGTGGTGCTGAAAGAGGCTCACAAACACTAGTATACTTGGATAGGTTGTTTAAAATGTCAGCCATTGAATTCAATACAAAGATGCCATCGGTAAAGCATCCCTCTGGCATGTCCTTAATTGTTTCAGCAGCGGAAGTTACACGAGTGAGGTCCTCAGCAGTTTCCACAGGAGTTTCATACATTCTACGTGCCAGCGACACATTGTCCAAATGTTCAGGTAATGTGTCTTAGAAATACCAGTTATTTCCCACCACACAAAGTAGCGGGCAAAATCTAAGGGCATATCATGTGTCACCAACTATGGCACATCACCTATTTTGATTTGATTAGATTTGATCTTGGGTTTGGCATCAATGTGAGCAGCAAGGCTATATGAGACGTGGACCTACAGTTTAACGTGAAATACAAATCATATGAGTTCCCGGGAACCGAACCCGGGTCTCCCGCACCAAAGGCGCATATGCTAACCGCTTAACCACAAGGAAATTTGCACATCACTTACTCACTGCGAACCTCTCCTGATTCCGATACACAATGATTGCATGCGAATTGTCCATATCCCAGGTGTGGCTGTTGGGCTACTGAACACGCCGATCCAGGTGAACATTGTCTCTTCGGTCCACAAAACCACTGTTGAGAAATCTGGAATGGCAGGAGTTTGTTGCACTTACATGTACATTTGATGGAATTCTTACTAATAATCTTTTCGTCTTAAGTTTCGTTTTCAGGTTTTGGTTCTTTGCGTTACTGCAGACTAGTCATTTTGTAAAAAAGAAAGAATGTAATATGTATAAAAATTAAAAAATAAAACGACATAATACGGGATGACGTAAAAATATAAGATGTCATGCTAAAAAGTAGGAAGTCTCGCCTTACTCTGCCTGAGGCTATGTGACAAAAATGAAGAGAGAAATTCAACGAAATATCACAGTATTAGAGAAAGAACTAGTATCAAGAGTTAGTCGAGTCTGTTCTAAATACAACTGTATGAAACGGTAAAGGAGGAAGTGGAGGGAAAATGAAGATTAAAAAAAAAAAAATGTTGCACGTACCATTGGCCGAATTCCATGGCAGAGAAAAGTCTGTGGGTAGTATGCGGTGCACCTTCTGCAATTCTTAAGGGTGTAAACGCTCCTCCTGAACAAGGCATAGTTACATTGGTATGGGGGATTAGTCTCGGACGAAATGAAAAATGAAATCTTTGAGTTTTACATTCCACGGTTATGCCAGCTACCCTAAAGGAGACGATGATGATGAAAAATAAATGAAATGGTGGAATGAAGAAAGTGGGAGGAAACGGGAGAACCCAGAGGAAAGCCCCACACATGGTGTTTGTCCACCACAAAGTTCACTTGGCGTGAGCTGGGATCAAACCAGGGACCCCATGCTCTACAGGTGAGCACTCTACTACTGAGCCACCGCGGCCCCTGTTTCGGACGAGCAATAGCATGCATGCTGGTATCAGTATCGCATCCAACACGTTCTCTTCAAATTGCACCGTGCGCACAGTCCGGGGTCTTCCACAATTCCACTTACAGAGTAGCAGAGAGCCAGTTTCACGCAGTTGAACATCGAGTCTTGAGACCAGTGTAGGTGCTGGTAGCCACTTATTGGGGAAACGTTCCCAATACAAACGCCATGTTTGACGATTGTTTCGGTATGCCTCTTCATACACGAAATACACATAAGCAAGCTCATAAGCAGAGTATTTGTCCTGTTCGTGAACTGACAAATAACGGGGAGAACCGTAAGTCCGAGTGAAGGATCACCACTACATTGATTAGCATCCACTTTATGTCATACAGGTCTCTACGCAGTGGTTGAAAACTGAGAAAGAACAGTGGACTACGTACAATACTCCTTGGTGCAATTCAATCACACAAAACCGCCAGACTAAACTCGAAGCTGCGACACGAACATCATACATGAGGAGGTACGCTCGACTATACTCTCTACGTAGTATCCATCAATGTTAAGACGTAACAGATGACATACACTCTCGTCACGGAGTTTTCTGTATCAGCTGAAATCAATCGCATCGTACTCTGACGGTATATAATCGTTTTCGGGTACATTTCTTCAAAGCTGTACCTGTGGTCTTAAAGGTTCCTTCCTTCATTTTTTTTTTTTTTTAAATTATTTTTCCATTTCGAATGGTGTCCCAGCAGTAATGGGACATGTAACAAATTGTGTTACTTTTACTTTTCGTACCACAATGTGATCCGTGTATAACAGCACATTTTGCAGCATTATTTTCTTATTTTTTAAGCGTGACGGGTCCCAGCTGTGGTGGGACATGGATACAATTGTCCTATTTCTACTTTTCATACCACAATGTGACCCGTGTGCAATAGCAGATTTTGCAGTGTTATTTTCCTGTTTTCTGAGTGCAAGATGACATCCCATGGGATATGTGAATATTCATCATCAGTTTTTTACAAGTTACATTCCAAATCCAACATTATGTGAAACATAGTCCTCAATTTTCTGTAGAGCTCCCTCGTGGTTCAGCAGTTAGCGTACTCACTTCTGGCGTGGGAGACCCGAATTCGATTCCCAGAGGAAGCTCACGTGGTTCGAAGCCCACGTTTAACTGTAGGTTCACGTCTCTTACAGCCTCGCTACTGATTATCATCATAATAAATTCCTTGTATTTTCTCCACATAGGGGATTCTCCACTTTCTTTGAGAGTCCTCTTGCGTACTTTACACTGGCCTAAATCGCTCCACCACTGTATTCGTCAGGTAAGATTTCCTTTGTATTCTTTTAATCCGGCTTTACTATCTATATTCCTTCTTGTCTTATTGTGCTTTAAACATGATGTGCAACTACTTACAAACTCCTTTCAATCACAAACAATGCTGCTTTCAATATTTTTTCACATGACATGTTGTTCTTGTTTTTACTTATAGAATTAAATCTCAATCGCTGTAATATGTATTTTACAATATATATATATATATATATATATATATATATATATATATATATGGAACAAAAGAATCCCAAAGGGGGAACAAATATGAATTACCAAAATATAACAATTACAGCATTGTAAAAAAAATAATAAAATAAAATAAATTAAAATTTTAAAAAGTACACTATGAGCTCTTTCGTTGAAACGCAATATTCGGTTCAACGTTTGCTTTAAGCTTGAAAGTTGTCTAGTTACAACAAAAGCTGCTTAACACTTAAGGAGAAGCCACCAACTGCATCGTCTGAAGACATCTTTTTACCAGTTCTTTCATCTTGTGCCGATATCAGTTTTTTTCCAGTGTGGTAAAAGAACCCTTTGATTGCAGCTTCCGTCCCTTTCCGGTTATTGAAGTATAGCGAGCCAAGAACTGAGCCATGGATTGGAACACGTAATAATCTAAGTGTGACATGAGTTCAATTCTTTTAAGTTTCTGGAGTTTATTCCGAGCCGTTCGAGAAGTACGTTTGGTGTTCTCCTGCTGCAGAAAGGATCGCTTTCTGTATGTTTGGCATACAATGGCATAATCCGATCGAACTATTCCGAACAACTATTTTTTTTAGAGTATCTTTTCTTATTTTGGTAAGAATTTTCTGTAATTTCATGTATGCCCACAGTGCACTGCACATCCTTCTCGTTGTAACACCTCCCATGCTTCATTTTTTCCAGTAAAAAAAAAAAAAAACTGACTGATATCTTTATAATAGATCACATACATACAGCATAAATAACTAACAACTAAAGATTTTGCAAATAACAAAATGCCTAGTACCTTCAAATCAAGATGGGCTATGTATTTTTGATGCATATGGTATAATCCGTCAAGAATTTGTTTGATGAAGAATGATGCCTCTTCTTCGGAAAGTCTTTCTTTCTCTGATATAAAATCGAAAAGCTCTCCGCCATTCACTCTACAAAAGAAAACAGTTTCAAATAAGGTATGACTTTCATAATAAACTTAAAATATCATTTATAAAGCATTTTTCATATAGTTCTTATTTGGAAATAAACGGATATTTCTGTATTGGTCAAAAGTGGTGTGGAATAAGACACATACCCTTCTGCGAGATGCGCTAACCTAACTAAGTAGACATTAGGATGTTTCTGGAATAAATAATTTAAGTCTTTATGATCTGTGTGCATCTGAATTGGACTGTTTGTACATAGGGAAGCTGATATCAAAGCTATAGAATATTATATTGAGATACTTGTATATCTGCTTGATGTAGTTCGATGTGTCTAATAATAAATGAGTATTGTATGGGTTAACTTTTTTTTTATGTTAATTAAGTCCAGTGTACATTACATGTAGGAATACGGAATACAATCAAATGTGGATCCTTTAAATTGCATAACATTAGTATACGCTCCCAAGTGCCAAGTTACTACTTATATTGCAACACTGGCGCAGTAATGATATATGAACTGATTTTTATAACTTAACGATTACTAGGTTAAGACAGATCCTCAAGTTTTGATTTACGTATAGACTTGGCCTAGTTTTAAAAGCGTGATCCATGCAGATTTCTAAGGCAGATGCCCTAGCTGATGAGTCAGGTTGCTTGGATTTGTTTCTGTTTCTTAGTTTCTTTTTACCCCTATTTGATATTCAACACAGAATATTACTATTAAACAACTGAGTTGATAGATTCTGCCTTTCTGTTCTGAAAAGAAATCGCGAATTAACAATAAAAAAAGAGGCAAACCAATATTATAACTGACACGAAAAATATACCCTAAAGCTTCTCCACATAAACAATGATACAGTACTGAAAAGAAAAATAAATAAATACGTAACATGAAAGCATGCATAACAACAGAATTCAATACATACACCCCAAACTCAAAACAGATGTGCATTAACGTTTTCGTGATAACACAATGCAGTGCAGAAAAATAAATTACTCTACACTTATGAATGAATCATTATTTTGTCCACAATATAAAAAGAAGAAATATATGAATCATTGTGTACTAACAGGTTCAACAGAAACATCAGTCAATGTGATTACACTCATTAGTAATTTCCTATTCTTCCTCTAACAAAAGCATTAAAATGTTAAATTTTCGTTTCACAAAAGAACAGTTAAATTAGCATAACTCAATAATAAAATAATAATAATACAGTAGAACCCCTCTAATCCGTCACCTTTGGGACTGGGGGTATGGTCGGAACACAAGAAAGGTCGAATTATCAGAAAATACAGAAAAGTACGTAAAACCAACGAATAGTAAGCACTAAAAACTGCACAGTATAGTACAGAAGACACTCACAACGAAAGAAACGATACAAGAGATGACAGAGCACTAAAGGGGACAAGCGGTAACAGCAAGTAAACAACAATGCCGCGACAGCAGTAAATGACAATGGGCCTTGTGATTCATCGACGAGTCGGGACAGGTTTGGTTCGAGCATGGTCTGATCAGTCGGAGTGGCGGACCAGCCGAGGGCGAACGAGAGGGGTTCTACTGTAATAATAATTTTTCATGCATGTTTGCAATTCTGAAGTGGCCAAATAGATCCGAATGTAGTGAGAATCATGCAAATAGCTGTAAAAATTCAGCACAGAATATACAAATTTACCAGAAAACAAGCATATTTATGAATGAATACCCAAACATGAAAATACAAAATTTAGCTAACATTAATCTTACAGGATATAAGTGATACTATCAACTAAAGCCTCCATTAGCCTTCTAACACAGGAATGTGGGATAAATGCGGTTAGAATTCTTTTTATCGTTGTAAAATAGAAAAAACAAAAGCAAGAAAAATTTAGAATGAATAATCAGTTCGTTTCCGACAAAATGCTTACATCATTCCAAGAAAGAAAGGGAAAACATAAAACATCCATTCCATACCGAATAGAAGATATGACACACTAATTCCTTAGGCAAATATATTTATACTAGCTGAACCTGCGCTCTCTACACAGCGCATCATTTACATATAAGCATGAGTCTATTTGTCATTCCTCACAACATATGTACAGACACAAGCGAACGAAATCTTGATAAAAATCGACAAAGGACACCATAAAATGGATATAAACTAATTATTTGCTGAGCAAAACTATATATTTTCATGTTGCATGTTGTATGTACGTATATACGATTGTACAGTTATCCTGTATCACATAGTGTCTGATGAAGCCAAAGAGTTAGTTGGTGAAACTGTAACACGTGTTGAATTTTAACGAAAATATATAGTTTTGTTCAGCAAATAATTAGTTTATATTTAATTATAACAAAGCAAAGCTTCTACTTATGGAAAATATCACATAAAATGGAGATTTTTTCGATTATTTTTTCAATATCTCGCACCGTTTACAAGATTTGAGCCTACTTCCGGTTGTAGTTTCTAATTCATGTATGATCAATGTTTTCTTTCTTCTTACATGCAGTATGTAATAAGCAAATACATTACCCACATCATTAATTATACAGGTAATGTCAGTGACATGGTATTCATTGGGCAAAACACTCCAAACAAAAGATTCAACTTAGACTGGAGAAATCGTTATCATTCGTTTTTCATTATCATTTGGCTATGAAACAAACGCCGGAGAGATGCACTAACCCCGTATACAAATGTATGGTACTGGAATGTATAACTCATAGGATACGATGCTTTAATTTCTTTACAAAATTCAACACTTCTAGCGTACCCCTAATAATGTAATAAAGAAATAACGGCCATTTTTTAAAAATATTCCAGTAGAACTGTGCAATCTACACAAAATTTGCAATCGATCAGTAAAAACGTCATCTTTCTAGAGCCTATGGTTCCCGAGAACTCACTGTCGAAAGGGTTGGCCACAAACATATAAAATTTTCTTGACCACAAACATATAAACCTAGCGTTTTAATATATAGATGTTTTTGTTTTACTTGAACTGCATCTTATCTCATTCACCTTGGACTATATTCTATCCTATTACTCGAAATACACGTACGAATATACATGTATTATCACAGTTGAACAAAACATGAATAGCAATAAAACGAACACCGCAGAGATTATTCACTAGTCATTCGAGTATTGAATTAAATGTCATTCACAAAACATCCAAACTTTGAAAACAACAGTTATACGGGCCTTCAGTATTAAGTTTCTTTCCTTTTATCCTGTAGATATGATTTTTATTTACTCGTTTACACTTACAAACATATTTTATTGTTATTTTGAACTACGAGTGTGGGGGTGTCACCTTCAAACAACAGTTCATGCAGGTAATCAGAGCTGAGAAATATGGGGAAAGATAAATCAAACTAGCTGAACAGCATGCTAAAGAACTTACTAATAAAAAATCTAATATTGAAGTGTAACAGAGAAAAGAGAGAACCTGTGAAAGATAAAAACAAATTACTTTCCTCGCATCTCCGCATGCTTATTACACCTCTATTAAATATACCACAATTATAAAGTTACAGTCAACCCCATTATAACGCTGTTAGGGAAGAATTTCATTTCAATTTGCTGTACGGATATTTCGGAGCTCTCAGAAATTTTACGCTTACACTGTTACACAGAAGGTATGTGCAATATTAGCCGGCACCTGTGTCCCACAAATTCTATGGCGATTGGCGATAAGCTAAGGAGTATTATAAAGAGGGAACTACTGTGTATTTTACAATACAGAAAGCTGTTTCACATTTATGGTAACGAATTTGGCACCCTTACCAACTTAAGAAATACTGTGACGCCATCAGCGGTTGTGCTCTATGTGCAAGCCTGTCTGTTAGCTATTGCTCTGTATACGTGTTTTCACTGCAGGAGACTGTGTTGAAGCACAGTTTGAACAAGTCTGTTCCCCTCCTCTTGACAAACTTTCCAAAGACAGTCGAATGTCGGTGACCCAATACTTGTTTTAACAACGGAAATCCACAAAAATCCATGGGGATACATCCGGGGATTTTACAGTCTGTAAATGAGATTATACATGAATTCCCATTTCACTCCATATACCGCCACCTTGACTTCCGCCATAACTGGAGACGCCCTTTCTTGCAAATGACAACGCGAGATGTGTTGCTCCCATACAGAGATGGGATATCATGACGGTATAGTGGTTCCAAAGTATTCGTTTGGTAATAAACTGCAATAGTAAACAACCAAAACATGACTCATCCAGTCTTTATAAACTTCCACCTCTCCCTGCAAGGTGGTGTTCCTACAGCTTTCAACTCTTCGTCTTCCCCTCTATAAGAGAACGACGAAGCATATGAACTTGGGTCTTATGCTCTTCTTATCAAATGTAAATCTTGCGCAATTATACGATTTACGGTTTCGGCGGAACTTTCTATTGCTCTTGATAGCGTTATTTGAGATAGTGGGTTCTCATGTGACTCAACGAATGTATTTTTGCACCACATCGGGTATACGCCCAGTCTCCGATCTCCACTATCGGAAGGCCCAGTAATAGCACGGATGCCCGTTTTGTTGCGATTCAACACAACGCTGATTCCTTTGACAGACGGAAACTTTTCGTCCTACACTGTTTACTTATTTGGCTATAAACAGTGTCGAAAAGGGTACAAATGTCCTCCCACAAGACTGTCATTCTTTGAGTCACATGACCACTGACACAAACAGCAGTCTTCCCCACATCGAACTACCTGCAATAACTCTTGGGCAAGTTCACGCCACCCAGTAATCTAACTCGTTACCATAAATCTGAAATGACTTCTGTAACAACGAATATCTTTCCGTTGATCGTCATGTGTTTTATTTTGTTTGTTAGAAAGTTTTTAGCCCTTTTCCAGCACCAAGGCATGTGAGATATAAGCCTACATATGGTACGAACGATGTGCTGAACAAGCACCCGAAGCAGGATATCAAAAGCGCTATATTGTGGGCTGACTATAGTGTATTTTCCTTCAGGAAATATGATGTTATGCATATATTCACATACATTGTATTAATCTGAAAAGAAACTGCCACAATGCAAGAAGAATACAACAGATAAAAGTAATAGACATGGACAGTAGAAGAAAATTGTGTGCAAAGTCATAAAACATATTAGACTTTAGTTTTGATAACTGCCCAATACAGTGAAAAGTACAGACAATTTTCTAGTATCCTCTTTTCGTGTTATCATCTTTACAACATAAAGACCCTGATCATGAAAATGACAGCCGACTTTATATTTATTCTTTTGTATATTATTTTCTTCTACTGACACACGTATTTTTTTAAAATATACTTTCACTTACGAAGAGACACGTCACATATCTTTGGTTCATTAAAGCGGTATCAATTGCAATAATTGTCCGTGAAAAGTAGAAATTTCCTGACGTATGGACCATTCACCATGGTCCCTTTGAGGACCTTGCACTCGGCAAGCCTGGAACCGATGCATTTTTACTTTTGAAGTGATTTAAAATGGTAGTCTAATTTACAATGGTAATCGACTCAGTTAAGATTCAAAATACCCAGCATCTGAAGCAACACACTGTGCAATGTATAGATAAGTTTACTGTTTTGTCAAAGCTCCCGGAGAACTGGAAACGTCGCTTACACACATGTATTGATGCTGAAGGTTAAACATTAAACATAAACTATAAATCACTAGGTAACATGACTTTCGACTCAGCCTGTATAATACAATAAAAATAGAGTTTAATTAAAATTACGAAAAACCGAGGATAAATCTTAAGTACTTACAATTCTAACACTAGGATTACAAATTGTCCGTTATCAAATACTTGATGCAGTGATATGATATTAGGATGGTCCATTTCAGACAATATGCTAACTTCTTTCTGTATATCTTCCACGGGGACTCCTCTCCGTGAGGAGGCAACGCGCCTCTTCCTGATGAACTTGGCGGCATATTCCTGGCCGGTTGATTTCTCAACACAGCGTTTTACTATGGCAAATTGGCCCCTGAAAGCAACAGAAATTGTGAGGCATTGTATATGGCAAGATTTTTTTTTTTTAACTAGCTAATACATTTTGAGATATTCTCAATACCAATTTAGTTATATTCATACAACTATACCAACTTCATGATTCAGCAAACCCAAAGGTTTATTGCCAAAGGAACACAAAACTCGTTATGCAGTTGTGGTGGCAAAGTAGTTGAGTGCTCACTTCTCGTGCAGTCCTTGTTCGATCCCAGCCCGCGCCAAGTGAACTTCGTAATGGACAAACGCCGTGTGTGTGTATGTTTGTACTCCCGTTTCCTACCACTTTCTTCATTCCCTCATTATAATTCATCTCACCATCACCATCTCATATAGCTTCCTTGCAGATGTTCAATTTTAGTTGTTATTGTACGAGGATGATTCAGACAGTAATGCCTCCAAGCCCACTACTTGGCCAATAGTATTGCAAACATTCTGAACTGTTTACCATTAATGCACTGATGTTAAACTGTAGAATGTCACTTATTTTACCTTCCTATCTCTTCTCGTTCCAGAGTAATGGAGCAATCCATGGCATCTAGTGGTGACGTCCAGTTGAAACAGTGGACTGTGATTGAATTTCTGACTACGGAAGGTTGTGCGTCCAGGAACATTCATCGCCGGCGACGAGTCGTGGATATACCATTACGATCCGGAAACGAAGCGTCAGTTGATGAAGTACCGCCACACGTCCCCTCCTCCGCCAAAAAATTCAAATTTGTCAAATGTGCTGGCAAAGTTATCCCATCTGCCAGCCTATAGCCCGGATCTTACGCTCTGCGACTTTTGGCTCTTCCCCAAACATAAGGATCACATTAAGAGCCAACGCTATAGTTGTGACGCGGAGGTGGAAACAGCAGTTCGGCAATGGTGTCACCAACAGCCACCACAATTCTTTGCCGACGACAGCATGAAAAACCAAGTGTATTGCCCGTAATAGGGACTATGTTAAAAATGATGCCACTATTTGCGGTGATATTGAAAGCTTTCCACTGATACCTGTATCCATTGATACAGGTGCTATCTGTCAAACACAAACAAAGCTATCAGCTTGGAGGCATTACCTTCTGAATCGCCCTCGTACAATATCTTGAGCCAAAACAATGTTATACCTTTCTGGAGATCATGCTCATTATCCTATCAGATATTCTATTTACTTTCCGCAAGTTTCCCAGATTTCTATACAATGGAATAGAACATAAAATATTGGCTGACTGGGAATTGAACCACTATTTACAGATTACCAGTTCTTTATTAATTGATGTACAAGAAATACTTAACAGATTTTCAGGTTTAGTGCTTTCTTCTTCAAACCTCTACAGATGAGCTATCTACAGAAGTAATCTAACAGAGATGGATATAACAATTGAGGAAACTAGCCATATTTTACAAAAAATGAGTGTACTTGCTATTAAACGATATGTCCCTCTTACTGAACGTTTCTACTTATTAGTATGACATTTGGTGATCTATAGCTATTATGATTCAACGGATTTTGCGCAGTGGTGCTCTTCAGCCGGTTCGCTAGAACCGGTTTTAAAATATTTTCAGTTCGAAGAACCGTTTGTTATACCCAGACATAACAGTAAATTTTACCGTTATACCCAGGAACAGTAAATTTTAGTTTAACTATTTTTGTTTTTAGAAATTCTTCCAGCTATAGGGTTAAATATACGATCTCTCAGAACAAGGGGTAAACGTTTATTTCTCAATCTCAAGTGCTCAATATCACGAATAAAAACTGGGATCACATGAGTGTAGTGGTAACGCTTATTTATATTTGAAACGCACAATACCATTATCAACAATTGTTGATCCATTGCTGAATTAAGGTCTTTCTGACAAGCATCTAACTTGGATAATTCGTTTCCAAAATATTCGCACTGGTACCTATTTTGTTACACCACCTTGTATTAGGATGCTGTGTAGATCTGTCTCTACTTCTCACTTGTGGTATCCAGTAAAAAAATTGCTTTTGTATACCTTCTATGTTTTGTTTACTAAAAGAGTTGTATCTATTTATCTACTTATCCAGTTACTCTTACTCACTCACTCTCTAGGGGGCGCGGTGGCTCAGTGGTAGAGATCTCACCTCCGGTGCTTGGGGTCCCTGGTTCGATCCCAGCTCGCACCGTGTGGACTTTGTGGTGGACAAACATCGTGCTCGTGGGTTTTCTCGGGGTTCTCCCGTTTTCTCCCACTTTCTTCATTCCACCACTTCACTCATCTCTCATCATCACCGTCTCCTTTAGCCTAACCGGCATAGCCGTGGGACGTAAAACTTAAGGATTTCATTTAATTTTCTCTCTCTCTCTCTCTCTCTATATATATATATATATATATATATGTATATATATATATATATATATATATATATATATATATACAGATGGTGATCAGAAAAATGGAAACACCTGTAGTTGGCAACACGTCAGATGTATGGGTTGGCAGTGGTGTCGTGGCGCCAGCAGCGCCGGACCGCTGGTGGTGGTGTGTTAGGTCGGTCTCCATACTACGTCAGGCGCAGTGGAACAGCAGTGTCCAGTGGCTGCAGCAGACGGAGGTAGTGTAAAATGGGAGACTTCTCAGATTTTCAAGGAGGGCAAATTGTTGGTGCGCGGTTATGTGGAGTGAGTGTGACGGCAGTGGCTACTGTGTTAGGTGTGTCGCGTGGGACAGTGTCGAAGGTGATGACGGCCTTCACAACACACGGGAAAATCACATCAGGGAAGCGGAACAGTGGGCGGAAGAAAATCATGAGTGACAGGTCACGATGGGTATTAAAGTGCATTGTCACGCAGAACCGTCGTGCCACTGCGAAGCAAGTGACGGAGGAACTCAATCAGCACCTCCCTCATCCTGTTTCGACAATCAGTCCGCCGCGAATTACATGACATGAACTTACGGGGTCGTGTTGCACGGGCCAAACCGTTCATCAGGGACCATAACGCTTTCCCAAGCCGCAAATGGTGCCGCGACCATGCAACTTGGATCGTTGAGGACTGGAAACGTGTGATATGGTCGGATGAGTCATCCTTCACCCTATTCCCAACCACGGTCCGTGTTTATGTGTGGAGAACGCCCAAAGAAGCTTATGATCTGCAGTGTCTCCGCCCAACTGTGAAACATGGCGGCGGCTCGGTGATGCTGTGGGCCGCCATATCATGGTTTTCATTGGGTCTTGTGGTCACACATAGCGGACGAATCACTGCCAACGATTATGTCGCAATTTTAGGAGACCACTTGCATCCTATGGTCCGGATGTTGTTCCCGGACAATGACGCCATCTTCCAGGATGATAATGCACCCATTCACACAGCTGGCGTTGTTGCAGCGTGGTTTGAGGAGCATCGGGATGAAGTTCAACCCTCCCCTGGCCCGCCCAATCTCCAGATCTCAACATAATTGAACATCTGTGGACCTTCTTGGAAACACGATTCCGGCGACGATTTCCACCTCCATCCTCTTTCAGAGAACTGGCCGATGCCCTGCACGAGAAATGGTGTAAAATTCCACTATCTACCATTCACGACCTCTATGCCTCCATCCCACGTCGCATCAAGGCTGTTCTGAAGGCGAAAGGTGGCCCGACACCATATTAATCTGGTAAGTTGCAATTTCGTTCAGGTGTTTCCATTTTTCTGATCACC
The DNA here is from genome assembly GCF_964235325.1 of Thermobia domestica. Taxonomy (NCBI): domain Eukaryota; kingdom Metazoa; phylum Arthropoda; class Insecta; order Zygentoma; family Lepismatidae; genus Thermobia; species Thermobia domestica. Next base: position 385,254 of record NW_027655897.1, read on the forward strand.
ATCTGTATATATATATAGCCAAAATATCCGAAATTCTTTTTTATTAGGAAAATCAGTAGCAGTACGACATTTCTAGATGCCTCGAGGTACATGTATTAGCTACAGCACCACAAAGTTGCGTCATCTCTGGCGCATTCAGTTGGAGTTGTAGTAGTTGTACGTATCAGGACGTGTTCGAATGCTTCTACGATTTTTCAAATGGCGGATTTGAATCAAGTTCTGTGTCAAGTTGAAGAAAACGGCAGCCAAAACCCACCGCATGCTGGAAGAGGCATTTGGTGAGAGTGCACTGAGTTAAGCAAGAATAATTGAGTGGTTCAAGCGTTTCAAAGGACACGAATTTGTACAAGACGACAAATATTCTAGTCGACCGTAAATATGCACAACATCGAAAATGATCATGAAAGTGCATGATGTGATTCGCGAAGGCAGACAATTCACGATGTGTGTAACAGATTTTGACTGTCGTACTACACGTCAACGAATTCTATCCGATGAACTGAACATGAGACGAATCGCAGAGAAGTTTGTCCCTCGCCTTCTCAGCATCGACCAAGAAAACCTCAGTATTCAGACTGCACTGAGCTGCAACAAAGAGTTCGAGAGTGTTCGAACTTCTCCAGAGTCATTACAGGTGATAAATCTTGGGTCTGTGGTTATGACCTGAAAAACTAAGCAGCAACCACCACAATGAAAGACGCCTCTCTAAGGCCGAAAACGGTTCGACACGTTCGCAGCAATATCAAGTCGACCCTGATTATTTATTTATTTATTTTTTTCATTCGAGGAATTGTGCATACGGGAGTTTGTTCCACCTAGTCAGAATGTCAACGGGAAAGTTTACTGCGAGGTTTTGAAGAGACTGAGGGAAGATGTTCGGTGCAAACGGCCAGAGATGTAGCAAACGAAAGACACACCGTCCGCGCACACCTAGCTCGTTGTGAAGGAATTTCTGGGCAAGAACAACATGGCAACGGTCCCCACCCTCCCTACTCCCTTGACCTAGCCCGTGCGACTTCTACCTATTCCCGAAGATGAAATCCGCGTTGAAAGGGTGACGTTTTGACTCCAATGAAGACATCCAATTGGAATCGCAACAGGTCCTGAACACCCTTCACTCTGTGGGCTTCCAGGAGTGCTTCCAAAAGTGGGAACAACGCTGGGATCGTTGCATACATGCCTGAGGATATTACTTTGAAGGTGACGGAGGACATTAGAACGTAAGTATGGTTGTCTGATTTTTACAATGGCATCCTCGGATATTTTTGGTAGCACCTCGTATATACACAGAACCGGTTGTTAAATAATTAGAATAACACCACTGATTTTGCAGTCATTGGGAAAATTCCTGTTTTAAGTACGACAGATGCGGTTACAGATGGAATTTCCTTCGTATCTGCAAAACTACTTTAAGGTAGGCGCATATGTTATGTTCCTCTCTCTACACTGCAGCCATCAAGTCTAGGAGACTCAGATGGGCAGGTCATGTAGCCAGAACGGAAGAAAGTAGAAACGCTTTCAAAATTTTAAATGGAAACCCAATCGGATAAAGGTAATTAGAAAACCTTAGGGTGGGAAACAAGACAGATCCGGCATGAATAGGGATACATACTAGAAACTGGATTCAAGCTGGCTACGAATAGTCGATGAAGAGCTTTTGTGAATGCGGTATTGAACCTTTGGGTTCCATAGGCCATAGAGTGAATAAGTTAGCTCTAAAAATTAAATGTTTTCATGAAATAATTCTTTCTTCATGTTGATTGTCTTACCTGTTAAAAAAGGCTACAAAATGTGGCAGAATAGTTCAGGAAAACTCCTACATACGCAATTAAACCAAGTAAGTCGTACATTTATATTTTCAACGAACTTAAAAAGTTCATTACTAAATTCTTTATGTTTGTGTGTCTGTCTGTTATTCGCGATTTTTTCAACTTTTAGCCCTGCATTCGATAGAGCATCAAAAACTATCTGAGAAAGTGATTAAATTTTTTGCGTCACTCTTACTGTTCCCGACATATTGGCCAAAAAAATGGCCAATTTCCAGAGATTTAAGGAACCATATCTCAGGAACCGTAAGTCATAGAGAGATCATATTGGTGTTGATCAATACTTACAGAGAATGGTGAGCCGTTTGGTACCAAATAGTAACTTGTGGCCACTGATCAACTGGCTACTGGCCAACTGGCCAACTGGCCACTGTTCCCCAGATATTGGCCAAAAAAGTTTGTATTTCGGGAGATTTAAGGAGCCATATCTCGGGAACTGTAAGTCATAGAGAGATAATATTTTGTGAATTTTTGCGAGAAAGAAGGCGCGGATAAGAAGATTTACTTTTACATGTAGGAACAATCAGAGTTATTCCTTCCCGCTCTTTCTCCCCATTCTTTTTAAAGTTCGTTCTGGCCATGCCCTTGGAGCATTCTCAACTGGTTACTTTTAAAATGTGAATCTAGTACGGGTTTCTAACCAAAGTCGAGAACTAAATCTTCCTATGTAATTGTTTCTTCGCTGTGTTGCCTTTTGTAATGGATTCAAAATATGAAAGCAATCTTGCTAAGATATGTGAAATGTGTGTACCGAAAGTTAATTGTTAAAAATGTCTTAAAAAAAAAAAAAAAATTAAATTCTCTTGATCCATATTTAATTTTAGGGTTTTAGTACTTATCAAATGACTTATATTATTCTTTTCAATTAATTATTATGACTTGTTTGAAACATTTGCACATAGCGAACAAACAAACAAACAAAAAGGTTTACTTACAAACAAATGGTCGCTTCATCACAGTATTCAATAAGATAGCTTATTATTATTTTCATACTTACGTTCCAATTTCTTCAAATACATCGTAGTAGTTTTCAAAGGGTTCAGTCTTAAATTCCATTCTTTGCAGCTAAAATGCTGCCTTTCATATTCATTTTTAGGTCCATCCAACTGATAGCCACTTCGTTTGTTTGGAACGGGAAGAAACCATCTCACTTAAAGTGTCATAAACGACTTGCTCCTGGAAGAGAAATTACATACAAATTAAAATACAATAAATCCTGTAGTGACTTTAGAACAAAACACCGAACGTTAAATTTGGACAAAGAAAACTTCAAAAAGAATTGGAATTTAGTTATAAACACCTTCATTCAAAAACGCACATCTATGTAACTTTAAATTGTATAGGAAACACCATTTTTTGTACAAGTTAATGCATTTATCTATGGGTTAAAGAAGAAGGAGAAAAAGAGAAAGGAGAAAAGTGAAGCATTTTCCGTTCTGTGAAACACGTGTAAGTAGTAACATCGTAGATTGTTTTCGTATTAGTACTGCTAAATTGAGAGAGAGTATGTGTAGTGATTACTAAAATTTTAATAACTTATTTCTGACTTAAGAGTTTTGTGTGGAAAAAGGCGTAAGTTCAATAAAATGTAAAAAGATTTGTGAAATCGTTGATCTTTATCAGTGTTTAGCAGTTGAAGGGAAAAGGATTGGTTGCAGAAATTATAATAGCAATATAACATTCCAATTAGGTTCCCCAGGGCACATAATAAGTGAGCGTCCGTTAGTTAATCCAGTAATTACCAATCTCTTTTGACTGATGACCAGTGGGCCCAGTCCGAAGAAACCCGTTTTTTTTCGGGTTGGACCCACCTAAAAAAAAAAACACCTTAAAACCCACCTGGGTTTTTGAGCATGTTAGTATATTATTGGTACAACGAAGGTGATCATATTGAAAATGATTATTACATTTTGGACTTTCCTTGAGCGAATTAGACACTTTAACGTTTAACGTATACAACAACATTCAACATAAGACCTTTAAAGTTCTGAATAGACTGAATAAATAAATAAATAAATAAATAAATAAATAAATAAATAAATAAATAAATAAATAAATAAATAAATAAAAAACTGCCTTAGCTTGAGATAATTATAAACAAATTAATATATGGATTATGCTTATAGCATATTTGAAATAAAATATGCAATTTTATATTTTAGAAAAAACTTTCTGTGAATAATGTGCTCGCCGACTCGGCGTCGCCGAGGGATGTTATCCATCATACATTTGACAAGTTTAAGGCCATAGGTGCCGGTACTACCAATAAATGTAAATACATTAGTAAAACTATTAGAATTATTCCTTCCTTTTGATGGTAACAAGTATTCTTCAGAAAAATTTAGTTTTCCAACAACAACAGTATAGTTCAGTCATTTGTTTCTACTCTTCAAATAAGCATTCTTTAGAATCAACATCAGCAACAGTGTAAAATTCTTGTCAAATTTAAGATGCTAATGCTCGGAGTTCCGAGGACTACGTAAAGCTTGCTACTTCAAGTGCCGAATTCAAACTTCCGTACTAGTGGAAGTTTCGATGTACAGTAAATACAGCTACATTTTCGGGAAAACCCCGCAATTGAACGCATAAAGTATCGGAAGTGAATACTTCAACAATAGAACTACTTATTTTACGCTGAAAGATATTTAATTTCATTTAAGACATTTTGAAACATTTACTTTATAAAATATAAATTATATGTTTGTTAATTGTTTTAAATTAATTTTCGGGAAAGACCCGTCTTGCAGCAAGCGATCGGGAAATTCCTGTAATTGAATGCACAAAGTATCGGAAGTGAACTTCAACAATAAAACCATTTATTTTACGCTGGAAAATATTTATTTTATATAAGATATTTTGAAACATTTATTTCATAAAACATGAATTATATGTTTTGTTGTAAATTAATATATTTGGTATTCATATTTGGCGAACGTTACTGAGACTCCTGGGATGATTCGATCTACATTTGTTCGTTTGTTTGCCTGTACCACACACACTACAGCAGCCATGTGCAACAACAGGATCACGGGCTGAGTTCGGCCTATTGGACCCTTCCATCTGGCCCGCCCGATACGTTATTGAAAATGCATTTATTACGTAATTTCTTAAACTGTGCCGAAAATTTTTCCAAACCTCTATCGCGCAGTGTAAAACTCATTCAGATTGATTCAGAACATGAAAGATCAAGTCTCCCACTAAAATTATGATAGATTTTTTCTGCTTTTCGTCAGTGAATATTTTTGTTACTGTTAGGACATTTTTTTGTGCTCCTGTGATGTTAGTGTACGATGAATGAGCTTCTCCACTGAATATGGCTCGTCAATTCCTGTGAAAATGTTACACAGTGTCTCGTTCGGCCTTCAAGGCCAGTAAGTCATTTCTGATTGGGCTATTTCAGCTTGCACATGCCTGCACTACAGGGTACAACTTTCGGTTTTTTTAAGTTTACATTTTCAGGGTACAAGCACGAGACACAGTAAATTTCCTGTGAAGATTTTGGCGGCATACCAACATAAAATTTCAAAATTGCGGCCTTTTTCAAAACAGGGGGTATCGACGCTAGAAAGCGCAATTTTCGATCTTTTAAGTTGAAATTTTCAAAGAAGAAGCTCGAGACATCTTTAATTAGTTGTATATATATTTAGGCGGCATACTAACATAAAATTTCAAAATTGCGGCCCTTTTCAAAATAGCGGGTATCGACGCTACAAAGCGCAATTTTCGGTCTTTTAAGTTAAAAATTTCACAATAGAAGCACGAGACATTCTAAATTTGCTGTATAGATTTTCTTGGCGATCCAATGTAAAATTTCAAACTGGCGGCCATTTTCAAAACAGCAGTAAACAGAAAATTGTTACAAATTGTAACAATGACCAGGGCCGCGGTGGCTCAGTGGTAAAGCGTTCACCTCTGGTGATTGGGGTCCCGGGTTCGATCCCAGTCCCCGCCAAGTGTTTGTGGTGGACAAACACCGTGTGCATGGGTTTCCTCGGGGTTCTCCCGTTTCCTCCCACTTTCTTCATTCCCCATTTCATTCATTACTCATCATTACCGTCTCCTTTAGCCTAATCGGCACGTAAAACTCAAAAGATTTCATTTCATGTGACAATGACCATAAAAATCACATTTTAACACTTGAAATAAAAATCACATTTTAACACTTTTACCCCAATTGTAATATTTCGAAAAAACTCACTTAAACCCGAAAAAACCCATATGGCCCCAGGTGGGCTGGGTTTTTTCAAACCCTGCTGATGGCACACATTACTGAACACCCACGACATCGTAACATGCTTGTTTATGTTTTTTTCTTAATAATAATATAAATTAAAATGAAATATTGCAGTTTAACGTCCCACGGTTATACCATTTAGGCTAAGGGAGACTATGATTAAGAGAAACGACGATGGAAGAATTGGTGGAATAAGAAAGTGGGAGGAAACGGGAGTATCAGAGAAAACCCACGAATACGATGTTGTCCACCACAAATTTACTTGGCTGGAGATCAAACCAGGGACCACATGCACCAGAGGTAAGCTCTTCACCACTGAGCCATCGTGCTCCGCCACCATACTTTCTACGAGCTTTAAGCAATTATTATACAATGTTTGAAGAGGGTCAGTAAATGATTACTAGAAGAACTAACGTGACGCATGACTATAACTATTAATCTAAACTGGGAATATGTCTACATATTTATTAAAGCCAGAATTTTCAATCGGAATTTCCACCTTCGTCAGCAACTTCTCTTTCCTCGGCATTAATAAATATTTAGACGCGTTCCTGAGTTTAAGTAAATACTTTGATATGCAACTTGAAGCACTACCTATGAAACGTACTGTACATATGACTACAGAACTCTACAAAGTTCAACTCTTTTGTTAATAAGATTAGCAAATTCTATATGACGATGTACGAAATAATTCGAAGCCTTCGAAAAACAAATACAGTGAAACCTCCCACGGACGCAGACAGTCCTTTTCTTCCCTAAACGTTTCAATAACCTCTTCATAACGGACAGGAATTATTCTCAGTTCTGCGATATATTACACTAGACAGAAAAGTCTTTCCCCCACAAGTGTATATATCATTAGTCTAGACGTGGTGAACCATCAAACAGAACAACTTGAAGCTGAATTTGAAATGATTATTATTTGATAATTCCTTTCCCTCCCGCTCCTCCCCCCCCCTCCATGTAGGAAAATATATCCAAACATCTTTGGTATATTATTCTTCATCAGTTGATATGCGGTATACGCGGTAGGGTCTATATGAATTAATGGATTTTTACACGGTGATGACATGTAGTTAAGAAAATTACCATACATACATCATCTTTTGTAGTATACGAATATATTAACATATCCCCCAGCAATAACATTATTTAACAAAAATGAATTTCTCCTTCAACCCTCCCAGTAATTCAAATATGTACTAAATAGAATATTTTCATATTGAATTTTACATATTTACGCTCATATACAATAACTGCATACAGTTACTGTTGTGAGAAATTAAATTTCTGTAACCTCTCTGTAACGGACAAAAATTCATGTCCCATTGGTGTCCATTATTCAGAGGTTTCACTGTACGAACAAAAAGCATTTGATTTTGTCATTGCGTTTATCAATCTATCGTACATCTTAGAAAAGTTCTAAGTAATTATTATAGTGAGTTTGAATTTCAAATATGATATATTTTCCTGTCAATAACGTAGTTAAATAATATATTATTACGACAAAAAAATTATAGCATTAAATACTCGATAAATGGACACGAATACGCTAAAAACTGTTTAATAATCTTAAAACTCGAACTAGGACAGATAACATTTACAGCTGACATATCGACATGATATTTTTAATGCATCGACTCTAGAAAAATCAATCACGTGGTTTAATGCTAATTTATTGCAAATAAATAAACAAACAAATAATAATAATAGTTAACGTATTTTCTTTGACATAAACGCTAACATTAAGAGAAAAAAATAATCGCAAAACTACGAAAGATTTTATTGATAAAAAATTTAGTTAGGATGAGCCAAATAAAATGTATATGTAGTAAATTAAGAAGAGTTCTACCAATATTCCTGAGTATATATTTTCCACCAGACATAAAAAACTAGTCAAAATTTGCTAAAGTATTACTATTTTACATATAGGAGTATATGTTTCACACGTGTAAGCTCAATCTTCAATATAACATTTTATTATGGGATAATTTGCTGGGTTTAACAATGTACTCAAGCGGCAAAATAAAGTAAAATTTTCAATTTCAGCATTCTGCAAAAAATATTTTAAATGCCTTCAAATCATGACACTGTCCTCTACATATATGTATTTTCTCTTAGCAGTATTCTCTCTTTAGAAACCTTACTTTTTTTTTTTTTTTTTTAATTTTTTTTATTTGCCCTGTCTTGATCAGCGGCTTAAAAATTGCTACTGCAAACGCGCTCTACATCTCCTGACAGTGCAAACGATATTATTTCGTCAGGGGATGCAGAGCATATTGGCAGCAGAAATTTCTACGACACTGAGCAATGGATGGATAAATACAATTCATTCTGTAAACTCACAAAAAATATACCTGCTTAGATGTTACTGACAATTTGGTACTACAAATAACACAATGTAACACAATTATTTCGTAAGGAAGGAGGAAAATTGATTCGTAATGAAGGAAGGAAAAGAGTTTGTATTTGATGCTAGATTGGGTTTAAATGCGATATTTTCAAAAGTAGTTAAAGTGATTATACACATTCATTAAATAATGGTTTGTGGTGGTATTATATCTTTGGCGGAGTTCATATAGTTATCAAATGATTGTATAATGTTTACTTTCTGTGTGTGGACAACAGTAGAAGTGTATTAAAGGATTCTATAATTTAATGTGGCGGTAATATTGCTATATTACTTAGGTACATATAGCATACCTATCTAATGTAAAGAGAGAATTAAACATTTACACTACTGCAATATAGACAGTAAACTTGCATGCTAACAAACTTTTCAAAATAATTTACCTGTTACTTCGTCTTGTCCACATTTAAGGGTACCAGAAAGTAATCAATTATTTTATAAAGAATTGACTTTAGCTGGTTGTTGCCATGTAAGTGAAACGAACGTTAGTAAGTTAAATACCATTATTCTAGTTACAAAATATAGACATTCTTTAGTACTTAAAAAAAAAAAGTTTTAATTTCACATTACTGATTCGAAGATGACAGACTTTGAAGCTGAAGAGCATCATCTATGTCACTGCATACGGTTTTTGTTTCACCACGCCAAAAGTACTACCGAGGCTACCAAAATCAGTTGCTCAACGTGTGGATATACACTGAAGGTTAACAAAATTTCAGTGATGATTTAGATTTGTAGACAAAAAATTGTACTCGGAACACTCGAAGAGAGTATCAAGTTTGACAGTTGAAACTTAGTATATAAACTCATTGTTAAGAAGTTGACACGTGACCCAGCACTTTCGAAAAATTCCGCTTCTAAACTGAGACTGTGGACAATTTTTATATTTTAACTTACCATTTCGTATTCATAAAATAGCCAAACTGAGAAAACAGTTGAACCGTTTAAAATGAATTTTTGAACATAGTTAACACTTGGGTCAACCTCAGTTTTTCTCATTTCACTTCAATTGAAATGCATATAGTGAAGATACGAGGGGATGTAAATATACCTTTCAAGTATTTTCCATAAATATTTTCATTTCTTGAGACAAGCATTTCAACTAGTAAAATACATAAGAAAAAAAATATCCCAAGTTTTATACCCAAAAACTAAAGAAAATGCTTTAATAATCGACCTTCCTGTAGAATTACTTTTTTTTCCTGAATAGAGCTCCCAAAAGCAGTGGAATGAACACAGAAGATATAATCTGGCTATATTTTCGACGCGAGCTGAGCCCTTTCGTAAAGTTCAATATTATTGTATGTAGTTGGGAAATTGAGTAGCTTCACGTGAATTTTGCCATATATAAACGATACTCCTACTTGCTTTTGTTTTTGGTCCTTTTGAGGTATGTATATTAGGGTGCATCGAATTTCCACTTTTTTTGAAATCAGCTTACCCTTAGCGAAATTTTTTTGCGAAATGGTCTCTATATGTCATATAGAAAATCGCAGGCCGATTAGTTAATTTCTTTAGGTGCCACTAACGGCCTAAAGTTTCAAAAATCTGTTAAGAAATACATTTTTTAAAAAGCATATTATACATATTTACTTTTACGAAAACATTTTACCCTTAGTAGTTATTTTCGGCAGAAATGTACATATTTTACGTGAAAAAAATTCAGCTTGATCGGTCAAGTCCTTCAGGTGCTACCGGCTTCTTAAAATTGGGACAAAACCCCCAAAAATATATTTTATTCAGTGTTTTGTAAAAAAAAAAAAAAAAAAAAAAAAAAAAAAAAAAAAAAAAAAAAAAAAAAATCGAGTTTTCGTCTCTTATAAACAGCTAATTAGGTAAAAAATGGGGCAATCAAGGTTAAAAAGACAGACTTTACAGTAGATTGAATGTTATCAAATAAGACACATACCGGTAGTTGTCCAGCTTATGTTCATAGCACAAAAAAAATAACAAGTAATTATTTTTGTAGAAGGTGTATTATCGACTCCTTTCAATAATACACCTGCACTGCATAGAACGAAGTCGCCAAAAAGCTAGTTTGTCGTAAAATTAATAGTGGAGTAGCATCGAGAGAAAAGGAAAAAATTGACTCCTTGTTAGTGTGTCTGAAGATGAGATTAGGAGTAATTTTGTGTTGCTTTGTAGACAGAAAAAATGGTGTTTGATGTGGAAACTGTTTACGTTGTTGATTGTGTTTAAGTGAAAATACGTGTGCATTTGTATGCGTTTTTGAAGGATTGCGTCCTACTTGTGCTTGTCGGCAGTCATTGAATGTGTCAATTCGTCATTCCAGTGGTGCGGGAAGTTTATTGAGGTCTTGCGTTGACAAGTGTCTAACTGTTCAAAATTGTTTTCGGTGAATAACTATCAAGTGTCCGTAAAGATATCACCTAAAAAGAAGTCACGTTTGAATGTAAGGAACTTTGTCCATAATGTCATTGGATCCCCTGTGGAATTCACTTTTAATCAGCTTCCAACAATCGCAATTCTTGTCGGAAAGAGAAAACATGATATGGGAAGCAGCATCTCAGAAGGACCACTCTGCTAAGGTGCTAGCTCATTCAATGGCAAGGAAAGTAATTCAAATTTGGGAAAATGCATCAATCAGCGGTGCAGCTATTTTGAGCGAGCAACGGGTTATAGTGTTGATTTTTTATTATCAAAAAAAAGGTCCGTCAGCTGCAAAAGTTCAAGGACAACTTTTTTTTTTTTTTTTTCCTTCCAAAGTTGCAGAATTCCAGGAGTTCGCCAGCAAACCTTTGTTTGATATCGCTTCTTGCAAATGCATCGATCCGGTTGCTTGCACTTCTACGAGAGAGAAGAAAGTGACTGAATTGAAGGTTTAAATTTAATTGACCAGAAAACCACCCGACAGATGGATATGGCAGGACTTTATAGAAAGAAGACACAGAAATGTGTCAAACATTTATTGCGAAAGAATCGAGGTCAGAAAAATCAACCAAAGCCCAATGAAATTAGTAGTTCCAGAAGACAAAACGATAGTGTCCCTTTACAAAATGAATCGCGAGAAGAGTCAGTTTCCACTGTCGAGTTTCATCCTGCGCTTAAAAGAAAGAAGACTAGCCCTTCTAAACAAATGATAGTTAGATTGCTGACATTCTCCAATGCAGTGTATAGATGTAATATATCAGACCGCAATTATCACTTCGTCGCTTTTGGCAGATATCGGACTGGTTGCCCCAGTTCATAAGCAGAAGGTGATCGACAAAAGCAAGATTCGGAGAGAGAAGAAATCCTTAGGAAACCCCATCGTTGAAGAGGCGAGTGCATCGCTTAAATCGACCAAAGTAAAAGTGTTATACTTCGACGGAAGAAAGTATCAGACTCTCATCCTTGAGACTAAAGACGGCATCAACCACCGAACAATGAAAAAAGAAGATCACTACGTACTGCTACAGGAGCCAGGATAGAACTATCTTGCCTACGTCTCTCCTTCATCTGGAAGAGGAGAGAGCATACGGGCTGCCATCACAAAGTTCTTTGTTCATCAAAATATCCCGCTGTCCGATCTGGTTTTTTGGGTTGCGACGGTACTGCTACCAACACTGGTCGGAAGAATGGCGTGATGGCATATTGAAGTCTTCCTGAACGAAACCCTTCAGAGAATCGTCTGTATCATACACACGAATGAGCTCCCATTTCGACATTTGATTGAATTTATAGACGGCAAATCTACTGAACCAAATACATTTAGAGAACCAATAGGATCAACACTTCGAACCTGCGACGAGTTGCCTCTCCAGAATTTTCAGCCCGTTCCAGTAGACTGGGACTTCAACTTCACTAAGGATGCATTAAGCACGGACCAAAAATATTTGCTGAATATCTGCCAAGCGGTTTCTTCAGGAGAATGCCACGTTGGGTTAGCTCACATGAAGCCTGGTAAAATTCATCAAGCCAGGTGGCTAAATAGGGTCTTACGTTTGTACGTAGGAACAAAAGAACGCACTAATGAACTTAAAACCATCGTCCAGTACATCATGATGGTCTACGCGCCACTATGGTTTGCTGTGATCCGTAATCCATCGTGTGCAGAAGGAGCTCGTCATTTGTGGCACCTTATCACGACTTCTCGCCACATGGAAGCGAAATACAGGAAAATTCATTCAGTGATCCGTAGAAATGCGTGGTACGGCCATCCTGAGAACCTACTTCTATCAATGTTGACTGATCAAGATGCTAAAGTACGAGAACTTGGCTGGAGGAGAGTCCTAAAAGCAAGACAAACGACCCAATCTGGTGATCGCGTACCGGTACGAGAATTCGTCATCCCTGAAATCAACTTAGAAGCGACAAACTATGTTGATATGATTAATTGGTCAACATGCACGCTGATGGAGCCACCACTGACAAAACACTTGAAACTGAAGAAGCTAAGAGAGAATGTAAAGACGGCTCCAATGGCTGATGAATCTATTACATCCTTACCCTGTCATACTCACGCTGTAGAAAGAATGGTGAAGTTGGTGACAGAAGCGCTATCAGCGGTATGTGCGCAAGAAGTATGACATAGATTTGTCCTAGCAACACTACAATCAAGAGAAAACATACCAGAATTTAATACAAAAACAATTTGAGGTAAAAGAGTAACGATATGAACTTGCACTACCATATGCAACATTAGTATATACAGGTGGGCGGACCTCAAACTGCAGCCACCTCCTCATGGTGAGTTCTGGGTTATTTCCAACATTAATGTTTGGAAATAAGCAAACAGCTGCAGATGTAAAACAAAATATTTCTTATCTAATTAACGATCCAGATGAATCACAAACAATGCAACTTAATTTTCAGAAAAGTCCATATTATACCACATTTGACCATATTTTAAGTCACTGGTGGCACCTGAATGACTTGACTCATCAAGCTGAAATTTTTTGCACGTAAAATATAGACTTTTTACAGAAACAAAACCACATAGGATAACCATATTTTATAAAAGTACATATTTTACATTTTTTAAAATAACATTTATTTTTTAACAAAATTTAAAAAATTTTGGCCGTTGGTGGCACCTAAAGATATTAACCAATCGACTTGCAATTTTTTACACGTTATATGGAGCCCATTTTGCAAAAAACTATCACTAAGGGTAAGCTGATTTCGAAAAAAGAGGAAATTCGATGCACCCTAATGTATATGCCCTAAGGAGAAACTGCTAGCAGACGATTCCCCACGACTGCCTATTCGCATAGTCTACAGGCCACGCATTCATAAGCCATGGAGCTTGGTGAACACTGCTCTTGTTGAATATGGTGGTACGAGTCCGACTCAACGTGTTCAATAGTTTGGTGTTCCCCATGCTACACTGACTTGATGGAAATACCTTTTTTTTTTTTTTAAAAAAAAAAAAAAAAAAAACACTGCTTTGTAATTTCGTCCGGTGTATTTGCAGTGATTACGTTCTAACGAGCATGGAGAGTAACCATCAAGCAATGTTGTTTAGAAAAGAGACTGAAATCCATACAAGCAAGAAAATAAAAACTAACAAAAGAACGAAAGAAAGAAATGAAATGAAAGAAAAAAGAATGAAAATTGATAAGCTACAAAAAAAAAAAAAAAAAAAAAAGTGAAAGAAATGCATAGAAAATGCACAAAATAATGGAACAAATAAACGCACAATTGTACGGAAAATGTTAAATCTATTATCACTACAATTTTCGAGTAAATTTTCTACCAAGAATTGAACATCTCACCAGTCCATGAATTTGAAAGATGAAACTCGGCATATAGACTGTTCATTAAAAACAGGGAAATAAGTGTTTCACCATTTTCGAAAATTCGCTCTTAAAGGGGGGGGGGGAGTCGTTTATCTTCTAAACTTTTTTTTTTTTTTTTCAGTTAACTGAGCTCGGCCTTCGGATTGCTGTCTTCCACCTGTTTCTGTCATGTGTCGTATCCACTGTGACACTGCACAATATCGTTTTTCACCCAATCTCCCCACTTCTTCTTTGTAAGACTCGCACTCGCTCTCCATTCAGTTCTATAGCATCCACTCGGTGAGCTACGCATTCCAAAGGTTTCCCCCTCTTACATGGCCAATTATCTCAATTTACTTTCTTCAAGTCTCTCTACTACTAGTCTCCTCTTTACTTTTCCTCGGATCATTCCATTCTTAATTTTGTCCTCCCGCATGATTCCACACACCCATCGCAGCATTTTTATCTCCGCAACATGTAACTTCTCTTACTCTCTCTCTTCTTCGTCGTCCAACATTACGCTCTAATATGGCATGTCATACTACTGTTCTGTAAACTGTTCCATAAGGCGTATTGGTACCCCACGGTCTTACAATATTCCTGCCGCTTCCTTCGATTTTGTGTAATCGATGCTAATTCTGTATTTATCTTCGTCTATTCCTGCATTTTCCTGTTGTAAAGATCCCAAGTACCTGAATTTCTTCCTTCTTCGTCCAGTTATATTCTTGTATTTTCAATTACACTAGCTGAACCTGCGCTCTCTACACAGCGCATCATTCGCATATGAGCATAAATCTCCTTATCATTCCTTACAACATCTGTACATATCCCTTTACAGACACAAGTGAAAGACGTATTGATTAAAAAAAAAAAGCGAAGGGGTATCATAAAGGGGAGACTTTTTTCGATTATTTTTCTCAATATCTCGCACCGTTTGCAAGATTTGAGCCTGCTTCCGGTTGGAGTTTCTAATTCATGTATGACCAGTGTTTTCTTTCTTCTTGCATGCAGTATGTAATAAGCAAATACATTACATACACAATTAACTATATAATGTCAGTTATATATGGTGTTCATTGGGCAAAACACTCCCCCCCGAAAAAAAGTTTCATCTTAGACTGGAGAAATGGTTATCCTTCCTTTTCCATTATTATTTGGCCATGAAACTAACGCCTGAGACACATACAACCCCTATATACAACAGTGTGGTATTGGAATGTATAATGCTTAGGATGTGATGTTTTAGTTTTTTTTTTTTTTTAATTTCAACACTTCCAATGTACCCGTAAAAATGTAATAAAGAAATAGTGGCCATGTTTTTTTAAATATTCAATTAGAACTGGACAATCTACATGAAATTTGCAATCGATCAGTGAAAAAATCATCTTTCTAGAGCCTGTAGTTTCCGAGATCTCATTGTCGAAAGGATTGGCGACAAACATATACACGTAGTTTAAAAGAGCTCCAAAGAGGGCAGCACAATTCATTTGCATTTATTTCGGAGAAGGCTTATTAAAGGCAAAGGCCTTCGAACAATAATTTAAAAGGATAAAACTTTTCTGAAAAATATTTCTTTAGGTAATTTATTTAAAGTACACTCTTTTAAAAATATTTGTCTTTGTTATAAACGTGAAATCACAAATAACCGTAAATCAAAGGTTTGAAAGCTAAGGTTATAGGTTAGAGCTCAGTCGCTCTTAATTGGTACTGTAGCATTTTAATAGATAGATTTTTGTTGAATGAGCAATGTAAATACTTTATTATGGTTTACTAATTCTAAGCCCTTTGCTCTCCAATGCTACTCTTCATATATCCTCTTATTATTGTCTTACAGTGCTGCTTTGTCTCACTTACCAGCACAGCACGATATCATCCGCAAATAGCATGTTCCAAGGCGCTAAAACTTCGATATCCTTTGTAAGCTCGTCCATCACAATTGCAAAAAAGACTAGATCCCTGATGAAGTCCCACTTTAACTATGAACTCTTCTGTTATTCCACATGCGCTTCTCATTACTGTCTTACATCCATCTTTCATATCTTGAATTATACAGATGTGTGTGTTCGGAACACACTTTTTATTCAGTGACCCCAAACAAAATCCCGTGGCACCCTATCATACGCTTTCTCTACGTCGATGAAAACAATGTGGAATCTCTTCCCTCAATCTTGCTTCTACAGGATGTCTACTAAAATTCCAAAATGAAATTTCGTGACTTTTTCGTGACCTTTTCTTTACCAAACCATATAATTTTGTAACATTCTCAAGAGCGAATTTGGGAGCAAATTAGGCCGAATTTTCATGCACGCGATAGAAGCGTGATTTCTTTGCAATTTGGTAGTGTCAAATACCCACTACAGACATTTTTGGTGGTGAATTTTGACGTTTTACGCAAGAAAATCTTTCAGTCTGTACTTATATTTAGACAGATTTTAAAAAATCATCACCCAAAAGCTAAATTTCGTGAGTTTTTCTTGACTTTCATGACCGTTTTCTGATTTCATAACTTTCGTGACAGATAGACACCCTGTTCTATCACTCTCTCCCAGGGCTTCATTGCATGGCTCGTAAGTTTTATTCCCCTCTAGTTGCCACATTCTTACACATATTCTTTGTTTTCAAAAACTGGCAAAACGTCACTGATTTTGCATTTTTTTTGCATATTTGTTTTCAATATCCTCCTTAAAAGTCGAGTAAAGCACGGTACTTATTCTTTACCTAAGTTTTTCCATGCTTCGAGAGGGATATTATATCCGGTTCTAGGACTTTTTAACTTTTTCAAGCCATTTTCCACCTCAATCATAGTCATAGGCTGAACAAGTCCCTGGATTTTCGCACGTTTCGCCTGAGTATTCTTCATTAAGAAGGTTTTGGAAATATACCTTCCAGCGCTTCTTTATCTTCTTCACACTTGTTAATATTCAAATTTCTCTTTCTTTATTCTGACAGTGAAGAATGTAAAGATTTGCTTAAGTTGTATGTCTGGAATTTGGCATATAGCCTTTAATTACAAGCGAGGAAATATGTTTCAGCTTAAAAAAAAAAAAAGACATTCCCACACCCACATCCAAATTTCCCTTTCTTTTCTTTATGTTGAAAATGTTGAATGTAAGGATTCATTTAAGATAAAAGTGTGAAAGTTGGTAAATAAACTGTTAACTAAAAGCAAAGGAATACAAGTTTCAGAGGTTTTGGAAACCCTCTCCTAAGAAATAAAAGGGAAAAATGTCTACAATATAAAATTTTACTTCCTTTATTCACAAAATGTCCACTATTGGGATCTGCTTAAGTTGGAGGTGCGCTCTTCGGTACACAATGTGTTCATTAAAAATACGTGATCCAGGACAATTGGAAGGGAAACTGGAGGACAATTTCTACAATATTCAAATTTCGGGTCTTGTATTTATTACCCGTTATTCTTTCCGTACGCAGAACGGCCACTTTTGTTAATATTGATATAATTTACCGACCGTTTACTTTCTTATACAATGATTCCCATTGCGCAAAATACTAAAGAATTAGTTTATTGAGTGAATATCTTTCCATATTGCTATTTGGTTAAGAGTAAACATTAGGTTGTGCTGTAATGGAGTTTAGCATCCTGTTCAACAGTGACCTTATATGAGATCTGGACCTACAGTTTAACATAGAATCCAAACCACACGGGCTCCTGCCGGCATCGAACATGAATCTCTCGCGGCCGGAGTAAACATCAAAGACAGGAGAAAGAGCTGTGATTTTAATATAGTGTTCTAATGTACTACATTACATAGCTGTGATATGTTTATAAATTTCTTACATTCAAAAATGAATGCTGTTTGTTAGCAAAATCCCGATTTTATATACATATATATATATATATATATATATATATATATATATATATATATACAGGGGTGTCCACAGAGGGGGGCTATGGCGCAAACTGCGTAATTGAAATATTGGGGGGGGGTAAAAATCTATATAAATATGTTTGAGGGGTGTAAAAATTAATCGAAAAGAAGATTTTTTCATGGAAGAACACCTACGGATAGACAATTGGGGGGTGCGACATGGACATAAGGGGGGCACCACTGTATATATATATATACATATAAACTATGTAGAGAATTCGAACGTTAAAATGAACATTGATACACGAACCTGTTGTTATTCACTAGACCAAAGCAAATAGTTATTAGCCTCTTTTGTTTGTTTCTGTTACTAGTACTTTGTTGACTGTGTACTTTCGACAGGCTTGTCATGTTTTATGATTGTTTTCTACATGCCAGGGTTGGCAAAAACCATGGTTTTTATTGAAAAAAAAACAACAAAAGAAACGGTTTTCTGGTTTAAACCTGTTTTTTTTTTTGGGGGGGGGTTAAAACAGGTTTTTTTGGTTTAAATAATTTGCTTATGTATTTATATCACATATGGACAGAAATAAGTTTGTTTCGCCTTGGTGTTATTATGCAACAACCGGGTTATGGTTATGCTGAAAGGGGTCACATAAACTTAAAGCGGAATCCAAACCGTTTCTCGATTTATATCCGAAAGAAATTGTCCTCCATTTGAACTCGAAACCGGGACTAATTGGCCACAAATGCGATACGTCTGCCAACTCACTCACGAAGGTTTCCTGATAAGAATACATTGTACTTATCTTGTCAAGAGTCATTACGAAAAGAGAAAAAGATAAACAATTGCACAACTGAAACCATTATACAGAATTACATATGGACCTGTAACATATGGACCTTGTACATATATAAGTTGCTTTTGTAGTATAATCTCTTTGAATAATGAATGGGGAATTTAGGTCTGAACATTATACGGGAGTGAAACGCGATAACCCACAAATGTGTGTTCATCAAGATTTTACGAACACACACTTTCACGAACATTTTTCGTTTTTGGTTTAAACCATTTAAAAAAAAAAAAAAGGTTTAAACCAAGATTTAAACCACCTTGGTTTAAACCAACCAACCCTGCTACATGCTACTTGAATTACTTCGAGGCAATGTCCAGACAGCCTACTTCTTAGAGAATACGAACGGCTCTGTAACAGAATGGAGGGAAAATAATGTCTCTTATAAACAGATCCAAGGGATGTAAGGATGTAAGTTTAATTTTCTTAACTTCGACTTTGGAAGGCAGTATCGGTTTTTGTGACTAGAAAAGTATCACTGGAAAATGACAAACCCTGATATTTCAAGTTGATATGTCAACTGGTTTCGAAATTCAAGGCTACCAAAGTTCTCAAAATTTACCAAAATGCGGGTGAATTTGCGGCTGACCTAAACGACTTACCACGGTATCATCTTAAAGCTTATGAAAAAAGAAAAAGAAAAAAGCTTTCAGATGGTATACAACACTGTAGTATTTAAAATGATAATAATAATTTCGAAAATCTCAAAACTATGAATTTGATTGTCTCAAAAAGCTATATTTTGAAAATTCTGAAAATATGTGAGGTGAAAATACGTAATGCAAAGTATATGCTTCCAACACAATACTGCACAACGAAGTAATGAAGAAGGTAGTGGTATGTGAAAGTAGTGTGCTATGTTGAAATGCGTAGAATTTCTTGCTATATGTTGTTATACATTTTTAAAATGTACTAAAATATATAGTTTTATCCCTTGTACTATTTTCGTTTACGTGTACACCCACCGTCACCAACGTGCTTGATTCATACGGACGCATCCTGCGCGGGCTCATCAACTTCCTCCTGCTGTTACGCGCGTTAGATACACATCTTACTTTTAGTGGACACCTAACATAGGTTAGTTGATGTATTTTGCACTGTAGCATTTGTGGTATATGGTCGCACGTTGCACTTACATCATAACAGTTAAGCCTGTTGAAAATGAATTTGCACCAAGGAACGCAACTCATCCCATAAGAAATACCGTAACGTGTAAGGAAAGAAGTAGATATATCATGAACTCACGTATGGATCCCGATTCAGGACTTGTACCATATACTGTATGATACTACTATTTAATACATATGCTACCTCTACGGGAAGGTTCTAGAACACAGCCCCCCCCCCCCCCCCCCGCATATAGGTTAGTAGCAAGGTTGGTTCCTTTCTGTACCAAAGTTTAATATTTAGTTTATACAGTATTGCCGAGCGAGCGTGAGCGAGTGAAGGCGGGTTAGAGCCCCGCAGGGCAAGTTGTTTTCTGTCTTTATTAGAGCTAAATGGGAAGGGGGACCTGTGTTCTAGAACACAGGTCGGCCAATGTTTAGTTGAAGGGGTGTCTCTCTTCCTTCACCCAAAATAAATAAATAAATAAATAAAATTTTGCTCATTTCTGTTAGTACTAGCTTAGGTTAGGTAAAGTTAGGTTAACTACTTGCATCATTGTATTCATATTCCCTTATGTGCGCTTCTGGTAAGTGCATCTAATCTAGCATTTCGCATTTTTCATTTCTAGAACATGTACTTCTATTCCATTCTTAAGTGAGACACAATTCAATTATACTTCCCTTACTTCATTTCTCCTCTAAATCTTCTACTTTTGATGCAGTATAGTAAAACTGCACGCTATTTTTTTTTTTAACCTGCTTTTGGCCCCTTCATCTAAACATAGCCAATAAATTAAAATAAAACTCGCCCAGTTCTAAATCCCTTCGCTATTTAATCGTGACCATCTTTTATTACTTTTTAAATAAAATAAATTGATCCAACGTACCTAACCTGAAGTCCTCGTATGGACATGATAGGCTACACAAATAGTGTCAAGTATTCATAGCAATGTATGATACTGTATTAAACTAAATTTAAAATAAACCGCATGGCTTGCACGAATTCATACCAAAACCATTAATCATTCATTTCAAGTTTATCTCATCAATTTATTGAATAATCATCCTAATTGCATGAAGGTAAGACTTCCTAATTATACGATTAGACACCTTTTGCGTTAATTTCGCATCTGCGTTTTGGGTGTGTATTATCTCAGGGGTGCCCACAAGGGGGGGGGGCTATGACGCAAACTGCGTCATTGAAATATTTGGGGGGGGTTAAAAATCTATATAAATATGTTTGATGGGGGGGGTAAAATTAATCGAAAAGAAGATTTTTTTAATGGAAGAACACCTACGGATAGACAATTGGGGGGGGGTGCGTCATGGACATAAGGGGGGGTGGGCACCACTGATTATCTTAATATGCGGTACAGGTGTATTATCAAACTAATAACAGCAAATTAGTTTCAGGTGAGCTTAGGAATATCCTACTCCCTTATCAAAGTTTCACCAAACACGTTCAATAAATTATTTCTATTTGCATATTCGCACTTCCTTTGCAGTTCGTAACACAATTGGCAACTTGTTACACTCCCACTTGTATCCTCACGCTCTTGATCTGTACCTGAGGTCAACTACCTGCAACATATCATCCAAAACATGCCCTAAATCTTCTATTTTTTTATGTCCAGCACATTGAACTAATCACAGTATTTCTATTTTATTGTTTCTTTTTAACGTACTACTTACCATTTATTGAGACTGTTTAACCGTCAATCCGAGAATTAATTCAAAATTTGCTACTCTTACCTGAAATAAAGGCCGACATAATCTAGCTCAATATCCAACACTCACAATTGATTATTTTCGGATTTTCTTCATAAAATATCCACTCGAAATAAAAAAGAATAATCTCCCATTTAACTTTAAACAATTTCACAGTAAACACGTTAATTATCACAACAAATAACTCACTGTTTGAGAGCCGGCCGCTTACACTCGTCGGTTCGCGCTTAGTTTCTCGTTGCGTGTTGATGTTGAGCCGAGTTCAATATTTTCCTTTTTTTTTTTTTTTTCTTTTTCTTCCCAGACTTCAAACACGTAAGCACAAAGCAGACGACCGCTCGTTCTCGTACCCCTGCTGTTGCACATGCGTGAAGACGGTTCTCTCTTCCGTGTCGCGGTGGCTTTTTGTATTATATTCTTTATCTTTATACAGTCAGCTGTGAGTTAAGTACCTTCAAGCTGTTGCGTGAATGCGGGTACTTGGTGGACAGTGTTTACTTTTCTTTGTTTTTGTTATTCTTTTTTTCTTTTTCCTTTTTGTCGTACATCAATTCGCACATTCATTTTTGCTAATGTTCAAGTCATGCTTGAATAGTGTCATCTCTATATCAGTCCGTTATCTGTAAAATGCATTACATCAATGCAAAGAAACATATTTCCGTGGCAAAAGTGACTGGAGATCCATTGTAATTTCTTCATGCATTACATTAAAACAGAATTGATAGATTATCGAAATTGGTTATTCCGCCCGAGGCTTCGGCATGCATAATCGAATCAAAATAGGCGTGAGCCCAAAGAACCCATGTCCTGTATCCATGAACAAGATGGAAGTAGTTTTAGTAACTAAACCAGTTTTCTTTCTCTTCTCTCATTTATGCAGGTCGACATTCCTGATAATTCTCCATAGAGTTCTGATACGGAATTCCTCCCCTGTTAGAACTTCCTCCCTGAAGCGATTCTTAACCGTATCCATTCATTCCTTTCTTGGTATTCCTCTACCTCTCTTTCCATTGTCATCACATTAACTCCTTAGTGGCTAAGCGATTAGCGTACGCGCCTTTGGTGTGGGAGACCCGGGTTCGATTCCCGGCGGGAACTCATGTGGTCCGGATTCCACGTTAACCAGTAGGTCCACGTCTCATATAGCCTCGCTGCTGAACGGGACGTTAAACCCAAAATCAACTCAACTCAACTCCATTGCCGTCACGCATGGAAAATGAAGTGAAATATTTAGTGAGAGGAAACGGGAAAACCCTGAGAAAACCCACGCACACGGTGTTTGTTTACCATGAAGATCACTTGACGCGAGCTGGGACCAAACGAGGGACCCCACACACCTCTTTACTTGTTTGTTCTTCTCATTAGATCAGTGGTGCCCAACCGGTATGCCACGACACATTGGTGTGTCGCAGTAGTAGTGGTCCCCGTTCGCCCGAATGACTCATCCTCACTCTCTTTTATGACCGGGGTCAAAGGTCAATGACCTTGGCCCGGGGTCAATGACCTAGGGATACTTAGGACCACCCTCTTTAATTTTGGCAGAGGTACCTTGGCCCACCCCCTAAATTTTGGCAGGGGTACCTAGGACCACCACCCTTAAATTTTGGATATTGCCAAATCTAAAAATTTGGTATGGTAGCCTAGGACAATAGTATGTACCTCTATCAGTATTGGGGGTCTATGTCGTTCCCTTTTATGGGTAAAACATGGCCAAAAAGTCAAATTTCGGGGGGGTTTGACCTAATTTATCCCCTTTGATGAGGTATTATTACCCTATATGGTTATATGGGCGTATACAGGGGTCCATTACCTTTCATAAGACATAGGTACATTTGTGCACCCCTTGAAAAATTTGGGAGGGGTACCTTGGCCCACCCCTTAAATTTTGGAAATTGCCCAATTTAAACATTTGGTATTATAGTACAGGACCCTAATATGTATTATGATAAATTTGGGTGGTCCAACCCGTTCCGTTTTAGGGGTACAAAATTGTCAAAATATAAACGAAAGCAATACGTTATACCACGTGTTTGGTCTTTTGGCCCAATTTATCTTCTTGGATGAGGTCCTATTACCTTATATGGTTATATAATTATGTATAGGGGTCCATTATCTTTCATAAGACATAGGTACATTTATGCACCCCTTGGGAGGGGTACCTTGGCGCACCCCTTAAATTTTGGAAATTGCCCAATTTAAACATTTTGTATTATAGTACTGGACCCTAACATGTGTTATGATAAATTTGGGTGGTCCACCTCGTTTCCTTTTAGGGGTACAAAATTGCCAAAATATAAACGTAAGCAATACGTTGTACCACGTGTTTGTTATTTTGGCCCAATTTATTTCCTTGGATGAGGTCCTATTACCTTATATGGTTATATGGTTATGTATAGGGGTCTATTCCTTATCATAGGACATAGGTACATTTGTGCACCCCATTTAAAAATTTGGGAGGGGTACCTTGGCCAATCCCTTAAATTTTGGAAATTTTTCAATTAAAGCATTCGCTATCATAGTACATGACTTCAACATGTATCATGATAAATTTGGATGGTCCTCCTTGTTCCCTTTCATGAGTAAAAAACATTGCCAAAATATAAACATAAGCAATATGTTGTATCACGTGTTTGGTTTTTGGCCCAATTTATCCCGTTTGATGCGGTCTTATTACCGTATATGGCTATATGGTCATGTATATCGTTCATTTCATATCATAAGACATGAGTACATTGATGCACCCTTTAAAATTTGGGAGGAGGTATCTTGGCTCATCCACTCAGTTTTAGAAATTGTTTAATATAAGCATTTGGTATCTTCGTACAGGTCTTCAATATGTAACACTATAAATTTGGATGGTCCACCTCGTTCCCTTTCATGGGTAAAGAACTACCAAAAATCAAATTTCGGAGGTTATTGACCCCTTTGAAAAGTATTTAGCACGTTATATGGTTTATTACCTCTATATGTTTATGTTCTCTTTTAAATTTGGGAATTATAAAATAACATAATTTGATAAACGTTTTCTGGGACCCTTTGTAGAAGTTGGTGTTCCTCTTATGGCCAAATATTCAAAATTTAAAGGTTATTGACCGGCTTTATTATTGAATAACTACAGGATTTATTACTTTTTCATAAGACACAGGTGTATTTGTGTACCAATCTTAAATTTTGGGTGGGGTACATTTCTTATTGTCATATCAATAATTGGTAATTGTTCTTAAAATTGGATAGTATCTCATTCATTGGGTAAATCATTGTGAAATATTAGTATGATCACGTGATCAGTTATTGATCTATGATGGGATTAGGAGTCCAGGACATTGGTACATTTAAACATTGTAGGATAATTTGAGAATTGTCAAATGAAATTGAGTCATTGGTTTTGATTATTACAGCCAAATATAAACGTAAGCAATACGATTTACCACGTGATTGACCTTGATGAGGTAGTGTACAGGGATACATAGCTAACCTTATTGAATCTTATGACTCATAGTCTTAAGGAAATACATGCTACAACACTGGCAAAGTTATTGTTGATGCAATTTGATTGGTTGATCACTATCTTTCGTGCAATCTGATTGGCTGATCACTATCTTTCGTGCAATCTGATTGGTTGCTGTTTTTTAAATCTTTGCTGCATTCAGTTTTAAGTTTTGTTTAACATTTAAAAACCTTGGTTTCGTTCAACATTTTGCACTCTGATAAATATGATCAAAACCGTTTATTTGTTAATCGAATAGTTAAAAACCGGATAAAGTTTGATGGTTAATCGTGAAACGTAAAATTTTTTTAGTTTGAAAGTTTTTTGTTTGAAAGTTTTTGTTTGAAAACTCTTGTTTCAAATTTGTGTTTGATTTTTTTTGTTTCAGAATTTTGTTTGAAATTTATGCTTCAAAATTTTTTGTTTGAAAATTTTTTTTTGAAAATTTTAAATTTTTTTGTTTGAAAGTTTTGTTTGAAAATTTTTTGTTTGAAATTTTTTGTTTCAAAATTTTGTTTGAAATTTTTTTCGTTTCAAAATTTTTTGAATTTTTCTCGTTTGAAATTTTGTTTGAATTTTTTTCGTTTCCAAGTTTTTTCGTTTGAAATTTTTTTTCAAAATTTTGTTTCAAAGATTTTTGTTCGAAATTTTTGTTTGTAAACTTTTTTTTGAAATTATTGTTTGGAAAATTTTGGTTTGACATTTTTTAAGTTTGTGCACTCATTAGTAAAGAACCGGAATTGTTTAGAACAAAAACCTTTGACAACATTATTTTTTCATGATGCAATAGTACACGTCAGAACATGATAATGCAACGTCATCAGTTTTGCATCATATATATACAACGATAACGTTGTATGTTTCATTTTTGTTTTATTATCAATCTGTACCTATTTTATGAATGGAATCAGAGGCGAAGTATGGGAACAGTATGATGTATAAGAAAAAGAAAGATATTGAGATTTCGAATTATTTCTTAGATAATTAGTAACAAACAAGTGTGTTGATGTTTCTATAGTAACATTATAAATAATTGTAAATAGACGTAGACATCTTGATAAGTATAGAAGTGTATATATGAAGGTCCATATATTTTGTTATATGTGCGTAGAAAAAGTCAAATAATAAACGACAGTTGAGAAAGTGATATAAGACGTAATTTATTATGAAGATTAACTTTTAAGATAAATACGAACCAGTGAAGACCCCTTACATACAAGTATCGTTCGAGTTAGTATTCATAATAACATCATCATGGCTACTTGTCTGCAGTTTCTAAACACACGTGATGTTATGAAATCATTTACCAAGATTACTGATTTACAACAGAATGTACCTTATAGAATCTTAGCTAGCCAAATGATCCCTACAAAGTTTGGATTAAGAATCGTAGTGAAGCTTGAAAATGATAAGAATATAATTTTACGAGCAAGATATTTACCCATGGAAGCATCAAAACAAGAACTGCTGCGTTTCTTAAATACTGGATCTGTATCTTTATGTTATAAAGGACTCTTGGGTCGAAGTCATCAATTTGAATTTAGTACACAGCCAGATTCGTCAGCAAATGTGATGAAATCATGAATTCAAACGTCAGACATTCCTTTGACGTCAGACATAGCTGTATGCTGAATGCGATCTATGAATTTGGTTAGTCAGCATGACATCAGCAACTGTGATGAAATCATGTATTCAAACGTCAACACATTTCTTTCCAATGACGTCAGTAATAACTATAAATCAGCAAATACACTGTCATCCCACGAAATCATTTGAGCAAGTGCGTTTCAGCAGGAAAGATGTGTACTTCTAACGATAAAGAATTCCTCTTCGCAAGCTATTATCCAATAAATATATTTCAAACAAAACATGTGATGATTGGTATCGGTGCTAGAACATTTGAACCTGTAATTCGATTGGGCAAAGCAGAACAATTTGGTGTACAACTGAACTTTGAAGAATGGCAAATATTATGTTCACGAATCGACCAAATGAATGATTATTTTCATGATGAGCTAAATGTGACCATAGTCAAATCATTAGGCTCAAATCATGAAGTGGTGCTGCGTACAGTCCTCGAAGAGAAGATGGTGGTGTTACGTAAAAAGAGTACATTTCATGTCCCTCGCAACATGGTGTATCTAACGCAAACGGAATGGAACAAGTTTATCAACGTATTCCAGTGTGCAAAACATGCAGTGGAAGTGTGCAACAAAACAAGTATATTCCTGAAAAAGTAGTATTTTGAAAAATGTGTCATGCATATTGTACAACATGTATCTAGATATTGTGATGGTTGTCAACATCGTTCGTGGGTGCATACTTGTATTGATAAACAGTTTATTTGTGATCAAATGGACATTGAGTTTCCACCAATTGATATTGCAATAGACCTTAAAAGACTTCAACTGGAATTAAAATTATATGCTAAAGACAAACTAGTGCAAGAAGTTCAAAATACATTGTATCGACAATATCCAGATCCTTTATCTGGTATGGATGTATGTGATTAACCAGTGCAGTGTAATAAAATGATCCATTTCAATGATTTGTGTTTTTTCGTTTCAAGTACAACCCCATGTTCTGACGTGTACTATTGCACCATGATAAACAATGTTGCCAGAGGTTTTTTTTCTAAACTGTTCCGGTTCTTTACTAATGAGTGCACAAACTTTTAAAAATGTCAAACCAAACTTTGAAACAAAAATTTCAAACAAAAAAAATTTCAAACAAAAAATTTTCAAACAAAAATTTTGAAACAAAGAAATTTTCAAACTAAAAATTTCAAACCAAAGTTTCAAACAAAAAATTTGGAACAAAAATTTCGAAACAAAAATTTTCAAACTAAAAATATCAAACGAAAAAATGTCAAACCAAAGTTTTAAACAAAAATTTAAAATACTTTTTAAATGTTAAACAAAACAAAACTGAATGCAGCAAAGATTTGAAAATCACCAACCAATCAGGTTGCGCGAAAGATAGTGATCAGCCAATCAGATTGCACGAAAGATAGTGGTCAATTAATCAAATTGCATCAACAATAACTTTGACAGTGTCAGATTACATCACCTTGTGCCTAAATTTCAGTGTTGTAGCATGTATTCCCTTAAGACTATGAGTCATAAGATGCAATAAGGTTAGCTATCAGATTTCTAAAGCTCAAGGTCAAATCAATCACCACAAATGATCTTAGACTATGAGCTGTGACTAAAGTTCAAAGTATTGTTTCAAATTTCGCACCTTATGTTAAAGTTCTGTTTATCACAATTCCCAAAGATAAAGAATACGTCTCTCGATATACCTAAGTCTTAGAATTAATCATATCATTAGAAGTTCAATAAGGGCAATAATGTCCGTCAATTGTTTACCTGAGTAGAACGAACTGTTTTCTGCAAGTGTGTGTACTCAAACTTAAGAAGTATCACAACAAAGGAAATGAATCCCTGTACACTACCTCATCAAGGTCAATCACGTGGTACATCGTGTTGCTTACGTTTATATTTGGTCCATAGGCTGGAATAATCAAAACCAATGACGTAATTTCATCTGACAATTCTCAAATTATCCTACAAAAGGTTAAATGTACCAATGTCCTGGACTCCTAATCCCATCATAGGTCAATAACTGATCACGTGATCATACTCATATTTGACAATGATTTACCCAATGAATGAGATACTATCCAATTTTAAGAACAATTACCAATTATTGATACGACAATAAGAATTGTACCCCTCCCAAAATTTAAGATTGGTACACAAATACACCTGTGTCTTATGAAAAAGTAATAAATCCTGTACTTATTCAATAATAAAGCCTGTGAATAACCTTTAAATTTTGAATATTTGGCCATAAGAGGAACACCAACATCTACAATGGGTCCTAGAAAACGTTTACCGAATTTTGTTATTTTATAATTCCCAAATTTAAAAGGGAACATAAACATATGAAGGTAATAAACCTCTGTACATACCCATATAACGTGTTAAATAGGGGTCAATAACCTCCGAAATTTGATTTTTGGTAGTTCTTTACCCATGAAAGGGAACGAGGTGGACCATCCAAATTTATAGTGATACATATTGAAGACCTGTGCTATGATACCAAATGCTTATATTAAACAATTTCTAAAACTGAGTGGATGAGCCAAGATACCTCCTCCCAATTTTTAAAGGGTGCATCAATGTACCAATGTCTTATGATAGGAAATGAACCTATATACATGACCATATAAACATATACGGTAATAGAACCTCATCGAAGGGGAGAAATTGGGCCAAAAACCAAACACGTGGTACAACATATTGCTTATGTTTATATTTTGGCAATTTTTTTTACCCATGAAAGGAAACAAGGTGGACCACACAAATTTATTATGATACAGGTTGAGGTCCTGTACTATAATACCGAATGCTTAAACTGGAAAATTTCAAAAATTTAAAAGATTGGCCTCCCAAAAATTTAAAGGGGTGCATCAATGTAGCTATGTTTTATGATAGAGAATGGACACCTATACATGATCATATAATCATATAAGGTAATAGGACCTCATCCAAGGGAATAAATTGGGCCAAAAACCAAACACGTGGTTGTACTAAAATTTGGCAATTTTGTACCCCTAAAATGGAACGAGGTGGACCACCCAAATTTATAGTGATCTATATTAGGGTCCTATACTATAATACCAAATATATAAAATGGGCAATTTCCAAAATTAAAGGGGTTGGCCAAGGTACCCCTCCCGGGGTGCATGAATATACCCATGTCTTGTAATAGGAAATGGACCAATATACATGACCATAAAACCATATAAGGTAATAGGACCTCATCCAAGGGAATAAATTAGGTCAAAAACGAAACACGTGGTTGTACTAAAATTTGGCAATTTCGTACCCATAAAAGGGAACGAGGTGAACCACCCAAATTTACCATAATACATGTTAGGGTCCACTACTATAATACCAAATATATAAAATGAGCAATTTCTAAAATTTAAGGGGTGGGCCAAGGTACCCCTCCCAAATTTTAAATGGGGTGCACAAATGTACCTATGTCTTATGATAAGGAATAGACCCCTATACATAACCATATAACCATATAAGGTAATAGGACCTCATCCAAGGAAATAAATTGGGCCAAAAGAACAAACACGTGGTACAACGTATTGCTTACGTTTATATTTTGGCAATTTTGTACCCCTAAAAGGAAACGAGGTGGACCACCCAAATTTATCATAATACATGTTAGGGTCCAGTACTATAATACAAAATGTTTAAATTGGACAATTTTAAAAATTTAAGGGGTGGGCCAAGGTACCCCTCCCAAGGGGTGCATAAATGTACCTATGTCTTATGATAGATAATGGACCCCTATACATAACCATATAACCATATAAGGTAATAGGACCTCATCCAAGAAGATAAATTGGGCCAAAAGACCAAACACGTGGTATAACGTATTGCTTACGTTTATATTTTGACAATTTTGTACCCCTAAAAAGGAACGAGTTGGACCACCCAAATTTATCATAATACATATTAGGGTCCTGTACTATAATACCAAATGTTTAAATTGGGCAATTTCCAAAATTTAAGGGGTGGGCCAAGGTACCCCTCCCAAATTTTTCAAGGGGTGCATAAATATACCTATGTCTTATGAAAGGTAATGGACCCCTGTATACGCCCATATAACCATATAGGATAATAATACCTCTTCAAAGGGAACAAATTAGGTCAAACCCCCCCGAAATTTGACTTTTTGGCAATTTTTTACCCATGAAAGGGAACGACATAGACCCCCAATACTGATAGAGGTACATACTATTGTCCTAGGCTACCATACCAAATTTTTAGATTTGGCAATATCCAAAATTTAAGGGTGGTCGTCCTAGGTACCCCTGCCAAAATTTAGGGGGTGGGCCAAGGTACCCCTGCCAAAATTTAGAGGGGATGGTCCTAAGTACCCCTAGGTCATTGACCCAGGGCCAAGGTCATTGACCTTTGACCCCGGTCATAAAAGAGAGTGAGGATGAGTCATTCGGGCGAACGGGGACCACTACTACTGTCGCGCAATCTCATAGGGAGCGTCGAAGAAATTATAGAATTTTAAAAACATGAAGTATTTGGTAATAATGAAGAGTTCGTTTAGTTGAAATCAGATTTAAGACAGTATACTAGTCAACACCCAGTAGTAGCAACAA
The DNA here is from genome assembly GCF_964235325.1 of Thermobia domestica. Lineage (NCBI taxonomy): Eukaryota > Metazoa > Arthropoda > Insecta > Zygentoma > Lepismatidae > Thermobia > Thermobia domestica. Next base: position 416,651 of record NW_027655897.1, read on the forward strand.
TTCCCAAAAATGAAATGAAAATCTTTCAATTTAACGTCCGTTAGGCTAAAGGAGACGATGATCAAGGTAAGTGAACGATGATGGAAGAATTGGTGAAATGAGATGTGGCAGGAAATGGGAGTACCCCGAGAAAACCCACCACAAACTTACCTACTTGTTCGGAAATGGAACCAGGTATCCCACGCACCAGAGGTAAGTGCTCTACCACGGAACCACCGTACACCACACGACAATTCCTAGTATTGCATAAAGTCACTACTTGATAAAACTTATAATCTTACATTATTACAGTTTTAAAAAGTGAAACAAATATGGCACGATATTGTGGGTGTTTAGTAAAGTGTGCCGTCAGTTAAAAAAGGTTGGAAACCATCGCATTAGATGGCCATACTACTGCAGTCTTCACGTAGGTAGAAATTAATTTCGGAAGGGGTCCAATTCAATATGAGGACAGATTATATTAGCATTTATTAAAATCACCCTTAAAATTAGACTAAATTTACATAAAAGTCGGGATTTCGAGGAGTTCCGGACCTCTAGGAACCACTTCTTGGCTACGTTCCTGATTGCGGTCTTCTTTATTGAATCTTCTTAGACATTTTTACAATATTTTAGCTGTTTCCCTTACTCTAGCATTTCTCTCTCTCTCTCTCTCTCTCTCTCTCTCTCTCTCTCTCTCTCTCTCTCTCTCTCTCTCTCTCTCTCTCTCTTCTCGTTAGCCCACACATCCAGCTCAGCATTCTCATTTCGGTATAATTCATTTTTATTTCCTGTGCTTTCTTCATGGGTCATGTTTCTGTTCCGTATATCATTTGCTGCCCTAACCACTGTTTTATAAAATCATCTCTTTGTTCTTTACCGTGATTCTGCGCTCACACAGAACACTACATACTTTCTTCCAATTTCGCCATCCCTCTTGCATTCTGTGCTTTATTTCCACGTCCAAATCACCATTCTTGACAACAGATGAGTCTTAAATATTTTTAAAAATTTCACTTCGTTGAATAAAATTAATTCTTTGTTTAAAGGTCCCATGTTATGTCCTTTGAGGCAAATAATAATGTAAGGAAATTATCATGGAAGAGCGGATGGTATGAGAATAGAAGAAAAAGCGGGAAAACTCCGGAAAAAACATGGGCACAATGTTCTCCACCACAAATTTACATGATAAGATTGAAGTAGGGAACTCCATACCAGAAGAAGAGGTGTTCCACTGTCATTGTACCCTTTGCTATGTTTTTATCAGCTTTATGAAAAGTGCTCTTTCCTGACCACCACTGGAACCTCAATTGGAGCAAATTGAAAAGTTTATATGCATTAGAATGTCTAATCGCCCTCATTGCTTCCACTCCTTCCTTTATAAACATCCTTATGCTCAATATGCAGTTTTTGATGTCTTTCTGATATTGTTGTGTTTGAAAATGAAAAATGAAATGAAATCTTTAAGTTTTACGTCCCACGGTTATGCCGGTGAGGCTAAAGAGATGAATGAGAGATGAATGAGAATGGTGGAATGAAGAAAGTGGGAGGAAACGGGAGAACCCCGAGAAAACCCACGAGCACGGTGTTTGTCCACCATAAAGTTCACTTGACGGGGGCTGGGATCGAACCCGGGACCCCAAGCACCAGAGGTGAACGCTCTACCACTGAGCCACCGCGCCACCTTGTTGTGTTTGAATATGAAGTTTGTCACAAGTTTCATTCATTGTTCCAATTGGTTTCTTTAATCAATTCTATGGGCTCCATTTTGTAACGCTGTGTGTCAACTCAACACCTGCGCTTTCGTTGGCAATAAAAGGCATAGCAGTTGCAATTATTTTTTGCAAGTTTCACGTTGCATTACTCTACAATTTTTGCGAAAGCTGGCCGGAAATAAGGCCTTTCACATGTTTAAAATTTAGTTTTATATTCGGTGCTCTATTTAACAATAAGCATTAAAATGTGTCTATCAAAGGAAGAAATTCCAAACAACCTTTAATAATATTTTACCGGTACTAAATATACATTACATTTATTTTTCATCTCCCTTCGCGGCAGATGAAGTTATAATTTCTATAATAATTCGACACAGTTATAATTTCCTCACGACAGTTATAAATTTTTGGAAGGAAAGTGGAGAACCAGTGACTTTTTGGGGAGCAGCTAATTTTTGCATATAGGAAACAATAGCTTTATATTATTTGTCCTACATTACAATGCAACATGTCTCGGGGCAATCGAGGGAGGAGCACAGGGCCGTACTGCAACCCAGGGTCCCACCGGGAAGGTACTTTCTAGGGGGTCTGCTCACAGTTCATATTTGCTCCCTCCCCAGACAATAAAAGGAAGTCCGGGAGTGTAACTCGGATCAAATATGCTGAAAAATCTTAAAATGTAGATTTAAAACTTTTTAAGGCAGTAATTTCTCCCCTGACACTGATTGATCTGATGTAATGCCCAATCCTCCATTCTTCTCTTGCAATTGTACAATCATCTCCACAAGCTCAATTACTTCACATCTCCCCCTAAAATAATAATGGCGCACGTGTGTCATGAACCCCTCATAAGTGCCCATAGTGCATATGCATATATATGAAGCATTAGAAGTAATTTATAATTTATGCAAATCCAACACTTCTCTATTGTCCTGTATTAACAGTGACAAGGGGGCCCCAAAAATTTTTAAAATTACTGAAAACATTTTTACCATAAAAGTTTAAAAACATGATTAATGAGTCACCCCTATATAATTCACGGACCCTTTTGAACATGTTGAGAGAGGGCCCATCATGTAAGTTTTTGATGGGGCCCACCTTGTATTTTCCCGCTCCAGGGCGCCCAATGGTCTTAATCTATATTTTCTATACATAAATCAACGGTCATCATCATCATCATAGGTATTCTGCCTTTATTGGCAGGTCACTTGCTGCAGCTGAAAAGCTTCCATGCTCCACGGTCCTCCGCTAACCTTTTCGTCTTCGCGTATGATCTTTCTGTTTTAATATCATCCATTAATTGTAGTCTCTTTTGCCCCCTCCCTCTCTTTCCCGCCACCATACCCTCTAGGACGTCCCTCATGATACAATCTCTTCTTAGGCAATGTCCCAACCAGTTTCTCTTCCTCTTCCTAATAATATCTAAAAGTGTTCTTTTCTCACCCACCATTTCTAACACTCTCTCATTCGTTTTCCGCTCGACCCAACTAATTCTTTCCATTCTTCTCCACGCCCACATTTCGAATCAACGGTCTGTAAAGTGTAAATTATCCTGTTTCGTTTCAAGTCAACCTCCGTGGCTAAGCGGTTAGCGTACGCGCCTTTGGCGTGGGAGACCCGGGTTCGATTCCCGGCGGGAGCTCATGTGGTTCGGATTCCACGTTAATCAGTAGGTCCACGTCTCATATAGCCTCGCTGCTGAAAGGGACGCTAAACTAAAATCAACTCAACTCGTTTCAAGTCATGGCATCATTTGAGATTTCAATTTAGCCGATTACTTTAGTATTACCAAAATTATAAAGCAGAATAGGAAATCAGGAACCTTTGTAGAGTTGAATTACGAAAAATGTGAACAGCCGTTTTCGCAAGATTATGAGCTGGCAACGCTGGTCTGGGATTAGCTGACTATATTGCCGGTAGTGGACGTGTTATTGTCCTCCGTTCCGTTACACCCGTGTACGAGGAATGCGTAACGTGTGCCTTTTTTATTTTAAAACATATACCACTACTTACGATACGAGGCGGAGGCCTACTAAAAAAATCACCGCCCAGAACCCACCGGGAAATTTCCCGGTTTCCCGCCTGGCCAGTACGGCCCTGGAGGAGCAGACGATGCTATTTCGGCTACTTGTCCGTCCCCTCGCCATATTTAGTGCCGCTTCTGCTTCACGATTCCCTTAGAGGTCCCGATCCGTAGTTTGAGGAACCTAGAAGTATGGTATTGCCATAAATAAAACAAAGAGGAAAAAAAATAGCGTTTTAAAATTCAGATTAATTTGGACCATGGTTTAAAATATTCAAAGCATAATTTGCAAAGTAACTTGAAATCAGGAAGGAGAGTATAAATGGATTCGACTTGTTTGAGTTTAGGCATGTTTTTCAAGGTCTTGAGACTATTGTCAAGACATTTCCTGCAGTGCTTAAAAAAATGTTGAGAGAAAAGAAAAGAAAAGAAAACAACTACATGAGAGATTGCGTGACTTTAACAAGTCGTAAAAAAACAGATGCCTGAAAAGGTGAGTAAATGTTCACCAACTGCTTTTATTATTATGTATGATCTAGTTCTGTACCGTACAAATGCCTTCAACACACATCATTCGCTAATTAACAGGAAAATAAACTAGTAACTTGTGTAAAAACATGCAAATAATATAACTGAAACCTATAATATACAGAAAAAATTTGCAACACAGAGTATGTTTTAAAAAATAATTAAAATAGTATTATTTTTAAACAAGGAAATAGTTCCAGTAGGTAAACTAAAAATTATTACGTACGGTCAAGACCCTCTAAGCCAGTGTTTCTCAACCGGTGTGCCGTGAATGGGCCGCTGGTGTGCCGCGAGGAATCGAAACAAAATTATTAATTTTATAGCAATCGAATTGTAAAACGTAGGGAAAAATGTATATTTGTATTTCACATTATTATGAACCTCTACTATGAATCTACAATTTTAAGTTTCATATCGTGTTACTGTTCTGTACATTTCTAATGTTGAAGAAAAGTATTTGTTGTCATTGTTATGACCATTATTGCTTCTTTATTGTTGCAGACTATTTCGCAACTTGAAAAGTCCTCATTCAATCCTTTCGAGAAATTACCTACGTTTATGTTTTAAAAGTAAAAGAGATTTGTTTGTTCGTTCGTTATTTAGTGATCTTCCTTCTTAGTAAAAGGTTGGATACAATTTTTAAAAAGAATGCGTATTTTTAAAAACTTGAATCCAATATTTGATTGCAATTGTTTTCTATTTTTAAATTAGAATGAAAAATAAGCATAATGATTTACAACGGGAAAAACCAGTGTTCGAGCTTTCTTCTCTGTGAGAAGGAGACCAATAATCACAGAAAAAATACCAATGTGTTTTATATTTACAAAATAATATCTATAAGTCTGCCGCGAGAATCCAAGGTACACCCGTAGTGTGCTGCAAGTTGAAAAAGGTTGGGAAACGCTGCTCTAAGCACTCAAGAGATATACAACACATGGACTTCATGTGTTTACAAAGACATGAACATTCATTCCATAGAAAACATTATTAACAAAAATTAACGGATTAAAATTAAAAATTAAGGTAAAGAAAAAAATCATCATAGGTATTCTGCCATTATTGGCAGGTCACTTGCTGCACTGAGAAGCTTCCATGCTCCACGGTCTTCCCCTAACCTCTTCCTCTTCACGTACGATTTTTCTGTTTTTATATGATCCATTAATTGTAGTCTCCTTCGTCCGTTCCCTCTCTTTCCTACCCTCTAGGACGTCCCTCATAAGAGAGTGCCTTCTTAGCCATGTCCCAACCAGTTTTTCTTTCTCTTCTTAATAGTATTTAAGGTTGTTCTTTTCTCCCCTACCATTTCTATCATCCTCTCATTCGTTTTTTGCTCGACTCAACTCTTTCCATTCTTCTCCACACTCACATTTCGAAAGCTTCCAGTCGTTTTTTTCATCATTTTTGTGTAATGTCCATGTTTCTGATCCATACAGTACAATATTCCACACGAAACATTTTATGGGTCTTTTACTCTTTATTCAAGATTCCACAAAATAGCATTTTCTTCTTCCTAAAAGCTTCTTTTGTCATTCCTATCCTTCCTTTTATTTCATGTTCACACTTCATATTACCAATAATACTACCCAAATATCGAAAACTAGTCACCTGTTCTATTTTTCCCCCTTCTATTTCTATATTTGACAGCGATCGCTTCGTTCCAATCACCATGGCTTTTGTCTTTCTATAATTTATTTTCATTCCATACAAGGGCGCCCATCAGAGGGGCAAGGTGGGGCAATCGCCTCCCCCCAAAGAGGAAATTGTACTTGGGAATATCGAAAACCCACTAGAATTTTTTACATTAGTTACAGCAAAATTTGAAACTATATTTGAAACGTCGCTTGTACTTGCCCCCTCTTGGAAACCACAACATGGTCGCCCTTGATTCCATATTCTTCAGAGCCCTTCTTCAATCTTACTGATTTTCTCTTCAGATTCTGCAACAAACGCCATATTATTTGCAAACCGTATATACCTAATCATTCTACCTCCTACTGAGATGTCGTCTTCATTTTATAGGCTCTTTTTCGCTATCTCTTCTAGCTAGATATTTAAATTTATAGGCCAGCGTTTCCCAGCCGGTGTGCCGCGAGGAAATCGAAACAAAATTATTAACTGTATAGCAATCAAATTGCAAGACAGAGAAAAAGGTATATTTGTATTTCACATTACACTACTATGAATCTAAAATTTAAAGTTTCATACTGTGTTAGTTTTCTGTAGAACATTTTTCTGTACATTCTAATTTTGAAAAAAAAAAAGTATTTGTTATCATTGTTATGACTATTATTGCTTTTTTTATTGTTGGAGACTATTTAGTAACTTGAAATTTTAAAATATTATTCAATACTTCCGGCAAAGTAAACATGCATACGAATGACCTAATTTGTGTTTTAAAAATAAAAGAGATTTGTTTCTTTGTTCGTTATTTAGTGATCCTCCTTCTTAATGAGAGGTTGGATACAGTTTTCGAAAAAGAAAGTATTTTCAACAACTTGAGCCCTATATCTGATTGCAATTGTTTTCTATTTTTAAATTAAAATGAAAAATAAGCATAATGATTTACCACGGGGGAAAACCAGTGATCGAGCTTTCTTCTCTGTGAGAAGGATGTCGGTAATCAGAAAAAATTACTAGAGTATTTTATATTTTCAAATAATAATAATAATAATAATAATAATAATAATAATAATAATAATAATAATAATAATAATAATAATAATAATAATAATAATAATAATAATAATAATAATAATAATAATAATAATATTAATATGTGTGCCGCGAGAATTCAAGTTACCCTGAAGTGTGTCGTAAGTTGAAAAAGGTTGGGAAACGCTGATGTAGGCGAAAAACAGCATCACTGTCGAACTCACCTTCCAATCGCACTCTCCTCTGTTATTTCCTCCCCTATTCTAATACTTACTTGTTGGTTCATATACAGGGTGGCCAAAAGGAGGTATACAGTCCCGTACTGATCGGCTCATGGTATTTTATATCATTTAATTATTATCCATTCAGGTATAGACTTAGTGTCTTCCTTGCTTGTTCTTAATTTCTTTTCACTTATACCTGAAGCTCCGAACAGACCGAAGCAAATAAATGCATTACCTTAATAAATTAAAATGTCATACTTGATCGATGCTGGTCTGTATATCTACTTTTGGGCCACTCTATATAAGCTTCTTTGTTTATGAATTTCATGTATGAATTTAAAAAATAATGTAAAAAAAGTAACAGGTAAACTTAGAATTAACCTCTAATTGAAATTAAAAGTAGCAATTTTTACTATTATGCAATTAGAATTACCTTGAGTTGTAAAGTCTTTCCTAATCCAATCTCACCCAAAATGATGATGAGAGGGTTTCTAGGTATATTGATGTGGAAATTTCTGCATTAGATTGTTAACCATCAGCACTACGAAATTGACTAATCATACATACATTTGAAGAAAACTGTAGTACTTTATTAATCTCTATCAGAGAACGTGCATATGAAAATGGATAACCTAATGTTAATATTGACAATTTCTATAAGCTGCACTATCAAATATAAAAGATTGATCTCTAAAATATAAACAAAATTATTAAAGTTGTTTTCGAGTAAATCGAACTTTGAATGTCACTGTACAGTACAGGGCCGTGCCGTGGAAAATCAGTGCCCGGGGCGAGTGTACCGTATACGACGGCGCCCTCATACATATATTCCAAGTAATTTTTCCTTTCTTTTGCCCCTTTTTTCTCCCGATTTTTTCGCCCCTTTATTTCGGCGCCCGGAGCCGTCGCCCCCTCACGGCACGGCCCTGGTACAGTATAATATATTTAACTACCCTTACGCTTGGAGAAAGAGCTGAAAGTCGAAAAGCCACTCTGTAGAATGTCTTAAAAGCCTTAAAATTTGACATCTAGCATATACAGAGTGTTATAAAAATGTATAATATTTTCGGAAGAGATTCCTCACACCAAAATAAAAAAGGTTCACATGGACCTGGGGTCGGAAATGAATAGTTTTGTAGTTATACGGTGCCGAAAACGTGAAAAAAATTAACGTTAAATGTCCATAGTTCCACTACTATGGGACCAATAGTAGTCGGGTCAAGACTTTACTGAGGGACTAGTATGTGAACTATCCTAATATCTATCTTTCAGAACCTCCGGTACTTGCACAATCATTTTTAGAGAGGCTCTTTGGGGGTACTTGATCACTCTTTACCTACCTGTCAAAAAATGGAGAATTCTTAAATATAGATATTTGGATAGTTCACATACCAATTCCTCAGTGATATTGACCCGACTATGATAGGTCCCATAGTAGTGGAGCTATGAACTTTTAATGAACTTTTAAAGTGTACTTGTTTCACGTTTTCGCCGCCCTAGAACTCCGCAACTATTCACTTCTAAACACATGTTCAAATGAACTGTTTCTTATTTTACTGTGAAAAATCTGTTCCCAAAATATTATGATAGTTTTGTAACACCCTGTATATATACTCGTTGAAGAATGGAAAAATGAAAGATTGACGAACAGATAGACAATCATCAAAAATAACTTAGAATAATTAGCCCATGAAACAAGTATATTTAAATCGGTTAAAATAGAGGAATTTTATTTTGTGCACTATCATCTTTTCTATTTTCGCTCAAAAGGAACAAGTGGAGATTTTGGAATATGCTGATTGAGATCTAAGAACTCTCGCAAGTTATAACAGAGACAACGGACAACTCAGAGTGAAAACAGTGTTTTACTGCTTTTTGGGACCAATCAACTCTATGTTCATTTTTTGGGCGTATTTTTGAAATTTTGCTGATTATTATTATTATTATTATTATTATTATTATTATTAGTAGTAGTAGTAGTAGTAGTAGTAGTAGTAGTAGTAGTAGTAGTAATAGTAGTAGTAGTAGTGGTAGTAGTAGTGGTTACTTATTACTCCTTATAATCTGTATTTCATTTAGTGTATATGTTGTAACTAGTTGATTATGTCCAAATTTTACTAAATAATTACATTTATATTTTTTGTTTATGACCAACACCTTTACCTTACTATGATTGTTATACTTTATTACGCTTTGTACTTTCAGCATTATTTTTCATGTTTTTTTATGTTTGTGTAATTACTGTACGTTTATACATCATTTATTGCATTTGTTTATATTAATTATGTTTATTTTGTTTGTATTGGGATAATTTTGTTAAACTTCTTTGTATTTGTCTTGGCATACTTGTGGTCACTGGCTGTTTGTGATAAATCTTTTAAAGCATTATTATTATTATTATTATTATTATTATTTAACAAAGCCTCTCTCATAAAGCAAAAAATGAAAAGAAATAGTTCAGTTTAATGTCCAATGATTATGTTTTAGGGTGATGGAGAGAATGATTATCGCAAGTGAATGGTGATACAACAATTGGTGGAATAAGAAAGTAGGAGGAAACGGGAGTACCCCGAGAAAACCCATGGACATGACGTCTACCACAAACTTTCTTGGCCAGGAATCGAACTAGTGGCTCTACGCCCCAGAGATAAACGCTCTACCACTGAGCCACACGTTTCATCCAGCACTTCACATAATAAGCTCTATCCTGGAATGAAATAAATCTATTCATCTGCGTTGGAATGAATTACGTGTAAATTCAAGCAAATTACTACGACGTTTCGCTATTTACTCTTGTTCTGATACGCAATTTATCTGAAACTACTATTAGAATTGTTCGCCTACTGTTGCGAGACTTTGTTTGGTGATCACTACTCCTGATAAGAGATTAGTTTTCACTTTCCTTCTTGCTCATAAAGACACAGTTTCATAACTTTCAGTTTACAGTAATGATTTTATAAGCTCATGTCATGGAAAATAAAATCTCGCAATAAATCAAAATTAAGTTATACAAAACGACATTTCTCAGGAAAACATAGAATATTCAAAGTGCACTGTGTTATAAACTACGTGTAACTAATTCAGTACGGCGCTGGAAAATTCATTAGAAATTCAGTTTAAAAAGAAAAAAAAGTTCCAAAAGACCTGATCATTGTACTATGCAAACATGAAATGTCTTTGAAGTGTAGAAAACAAAAACCAAAACAAAAAAAAAAAAAAAAAAAAAGCGAAAAAAGAAAATGTCTTACGTTTCCATTCTCGTATGTTTATGTTTATTATTTTAGTTCTTTTTGTCACTCAATGTTGAAAGACTTAACCTAATAAAACATGGAGACATTGTATTCATTACAATTTGGTGTTGCACATTAGACATGTCTTTTTTTTTTTTTCGTGTTTATAATGTTTGTCTTAATTCTGCTTTTAGCATAAGAACTATTGTGTAACTTGAAGTTGCAGCATTCGACGCATTGAATAACCAGAAGTGCAAATACCGTTTCATATACATGGATATTATCTTCAATTGTTATCTTCATTTTAGCATTGAAACACATAACATTGTATGGAAATCAGATACTTAAATAATACCTTCAAGGCTTGATAGAAGTTTCATGCTTTCGTAATAGACGGAATTCAGTATCTTGCTACGCAAGCAGAATTTCAACTTGAAAAAATGTCCAGGTTATTCTTAAGTATTAAAAGGTACTTCACTGACTCACTAGTATTTTAAAATTCTGACGATGGAAAAAGGAAAACCCAGTAAAAAAAATTGATTTAATCAATATTGAGAGTATTCAAATTTTTCTCTACATGAATGATTTTTAACATTATTTTCTCATGTATAAGAAACAACATTTGCAAATTTCGCTCGGAAAGAGAGTAAAATGTTTGAAGAATATATAGGGTGTTTCAAAACAACACCGACAACGTTTGGGAGGTGATTTGTGACACCAAGATAAGACAAAAAAGTATAGACCAACTTAGGAGCACAAATGCTTCCTTTCGGGGTTATAGGCTGCCGAAAACATGAAAAAAAAAATGAACTTCAAAGGTCCATAGCTCCAAAATTATGGAACCTACCGTAGTTGGGTCAAGACTTCACTGAGAAACTAGTATGTACCCTATCCAAATATTCCAGTTTCACAATATTGTGGTACTTCCGCAGCAACTTTTATAGTGGTAGTTGGTGAGTACTTCAAATTATAAGCCCGCAGCGAAACTCCCTCTTGTTGCTTGAGTACCTTAGGATTCTGCAACATGTAATTTTGAATAGCGCATATATTAATTCCTAAGTGCACTCTTGACTCAACTACAGTAGGTGGGGCCGCGGTGGCTCAGTGGTAGAGCGTTCACCTCTGGTGATAGGGGTCTCGGGTTCAAACCCTGCTCCCACCAAGTGAACTTTGTGGTGGACAAACACCGTGTGCGTGGGTTTTCTCGGGGTTCTCCCGTTTCCTCCCACTTTCTTCATTCCACCATTTCATTCATTACTCATTATCACCGTCTCCTTTAGCCTAACCGACATAACCGTGGGATGTAAAACTCAAAATTTCATTTCATTTCATTTCAACTACAGTAGGTCCCATAGTTTTACAGCTATGGACTTTTAAATCTCAATTTCTCATGTTTTTGGCAGCCTATAATTCCGAAAGGAAGCATTTGTGCACCCAGATTAGTCTATATTTTTTGTCTTATCTTGATGTCAGGAACCACCTCCCAAACGTTGTTGGTTTTTTTTTTTTTTTTTTTTTTTTTTTTGAAACACCGTACATACGGAGTGTCTCATAGAGACGTTTACACTGTTTGAATGTTAATAACAGAGAAGGTATTAAAGATAACCTGATCAAATTGTGTTATTATTTGGCGGTCTCATGAAATTTTTGAGTTTTACGTCTCACGGTTAGGCTAAAGGAGAGCGGTCTCATGAATAGTGTGTGTAGCCATTCACCTGCTTGTTTTCTTTCCTATTCACTTGTTTTGTTTTTCTTTTATTTTCAGTTCAGTTGCGAATAGCGACAAGTAATTTGCAAGATGACTCGGAATCTTTCCTTTCAACAATGAAAATGAATTTTAAATTATTTCTGAAAATGTGAAAACATGAAAGAGGTGCAAAGATGATAGCGGGCAGAATTTGATATTTCGCCGCCGTCACGTGTATAATAATTACGAAATTACGCGATAAGTTTGAGATGGAAGAAATTGTATGCGATCTGAAGGGACGGTATGGCAGGAAGAAATCAGTAGCGGTCGAAAGAGGGGTGAAAGCAATGTTATAAACTTTCACAATATCCCCTCAGAAGTCCATAAGGCAAGGTTCGCGTGAATCATGTGCAAGCAAATCAAGTGTTCACGGCATTTTAAAGCAAGCAAAGTGAAAACTCTTCATTCCCAGGTTCCTTCACGTAATCAATGAAGACGACCCGGATAGGCGCCTCCAATTTTGTAAATGGATTTGCGATAATGAACAGTTGACTGATTTCATAGTTTGGTCTGATAAGACGACTTTTAAATTTGAATCATCAATTGCCACAACTACATGTATTGGGCAAGAGATAATCCCTATGTTATGGAAGAATGAGCTGTTAATCTTCCTGGATTAGTGGTGTGGTGTGATATGTGTGTCAGAGAACTTGTCGGACCATTCTATTTTAAAAGAACAGTGGTAGGTGTATAGTACCTTATCATGCTGGAAAAAAATGTGCTAGTTGTTCATCAACTGTACTTGATGAAGATTTTTTCAACAAGACGACACACCGCCACATTACCATAGAGACGTGCTGCAATTCGTGGATGAAACATTTGTTGAGAAGTGGATAGGCCGATGACAAAGTGCCGAGTACCCACCTAGATCTCCAGATCTAACGCTGTTAGATTTCTTTCTGTGGGAAACCCTGAAGAACACTGTCTATACCACAGAACCACATACACTTGATGCCAAGAGAGAGGCGATTGAAACTGCATGTGAATTCATTCTAATGGAACCCATGTCACATGTTTGTCAGTATATTCCACAGTGTTATTGCCAATGGAGGACATTTCGAACATATTCCACATTAGAACATCATCAGTAATGTTTTGAATATCTTTGTGACTTAGAAAAAGGTCGCATTTTATTTATTTTGATTCGAGTTATTAAAGTTCAAGCAGTATAAATCCCTTTGCGGGACACCCTGTATATAGCTGCTGTGTTTCTACAAAATTGCTATAGCATTGATTTCAGTCATTCTAAAGTTGGAAGGAAAAAATAGCAGGAGTTGGTGTCAAAAATGTATTTTCAGTACGAAATGCAGTGTGTGTCTAAAGGTCATTTACAACATTTGGGAGGTGAATCTTCTAATAGAAACAAGAAAAATATTCCAGTAAATATTTCGTCGGATCGCTTACTTTCGGAGTTAGAAGCTACAAAAAGCGCGAGAAGGTAAACTACTAGCCATTTAGCTAATGCAGCTAAATCATGTTATCATTTTAGACTTATCATCTGCTCTATCCAAAAGTGCATTATTCAGAATTTTTTAGTGGCGGCACAAAGGATTCCCCCACAGGGAGTAAGGGATTCTTGCATATTTCGCTAGGAAAGATGGGTCCAGTTCATGACGTATGGGACCACGTCCCAGGCAATAAAAATATTCATTGATAAAATACTAAAAATCAAGATAGCGATGAATTTTTTGTATGTAATGCGTGGTTGCGTAACTCCAGCAGGGAAAAAATGAAATAAAATCTTTAACTTTTACGTCCCACGGTTATGCCGGTTAGGCTAAAGGAGACGGTGATGATGAGAAATGAGTGAAATGGTGGAATGAAGAAAGTGGGAGGAAACGGGAGAGCCCCGAGAAAACCCAAGAGCACGGTGTTTGTCCACTACAGTCCACACGGCACAAGCTGGGAGCGAACCAGGGACCCCAAGCACTGGAGGTGAACGCTCTACCACTGAGCCACCGCGCCAACTCCAGTCGCAGGGAATGAACGGCGTGGATAAAATAAATAAATGAAATCTTCATTTAAATTACCCATGATCATGCCCTATGAGCGAAAGAAGACAAGTGGAATCGCTCCATTGCGCCGCCACTGATCTGAATCATACATTTTTGGACAGAGCAGATTACAAGTCTAAGATAATCACATGCCGCCACAGCCCAATGGCTGGTAATTTTGGAGATATTCACCTCCAAAGCTCATTTTCCCACCCTTTCGGCAGCATGTAACTGTAAAACTATTAAGTAATTCCAAGGAAATGTTTACTGGATTTTTTCTTCTATGAGTCGATTCACCTCTAGTGACGTCAACCGGCTCGGTTGCGGTGAGCCATCGGTTAGGTTCGGCTCGACTCAAGTGAACCACTGACTCGAGCCACCTCGGTTGAAATGAGCCATCGTCTCGGTTCGACTGAGCTCAGGTGAATCATCGGCTCGGTTGGGTAAGCTGTTGGCTCGACTCACTTCTCGGTTCGGCTCGGTGGTGGCTGAGCCATGAGCCGAGCCGCTCAAGCCGTTGACAACAATATTCACCTCCCAAGCGTTATAAACTACCTTCATATACACCCTGTATAATACAGGTACATATATATCGAAGCTGGTTATCAAGATGATTGTCACTGTTTTGCGTGACACTAATAAATCTCATCATTCGATTTATTAGTTTTTATCAGAGATTCCTTACCACTTCAAATCAAGTTTGATAACTAGATCAATGAGAACATTCCGCACATTAAAAGTATGCGCCTACATAACCTTACGTAACGTTAAGCAATAAAACTTCTGATTTTTTTCACTGTCACGTGAGTCTTTATTAATGCATTCCTTTCCCTTTTATCCAGCGCCATTTGTTTCTTTTCTTCCAATCCTGCTATCCCTATAAATGGTCTTTTAATTCTAAGAACATAGATCTTCCGACAAGTGAATTGTCTTAACGTGTAAAAACGCATTTTACTTGATTGTAATTCTTACTCTTATTTGAGGCTCGCTGTTTCAAACACAACTAGCTCTACTATATATAGTATGATATTTTGCTTATGCATGTACACCACATGATATATAAAAAGTTACAACAAGGAACAATCCATTAATTGACTCGTGAAGGGCACTCGATAACACACCCGCATAAAGCCATAAATGAAAGCAATGGCCCAGAGCGCTAAGCAATCATCACTAGCATATTGCTTAGCAAGTGATACCAGCACATTTAACATGTTTCCACTGAATGCGGGAACAATACACCGTTGCTGATTTCTAAACTGCTTTTATCGTCAGCCAAGGAATCTTTTCTTTTCAAGTAAAACATAAAAAAGAAATATATGTTACGAGTAGTTATTTTTTTTCTTTAAGAAAAAGAATTGTTTTAAGTATTTGCACATGAATATATCGTGTACTGGTTGCAAAGATTTTTAGACTTGTGGAGTTATTTTCTTTTTACCCTTCGTTTAATATTTTATAACAAGAGTTCTGAATGTTTTAAAGCTATGGGAACTTTTCATATTTCAGCCTAAATGTCCGAACACCGTCAATTTGTAATAATAATAATAATAATAATAATAATAATAATAATAATAATAATAATATACAGTTGAGTTGATTTAAAGTTTAACGTCCCTTTCAGCAACGAGGCTATATAAGACGGGTCCTACTGATTAATGTGGAATCCGAACCACATAAGCTCCCCTTGGGAATCGAACCCGGGTCTCCCACGCCAAAGGCACGTACGTTAACTGCTTAGCCATGAAGGAGCTCTTAATAATATACAGGAAAATATAAACAACCACTACGAGAGGAAAAATCACCTGGGGCCTCATATATCGGTTTATCTCAACACAACGCAGAATTTTTAATAATCGTTACAGCAATTATAATTTCTTGTATTTATTAGCGACTTCAAAAAAAGAAGGATGTTCTAAATTTTATCATTGAGCAAATTCCCAGCAAGGGCGCCCATGTTATGGTTTGCAAGTGGGGCAAGTATAAGCGACATTTCATATATAGTTTCAAATTTTGCTGTAACTAATGTAAAAGTTCAATTGGGTTTTCGATATTCCCAAGTATAATTTTCTCCTAGGGGGCAAGCGCCCCACATTGCCACCCTGATGGGCGCCCCTGATTTCTAGATACATAATTTTGCCATTTTACACCAGAAAATGTTAACAAACAGAAGAAAGAAAAAGAAAGCACAAATAAGTATCAATCACAATAACAAGGTGTGGTGTCAACAATGATTCCAAAAGTAATATTATTTGGCCAACACGTGTTTAATTACTCTGTCAAACATCGGATAGCCCGAAAAAAAATATGCACATCAGTTTGTAGATGATTATAATAGTTTGGTATTCTGTGAAAAAGAGACCTCTGTATAATCGCCAACCTGGGGCGGGCAAGATGGAACAGGGAGGTATTCTGGGTTCTGTGGGAAGGGACACATAAATTAAGGATACTTCTAGAAGTAGGGTTTCCAATTTTAAGTTCCTAGTTCCTATTAACAACCTTGGGAAGAAATTTAAGGTCAAAACTATTTCTGCGTACTGCCGGGGTCTGGATATACTCATACTACCAACAGGGAAGGGGTACTTGGTGCCCACCACAGTATGTTTTTTTTTTTTTGTAATTAGTCTTCTAATCATTTCTTTAAAATTGTAAAAAAAAAAAGTTATTGCTCAACATGTTTAGCTGTGGTGCAAATTGAATGTTACTGTCTCATAAATTTGCCATTTTAAATTGATGGGCACAATGTACCCCCCTTCCTTCCTGGTTGGTAGGAGATGTGACTGACATTTAGAAGTGTCACTCGTAGATGGCAGCATAATAAATAGCTGTATCCCGCCTTTTCTGAATTTGGCGGTTAGTCTTATCCCGTGTACCAGGGGTGCCCACAAAGGGGGACTATAACGCAAACTGCGTCATTGAAATATTTGGGGGGTTAAAAATCTGTATAAATATGTTTGAGGGGTTGTAAAAATTAATCGATAAGATTTTTTTTTTTCATGGAAGAACACCTACGGATAGACAATTGAGGGAGGTGCGTCATGGATGTGAAGGGGGGGGGACACCACTGCGTGTACTGTTCACTTCAGTCACTATCACTATAGATTTTTTTGTGGGAGTTTCACGTTAGTGTGTCTCATAAATTAGCTATTTTAAGTTGATGGGCATAAAGTTACCTCCGCTCTGACAAGCGTTTGAACATTTATGGAAACTATGTCGATAAATAGTTTAAGATGTACTTTTTTGGCTTGAACAAATCTATTTTAGTATATATTTTTTTTTTCAAAACGGTACTTACTTTCCGGACACCCTTCGTAAATATTGTAAATTTTATTAGTTTGTTTGATTTAGCACAGACTTCAAAAACTTGTATAGTTGATAGTAATGGATTACTTTCTACCGTTTAACGCTTTTTTGAAAGCCGTTAAAATGAAATGAAATCTTTAAGTTTTATGTCCCACGGTTATGCCGGTTAGGCTAAAGGAGACGGTGATGATGAGAGATTAGGGAAATGGTGGAATGAAGAAAGTTGGAGGAAACGGGAGAACTCCGAGAAAACTCACGAGCACGGTGTTCGTCCACCACAAAGTCCACACGGCGCGAGCTGGTATCGAACCAGGGACCCCGAGCACCGGAGGTGAACGCTCTACCACTGAGCCACTGCGCCTTGAAGACCGTTAACAATCGTATGTATGTTAATTGTGGCGATTAGCGACTGATTCCATACAATATATATTTGACAATATCTCTGTTAATTTTTCCAATACATTTTTCATCATTTAAGAGATTTATTTTGATGATATATTCTACCTAGGGATGCGCACGAGACGAGTCGAGACAGGATTTTCCTGACAAAATTCGAGTCGAGGCACGGCTCTTTCAATAGAAAAATATATATTTTTCGAGTCGAGACATCACTTTTACAGCACATTTTCGAGTCGAGACAGCCATAAATCTTGTCTCGTGCGCATCCCTAATTCTACCTGATGGCAACCTATATTAATTTTGCATGGCCAAATTAGTGTTGCCAAAATATTAATAAATTGGCTCATAAAAAATATACTGATCACATAATGTTATTTTATGAATTACAAGAAGGGAGAAGAGAGATAAAAAGAACCTGTATGAAGTGAAACACTGAATAACTACAGGAAACGCAATGGCCAAACAAAAAGGAAACAGTTATGCTGTAAAATTTTCCAAAAAACAAATATATATATCTATTTTTAGTTATTTTATAAGCGATATTTTATTTGAGGGTTCTTTGTTC
Organism: Thermobia domestica; assembly: GCF_964235325.1. Taxonomy (NCBI): domain Eukaryota; kingdom Metazoa; phylum Arthropoda; class Insecta; order Zygentoma; family Lepismatidae; genus Thermobia; species Thermobia domestica. The sequence goes on from NW_027655897.1 coordinate 435,007, forward strand.
TTTCAGAAAACGGAATTGACCTCATCGTACGCTATTTGACGTCATTATACATCCAGTAGTTAATTTAAAACTTTATTTAAATGTTTGTAGCGCATTTATATGTAGCCATTAAATATATTCACATTTGTCTCCTTATTCAAATGTATAGAAATAAAATGGGGTCAGTAACTAGCTCCCACCATTGGCCATGATAGGTCGCATGTCCCGATCGGACATACCGTTGTGGAATAAACAACAAAAAACAGGATGCCTGTAGACTTAACATTGGAAAAGCATTTTCCGCGCGATTTCTCATTGTAAACGATGGAAAAATAAAATTTTCAGCATTAGAAATAGGGCAAAGCAGCATTAGAAATAGTTTCACAGAATTATAATGTTAGAGGATGAATATTGGAAGAATCCTTCTGCAAAACCAAGAATGCCAAGATAGGAAAATCATTTTTCAGAGTAGCGTGAATGTGTGTTTGTATTAGACAATTTATAGATTTCGAACATGATTCGAACATACGCAACCACAGAAGTTGGTTTGTTATGCTTCACATTTACATATAGAATCTAATTATTGTTTGTGTCAAAAACAATACAATCCATAAAGTTCTGCAAAAGCATTATAAATTCCACGGCTAGATTATCTCTCTTCTCAGTGTTGTCGCTACCATGCTAAATGTTATTGAAGATGACAACATGTGAATATAAAACTAGCTTTCCAAATACGCGGTAATGCAAACTATCATTATCAAGATACAGTTCTGAAGAAACATCATTACATTCAGGAAAATATTCTAGACAGTCTGAAGATAAATATTTGGCGTGAGCACGTGTACGGCACGGAGTTTGCAGTTGAAACAACTACAGTTTACATTTATGTTGCCGGGTGCTGGAATATACCATGTTTCCCAAAGTAAAGAAGGAGAGCTAAGAAACATCTTGCATAAAAATCTTATGCCACTTATTGACATCAACACGATACAAGCTTTATTTAATTGGTTGGAGTTTAGTATCTTTCAGCACCGAGGCTATATGAAACATGGATTCACAGTTTAAGGGGGTAGACTACTAAATATTTTCAAAAGCTAACAATTTTTCTTTTGCCGGTTTTTCGTAAATGAAAAAGGTAATGAAATGTAACTTACCACAATAATAGATTATCTTATACTGCACCCTAAAATACGAATCGGAAGAATTTTCAGTGTTGGCATCCATAGAAATTACATTGTGACCAGAATTTGAATTACCCAAAAATCTAGGTTAAGACAGCAACTAGAAAAATGAACTCAACGGTAATTGATGACTTATCATGTTGTCTATGTTCCTTGTTAACTACTTTTTAAATAATATTTTATTTATTTTGTAATAATTTATTTATTTTGTAATAACTTAATAGATTTAGAAATATATTATCGCCGAACCCTAAAAACATATCTATTATGCATATGTACACTCTCATCTAACTTACATATTATGGGAACGTTAGAACAAAAGTGCACTGTATTCACTACAAATTTTGCAGAATTGGACATTATGTACACTCTACAATCTGCCACACTTAAACTCAAATTTAAATACCTATAGAACGTCTAAAGCAGTGGTTCTCAAACTTTCCGATAACGCGGAACCTCTGTTCATTCGGAAAGTGATCTGCGGATCCCCTTGCAATGCTATCTGAAATTTCACATGGTATTTAAAAATTTCACATGGTATTTAAAAATTTCACATGGTATTTAATTTCGGCACGTTCCAAATCAACCAAGACATACTAAGTCGAGCCTTGTGTTTACTGTCATCGTCCTGTTGGAGTCTGTAGACAAAGGACATACCCATTTTTTTCGCACTCTGCTTGGCATTGTTCTTTAACATTTTATAATATGCATTGACATTCATAATGCCATCAATAAACTGGATAGTGCAAATTCTATTCGATGACATACAAGCCCAAAGCATTAGTGACCCCACTACCATATTTAACTGTGGGGAGTGTATTCTCTGTGTTTGGTTTTCCCTACATACCCCATATGACCCAAAAAGGTTTATTTTCGTCTCATCAGACCATATAACGCTATGTTAAAATTCCTGATCCTTATCACGGTGTTCTTTTGCAAATGCTCCTTGCGATTCTCCTTACTTTCATACGGTTCTTTTCGCACAATTTGACCATGATACCATGTTTCCACAAGACACGTCGGACAGTTTGGTCACACATCTGCTTCCCGGACACATTTTCCACTAATGGAAGTGGTTCAGGGACACTTAATTTTGAATTTTCTCCAACTCTTTGAAGAATGCAGCGATCCTGACGTGTTTTTAACTTACTTCCTTTGGTTTCCTAGGTAAATTCCTCGTTGAACCGTGCTCTCTGAATTTTTGTATTATGTACTGCACAGTGGAGTGCGAATTATTACCGGTACGTGCTATTTGTCGTAAAGAATTTCTTCTCAGTGCTAAGGTTATAATGACCTCTTTTAGGTCGGAACTCAGCTCTTTCTGCTTGCCCACTTTGATCCGTGGTGTTCCAAGAAAAGCATGCGCTGCACCCTACCAGTAAAAGACTCAACTTCACCATCCACACTGGTTCAATACCGGTACAGACAGGAGCGGACCCAGGACGGATTTCTAAGGGGGGGGGGTTGTAATACTACTACTTAGAGCTACTTTGAAGGGCTCCAAACTCTGAAATGGGTTTTATTTATATATAAAATAAGAAAATTTCCTCTTCTGGGGGGGCCTGGATCCGCCCCTGAATACAGAATAAAGAGCACTCGTGAATGATATTATTTATGATTAATACGAGACGCCGTATAATGTACGAATAGAAATGTTGCAGGAAAACGTGGTGTTTTTTCTTTAATTATTAGTACTGCATAGTTTTTTTAATAACTACCTGTACTTTGAATTGATTTTTAAATTGAAATGTGTGATCAGAACCTCCTTTACTCATATATACATAGTAGAAGTAAAAATAATAAACGTAAAGTACGCATAGGCTATGTTACATTTTTTCTCGAAATTTCTGGTATACGAATAAGAATGTTATAAACTGTAAGACTAATTTTTCATAGATGTCCCGGTTTCTATAGAGCGTCCCACTCTTAGATTGCAGTACAGAGTAAATGGAGCGCGCTGTTGCCACATTTCTTCCGCCGTATGTTTTCTTTCGAAGAACAAGAAAGACAGAAAGAGTGAGGAGTCTGTAAATAAATCGTTCTTAAATTCACATATTTTCAACTCTTTTGTCATTCCAATCTTGCAAATTCATTTAGAACGGCGAATTGGAGGGTACGAAATAACAGTCTTAACAATTGTGTGTTAGAAGTTTTTTTTTTTTTTTTAATGGTGGTTTATAAATCGTTGCAATAAAATTTTGATGGAAGCAATACGAAATCGAGAGATATGAAACGAACAGAAAACATATGATTGAAAAAATGGCAGGCTAAACAGTTCCACACACAAATTTCCTGTACCGATTGTGCGGCAAACTAAGGAATAGCAGTGGGTAAGATACTGCTACTGAATTTGGATAAGAGTGAAAACTGGAGTAGGGTGATAGTGATAAGTGACGAGAAAATGTGACGTACGAGAACGCTCATTCGTCTGTGTAAGCAAAATATCCGCTAATCCAATTCCGTTTGTCAAACAAGTTACATCATAAAGTATATTGTGAAAGCGGCTTCTCCCCACTTCCGATGTTTTAAGATTGTATCATGAAGGACGTGCTAGAGGGTATGGTGGCAGGAAAAAGAGGGAGGAGACGAAAAGAGACTACAATTACTGGACGATATCAAAATAGAAAAATCATACGTGAAGACGAAGAGGTTAACCGAAGACCGTGGATCGTGGAAGCTTCTGAGTTGCAGCAAGTGGCCTGCCAATAAAATATGATGATGATTATTATGACAAATGCAATGGTGAATAGGAACTGAACCTCCCTAGTTTCTATACTCACTTCTGATACCTCAGACCCACAATATCAGTCTGGAAACAGAAGAAGAATGAAAAGAAACCCCATTATGTCCGTTCTAAACAAACGCGCAAGTTGTGACTTTAAATCACGTATAGTGACAACCAACAAAATACAGATCGTTGGGCGAGGAAACAAACCCAAACAGAATTATCAAACCCTGCTTCCTAAAGAAAAATGAGGGGGGAGGGAGAATAAAAAGGCCTTTCATTCTGCTTTGTGAGCTCATAAAGTTATTTGTTACGAACGCTTTTGTCATTTTTTATGTGTATTCAAAGTAAATAAGAGAAGTGGAATTGCAAACGAAACCAACTTTTATTGTCAAAATTGTCAGCATCTGAAACAGCATTAAGGACTACTATAAATGAATCAATTACAAAACTAATAACTTTTTATCACCAGGAATGAGGAGACTTATTAATAATAGATATTGGTCATATTATATATATATATATATATATATATATATATATATACAGTGAAACCTGTCTTTAGCGGAATCGAGCGGGACTTGCAAACATTTCCGTTAAAGTCAGGTTTCCGCTTACTGGAGGTAGACCTTTCCTTTCTTTAAAAAAATACATGCTTATAAAGGGGTATACTGGGAACATATATTGCTGTACGTACATTGTTCGATTACAGTACTTCTTTCTTCTACGAATAAATACACAAAAATATAAATAAAATGAATGCAAAATATGCTATGCACACGTTTTCTTTATTTTTATAATAGCCAAGCAGGGTTTTCTATGTACATTTCTGCTTGGCTGTTTGACTTTCCGCATACACTTTAGCCTGAGAAATCATACTAAGTGAATCAGAATCATTTTTTTCCTAAGGCAATTTTTTGCAGTTCCTTTAAACTTCTGAGAGATTCTTGATATGTATTTATTCTAGACTCTTCTTGGAACTCGGTATCGTATTCCTCTTCTTCCTCTATCTCGTTTTCTTCTTTCCGATATTCCGTATGATTCCTGATTAAGTTGCGGGGATTAAGGACAATTTGTGGGGGTCAATATGAGTAGTGGTTGGGAAGGTCAACACTGTCCAGAAATATTTAACAAAAGAACGAACATTTTATCGCAGACAGTGTAATGTATATATCTCACAGAATGTCTAAACATCTTTTAAACTCAGAATTTTCCGTTAAATGTATATTTTTCTTTCCGTTGTCCGCGTAACACAGTTTCCGCTTAATGAAGGGAGTTTTACACGTTTTGTTCTCTAAAATTCATGGGACCGTGAAATATTTCCGTTTAAGACAGTTTTCCGTTTAATAAAGGGTCCGTTGAAGACAGGTTTTACTATATATATATATATATATATATATATATATATATATATATATATATATATATATATATATATATATATGTGTGTGTGTGTGTGTGTGTGTGTGTGTGTGTGCAACTCAAGGAAAACGAGCGAAGTAAGTAGTGAAACGTAAGATTGAGTGGAGTTGACGCAATGTTTATCGTAGGTGAGGTCCAGGATTCGATTTTGCGAATATGCTTCCGTTAAGCAGTAGATTCGTGCTCGCATACCGTCAACAGTAAACACTTATCGTTATAGCACAATACTCTTCATCAGTAACTTTAAAACAAACATTATAAGGAAAATAACATTGGCAAGATTTGTCACTGCCTTTCTTCTGGTCAGATGCGCGCGCTTTGGAAAGTTGACTCTTAACACTAAAAGTCATAAAACCTAAATAAAGAAAGATATCGACCTGCAGTTTGTTTTAAAAATAACTTCAATCCTTTCTCAATATTTTTCTCGCTTTGCACCCCCATCTAACCTGAAAAATAAAAAAGTTTCTCACTAGTAAACTTTTTAGATATTGCATTGGAATAGTATATGCACTTTCTCTTAATTTTATTTTTTATTTTAAAATTCAAAAAGTGTTTTTGAATGCAAACTTTTCCAACATTGGCACCAAATATGGTATTAATAGCTGTATAAGTTTCATCGTTGTATCTCTTAGAGTTCCGAACTTATGACGTGATATATTTAACGCGACGTTAGAATTTGCCATTAGCAAGATTTCACTCTTTCAATTTATTTCAATACTTGAAAATTCTTCTTGATGTGAGAAAAACAGATTATTTAATAGAGAATACAATGTTCTACAATAATTTATTCATACCTAGTAAAAGAAACAATTTCTAAAATTCAGGCTAAGTTTGGCAACAATGGGCATAAGGAAAAGCATTGCCATTTACTCCTGTACTGCAATCTAAGGGTGGGACGCTCTATAGTTTAGAAGCATGGGAGCCCCTATTGAATTAACAATTTAGACAACCTCAAGTCTAAAAAGCCAGTAATAACGACATTGGAAAACGATGCGCCGTCCGTGCATAACCCAGTTGACTCTATATAATGTCGATGGTCATAGTCGTTCCTAGGCAGCAAATTTTAAAGTTTATTATTATTATTATTATTATTATTATTATTATTATTATTATTATTATTATTATTATTATTATTATTATTATTATTATTATTATTATTATTATTATTTTACGTAAAAAAGAACAAATGAAGTACAGTAATTAGAATAGGATCTTAGTTGCTGATAAAGTACACAACAAATGAGGTAATTTTTAAGAGCTGAGAAATCCACCTGAATAAATACAAGTGTGATGAGTGTAGCTGAACAATAGCACGTGTGTTTGCTGATATATGAATGGAAAGAGCAGGAAAAGGGGAGGAGGGGAGAAATGACTTACAATATATGAATACAATGGTTAATGCGATAAAGAATATCCTGTGACTCACTCATCAGCCAAGTTGATATGTTTTCTTTTTCCTTTATTATTGACATTCACCTACACACACAAACACACACACACATGCATTCTTAAACACACACTTACATAACGGGGATGAGGAAATTATTGACATTTTAACTAAATGGCAGTTTCAAATATGCTATCCATCTATTTAACGATGAAGAAAGGAAATAGATCAAACTGTTATTTCGAATCAGTGGCGGGATGTCTGAGTGGTGAGATGGGGATTCCTGCCTGGACCCCTTCAATCAAACATATAATAATATAATAATAATGATTGATATAACTGTGAAATAACTAATAACGCAACTAGTCACGTACTGTGCGCAAGTCCGACGAGAAGGAACTTTTTCCAATTGTTTTAATTAACTTTAATAGATCTCTTTATACGATTTTCCTGCACTTATACCTAATTTTTCCATTGTGTCCAGCCAGTGGCGTATTTAGGATTTTGTTTCGGGGGAAGGGCTATGCACAACACATGAATAACCATTTTTATTTTCTTCCTTTGGGTGCCGACAAATTTTAATGAAGTTGTGCATATAAAAATTATTTCGGGAGGGCTTGAGCCTGATAGCCACTGTGTCCAGATAATTTTTCACATCGTCCCCAAGGTTCATGATCATTTTTCTTATACGTAACAACGTTATTCCATTGACGGTGTTGAATACCTGACAATTCTTGTTTCTTAGCCCATTGATTCAGATGTGGAAGTGTTTTCTCTTTGAAGTGAATAGGGAATTGAATTATGTGATTTTAGTGTTTACTTCTTGAAACCTATTAAATCTATGTCTCTTGCGCTGTCAAAATCATATTTCATTATATACAAATGTAATATTACTTAAATTAAGTTTTATTTACACACACATACACACAAACACACACACACATATATATAATTAGATCTGTAGAAATTATAAAATCAAACTGTTAAAATCCCTGTTAATTGAAAATAATAATAATAGTAATAACAATAGCCCCTTACAAAACAATAGGCTAAAAACAAAGATAGAGAATGTATTCAACACTCTTAACCACAAAAACATGTTCATTTAATGGAGGGATAATGAGTTATAGGTAGTGTAAATGAATAGCTGGTTAACATTCCGAACTTGGGCAAGAATTAATTTCCCTTTTTAAAAGCATTAATTTGTATTTACGTCCTTTGTCAGCAGAGAGTCTATTTAGGACAAAATCTACAGTTTACAGTGTGATCTGAATCCCAGTAGTACAGTACTTTGGATGCTCTCCCAGTGGGAAACCGATCCTGAAACTCTGTGTACGCACTAACAATAATAATAATAATAATAATAATAATAATAATAATAATAATAATAATAATAATAATAATAATAATAGTAATAATAATAATAATAATAATAATAATAATAGACACACAAGTAGATACGTGGGAATGGAAGCTCTATCAGGATAGACAATGAGGAGTTTGGAAATAAAGATTTTTAACTAATATCCTATTTCAAGTACCTCAGAAACATATTGAATAACTTCCGGCGCCAGTTTATGCATTCAGAAAAAGAGGAAATTGTAGTACGTTTTCGCAGAACTATATAAGTTCTTAATGCTCAGTTGCACTAATCGAGAATTAAGATAGGATGAGATAATCCGTTGATGACTTTTATCTTTCGATAAGAATATTATATCGTTGCAGCAACAGTTGGTGAGAAACGATTAACTTATTCACGAGTAATTGGAAGCTGTATAAAACTATGACTTTTAAGACACGACGCCATGCAATATAATACATTTGACTGGCTAAAATGTGCGTTTAACAACCGAAAAATGATTTGCGAAGCGTGTGATAATTTTGATACTACGTTTGAAAAGAAAGCGAGCATAAGAGCCAAAATGGAATTAGAATTGTTTGGCACGATATGTGATCAAGGCTTAGAAACATTCTTTTCCACCAAACTTTATTATTAAATATAGTAATATGCTAAATGTAGGATATGGCCCGGATAAAATGACTCGGAGAAAAAATGACTTCTAGCTCTGAACTGTACAGAAAAAATGCCATGGCATATAAGGGAAATTGACCAACATAGGAACGTTTAAAATATTTTGTTTTACTAAAATACGTAATTTACACAAGGCTAAAAGAAAAAAATATATTAGTGATAACTAGTTAATTCAGGTGAATATTGCAACAAGTAGAAAAATCGCAGTGCAATTTTTAGCGAGCAGGAATTTCCTCTTTTAATAGTATACATTCCTGAGTACATACATACTTATTCTTTGGGTACTTACTACTTACCAATGAACAAAGACCGTTGTACGTACGGACAGTAGCCTAATATATGCAATGATAATCAATTGTTTTCTGTATAAATTAGGGATGGCCATTTTTTTCCGGAAACCGCAACATTAAAAACGGACAACGGAAATTTTTTCGGAAAACGGAAGACTGAAAGGAAATGGAAAGGGAAATTTTTTCTGAAAATCGGAAACAAAAAATTTCCGGAAAAGCGGGAAAGCAAAATTGATTTCCGGAAACCGGAAAACTATTTTTCCGGAAATGACCATCCCTAGTATAAATGTCTGTATGTATTATGTTTTCTGAATGTCTGTATAAAAGTATGGGTAACACCTGTTTTGATTTAATATTCTTTTTTCATTAAGTTCTTTGTTCTTAACTTAATTTTGCCTATTCTTTTCTTAATAATATACAGTAATTTTCTCATTTTTTCTTGATATAATTTTCCCTGTGTTTGTTAATATCCTATAATTTACACAATTCTTTTCTCATGTATATATTAGTATTTACATGAAATTGTATACATATTGCAGGGTTATTCTTTCTAGACCATTATCTCAGTTTTTTTTTTTTTTTCGCTGGCTAGCATAATCGAGGGCCATTTTCCCGGACCTTCTTTTTCGAGGATTTTTTTTCCACGCCACTGGTGTGTTATATGAGACCTGAGCATTACTTAAAACCTGTATTACTTATGACTTGGGCCTTAAGTATAGCCAGGGCCCAGAGTTCACCTAACTTTCTAAAGTAGAGGGACCATAACATAATCGACTAGTAATATTATTTCGTCGTAATATTGTAACACTGATGTCGTTGTTTTAACATAACAGCTGAATCATTAAAGTTATTTCCTTATTTTTCTGTAATACACAAGAGTGTGAAATCTATTCCGAAAACCCGTGAGTAGTTTACGCCTCTATAATGAAACAGACCCCACGCTGGGAACCATTACTGTATGTGGACACAGCGTTGAAAAGATACCTCTCCCTGAAAAAATGCGTGTAGTCCCGTGTAAGTGTAACTTCCATACACCACATACACACTTACATTTGTGCAAGTGTTGGTGAAGACATCGATTTTTATAGAAATAAAACTTCTTACCTTTATGGCACACAAACATACACTTTAGTCCTGCAACATACGCAAGTACGGTACCTCAACTTACTGTATAAACTGAATAAATCAGAAAAGAAAGTCTCGTAATTTCATTGAAAGCTCAAATTCTGAACATTTTAGTACTAACAAGGCAGGATACCCAGGTGTAACACACTGATTATGATAAGATTGAACAGACATAAAGAACATTGAAAAAGAAGCGACATATATATTTTTTTATATATCGGCCAACAACAACATTGAAAGGGTCAAATAGGGGCATAAAAATGGGGTCAAAATGAGATTATGTGGAATATAGCGAGAACGAGAAGAGATATCGGAAAAGTTTAAATGTACGAAATACTACCCATAGTCGACGCAATTCAATGAGATAGAACGCACCCATGAGAAGAGAGCAGAACATCCGGAAATTGATCAATCACGTGTACAACATTGTCACAATATGTTGCGGAAATGAGCGAAAATGGTGATAAGGAGCAGGAAGAAAGAAAAAACAAAAACAGAAAATGCATGATTTTGCTTTGGGTGCATATGTTGCCCGTATGCGAAAGAGACGCAGATTTATCTCAATGCACGAAGATGGGATAACACGCAGGAAGGATGCAAACGCCGTTCGTATAGACAGCCAGCGAGACAGCACTGCGCGGTGGGTTGCATATATCGCGTAATGAGAACAACGATGAGATGGATGTTGGAAACGAAAATGTGTGTAGGCAGTAGTAACACAAAAACAAAATTGTTACTATTACTCGTAGTGATATAATGTTGATACTCATGTGTGGTACTGATATTAATGTTGCTCTTTATCTTACGTATGTGGACCACCTGCTATTACATTCTACTGTGCTATGAATTTTTGTTCCCATTACCATTTAAAAATGTCTAACGAATATGGGTAAAAAAATGGCACTGTTTTAAAATGTGTTGAAAAAGCAGGGAAATCCTAATATAATGCCAAATATCTCATGCACAAGCAGAAAGACATCGCTCCCAGGTTAAAATATTACACAGAAAGTCCCACATGATAAACATAGTGACATATAGATATGAGTCCATACTGGGACCTCTGCGATAGGGAATACATGTGTGAATTCTCCATTTGTCTGTATGGATCCCTTGCACGACCACCGATTCTGTATTTATCGTATGCGAATAACTAATCTATTTAGTCTCTACCTGGCTATAGACTTGCAAACCGTTCAATTTAGTGCCCTTATGTGGCTAACACATGCGTTTTCTGTGCAGGTGGTCCTGGGTTTGATTCCTGGTAAGAGATACTTGCTTCGATCAGATAGAGACACGAGTATTATCCTATTTGAAATATCAGAATCCGTTTCATATACCCTTGGTGCTGAAAAGAAAGGTTTAACTTCACCAATCATCAACAACAACAACCCGAAAGTATGTCTGGAAGAAACGTTCTGTAGGAGAAACGGGACAACTTTGAGAAAATGCAATGACCGACAATCGAACTATAGGAACTTTCATGCGGAAGACGTTCTACCATTGAATCATCGAAGTTATATAAGGTGTTGGATCACAAGTTATTTATCGTGAATTCTCAGCATTGTTCATAAAACCTGGCCACAATAGTTTTTAATCTTTTGGCGATTTCGGCGGTAGCTCATGTGGTTCGAATCCCACGTTAAGCTGAAGATCCATGTCTCATATACCCTCGGTGCTGAAAGCAGTGGCGCTGATTGGACGTTAAAAGTGGAGACGGGGGGACAAGGCATGATCTGAATCTTTGCATATCAATGTTGGTTTTCCTGGTTCTTTCTAACACAACTAATAGGATACTATCTTTTCAGTTAAAATACCGTACATCGTATTTCATATTTCATTAAGTACATTGAGAAGAGCAACGCAAGTAGGTACTAGCCCTTTGTACTCTTAAAGAACAAAGGTGTAAGAAGAGATTTGATTCCTTGATCATGAACATCTTAAAAATCTGTCTGGAAAATTGTGTGATCACATTATTTAATAACAAATTTGCAAAAGAAATAAATAGAAAGGATAATATTAATCATAGTAATGAATAATGAGGCTTCTTTTGTAGAAGTTATATTGAAACTGGGGATTAATGAACAACTTATATTTTTAATTCCACACATGCCATTAAATGTATGTTATTACTTTTAGGAAATCAAAAACAATATATACTACAAGCATATCCCAGGACATTTAAAGAAATATGCAATTGCAATAATAATTGCTTCGAATTGCAATTAAAACACAACTTCTGTAGCTTTCTTAACTCTATCGGAAGACGAATAATAACCAATACGTACTCACGCAACGGCAAATGTTATATGGCACCATTTTTTCCTGTGAACCAGTAATACATACAAACAATTTATATTTCCAAATGAAACTATATACATTAAGGGATCACTTCAAAAAGTAGGGGGCAACTGCCCCCTCTTGCCCCTCTAATTGCCGTTCCTGACTGAAAGGAATGCTAAAAATCAAATCCAACTAACGAACCAATTCTTTTGGGAATTGAGGTTTTCTTCTTCAAACCAATTTATTTAAATTTCCTACACACGGTAGTGATAGTATACATGTAGTCATTTAAAGAGAGACAGGTGGTCATTTTTTAAAAAAAATAAACAACAGTGTGAGATTTCCTGTACAGACTAGATTACATGTGTTTGCACAAGGAATATTACCAGACCATCTGCATCAAATTTGAGAAGGCTAGCAGCTAAGCTACTTGAGGAAACTATTATTTAGTATTAAAGCTATTATGTAAAGTGTACTTCCGTTATAATTACTGGAATCAACGACCTGAGTAAGTAATGCTTTTAATAATGAATTTAGCCTTCGTAAAAAGAAACTGCTGAAGTGATAAAATGATTAAGTGCCTTGTATTGCTGATACTTTATCAGCGAAGTCATGCAACCATAGCTGCTAAAACAGGTGTGAATTGTTTAAGCTCTAACTAGGAGATAAAATGTGTTTTCAATATTCATGAGCACACTACAAAAAAGAAAAACTCAATAAGGTCATAAATCATGTAATATAATAATAATACTCGTATACCAGTGGCGTATTTACAATTTTGTTTCGGGAGGCTTTGCTAACTTTCGGGGGGCTTTGCCTGAAAATGTGAAAATTCTGCAAGATATTTCATATACTTTACTATAGTAAATAAGATTTCGGGGGGGGGTTAAGCCCGGAAGCCCCCTAAATACGCCACTGTCGTATACTATTATACATATAAAAGGCTAAAGTGACTGATTCACTCATCAACGTCCAGGCCAAACAATTGTAGTTATTGTAACTTGAAATTTATACAGATTTTTGTCACGGAAGCAAGGTATAAGAACACGCTTTTTTTTTAAATATGTATCTCAATGGAGGGAGAGAGAGTAAAAGTGAATTCATTTTACTTTCTGCCATAACCAGAGTATCTCGTGAGTACCTTAAATATTAGGGAGATGAACCTCGGCAACAAAACCCTTCATTAAAAATAACAGGAAACGTGTTTGTGTCCAAAAATTCCGCTCCCTGAGAAGAGGGGTGAATGCCAATTTCTGTATTGTTCTCATTTCCAAATTTATATTTATAAAATGCCCCCCTGTATGGATTTACTTAAATTGGACGTGTGAAATTCAGTATACACTCATTAACTGTTGAATTAGAGACAGGCGTTCTGGGGATATGGCACTGTGCTCGGTCCGGTCAATGGAATAGAAGGGCATAGTATGTAAAAGTGAGAATATCAGACCTCATGGACTATATACAGTAAGTAACAGTTGACTACAGGGCAGGAAGACACAAGATCTCAGCACATTTGATCGCGGCCAGATTGTTGGAGCTAGATGTAAGGACTATTCCATCTCCGAAGTTGCGCACGCACTGGGCTTTCCAAGGTCCACCGTATAAAACACATACAGTCAACAGCAAAAATAATCTCCCCGCCTGACTGTCATAACTCTATTATGTTCCGTTCAGCATTTTTTTGCTGCTATCACAAACGCCTGGACAGATGCAACCCAAATTACACGTAACATTATTTCAACCAGGAGAGAACAACTGGTAAGCCTTTGGAGCACTGAAACAGGCTTTGGACGGCCGCTAATTGACCACAGTGTGAGATAGCCAATCCGAGGCAAAGAGGATACGGGGAGAGAAGCGTATTACATCTACCGTATAATGAAAGCTTGTAAAATTTGAATGCTGTACGATGAACGAAACAGTAATTTGTTACTTACAAGGAACGGACATGAACGTGTCATCCGGACATCCGAATCAAACCTAATTTATTCGATAAACATAACAAAGATATGTTCATGCACAAAAAATTAGGTGGCATGGACGACGGAATACCTAGGTAAGTCCTTGGAGGCCACTAACCCTGTTAGTATAAAGAAAATCGTAGACTTGTAGTGAAATAGCTAGTGCATCAACACTGCACATTGGAAAGTCATGGTTTACACGTACAGTTCATTCTCTTCAGCAAAAAACAAGCTTTACAGAAGTGCTATATATTGGGGTCCTATAACGTACTTGAACAGGGGAAATTGGGAGAATGTCGGGAAAATTCCCTCCAGAAATCCCTCCCATGAACTTTGGACCTCTCTGGAGTAGCCCTGGGTAAAAACACACAATTCAAATGTATCTCGAAAAATACTATAGGGGATAAGAAATGTGTGTAACAAGTTTTGTATTGATAGATGGAATAGATATGAGGGAAAAGCTTGTATAGTATTTTTCGAGATACATTTGGATTATGTATTTTTAGCCAGGACTACTCCAGAGGGGTCCAAAGTTGATGGGAGGAATTTCTGGAGGCAATTTTCCCGACATTCTTCCAATTTTCCCTATTCAAGTACATTATGGGCCCCAATACATAACATCTCTGGAAAGCTTGTTTCATGCTGAAGAGAATGAACTATAAACCATGACTTTCCAATGAACAGTGTTGATGGAATAGCGATCTCACTGCGAGTCTACGATTTTCCTTATACTAAAAGGGTTAATAGGCCCCTGGGACTTACTCCGTTGTCTATGCCACCTTTTTTTTTTTGTACATGAACATATTTTTGTTATGTTTATCGAATGGACTAGGTTTGATTCGAATGTCCAGATGACACGTTCATGTCCATTTCTCGTTAAAAAAAAAAGACCCACTGGGTAATTTATGCTAGTCATGTATTGACATTGAGTTTCACAAATAATTTATAATTCAGCCGATGGAAGCCTTCCTGAGTTACAAGGATACTAATAATTCTAAATGTATAATGTGTCCTTTTTCTTCTTTAATGAGAAGCAAAGACTCCGTCATGCTAGTGTTCATATTGAGATATAGGAGAGAATTCTTTAATAATCTTGATACTGACTGATACGAATAACGTTAGACGTAGTCTAAATTCATGTATTACAAATATCGCCAATCAATATACAATGCATTAAGTTACTGGAACAGCAACTTAATTGTATTAACAATGATAGTCCTTTCATTTCGACTTAACGATTTTTTTAAAATCTCATCCCGTAAAATGGTTCTACAGGCCAAAATATCTCATGAGAAAAAATAGCTCAATTTAACACATTAAATGGTACCCCAAGCGATCTGAAATTTTAATTGCATTTACAATATACAATATGGGGCAAACTTACTCCATACGTTTGGAATGATAATAAGTTAATAAACATAGAAGGTAATGACTATTAAATGATTACAGATAAGTTGAAAATAACATCAGACGTGGATTTGTGGTGAAAACTATCCCAAAACATGTTATAGGACCACTTCTTATTGGAAGATGGCGGACTTCAAGATGGTGGACATGATGGTACTATATAGTAATAGATGCATTTCTACTTTCGTTATCTTCATCCAAGATATGATGTCAATCCCTCTAGACGTTCTAAACTTACAAAGTGCCTTTGTCTCAAATTGTATGTATATTGTAAATGCATTGAAAACTTGAGGTAACTTGGGGCACCATAACAACATCGACAACGTTTGAGAGGTGATTCCTGACAGCAAGATAACACAAAAGTATAGACGAATCTGAGTATAGAAATGTTTCCTTTCGACGTTACGAACAACTGAAAATTTTGTCGAAAAAATGTAAAAACTGCCATAAATCGAGAACAAAATGCCAGATCGAGGAAGGGTAAAAGGGAATATCCATTACATTTAGGCATAGATTCTATTGATGCAGAATTGGATGTGGGGCATGAACAGTGCAAGAATGACCCCGAAGGAAAATTCCTGAAATATTTTATAAAAAGTTGAATGAGGAAATTAAACAACGATCAATTATAATATTTCAACGAACATTTTTTTAGTGGATTTCATAATTTGCACACATTCATAACACGCTTATAGCAGGTTAAATTATGCAGAACCAACGGGTAAGCATTCCTGTCCTTTGAAGAAAACATTGAGGAACTTCTGAAAATTCATCTTTATATTACTGAATTCCCTGTAACAGAGGCACATTCTTCTTCTGTTATGTTCAAATATCTTTTAGCTGCACTTTCTGTATTGAAACTACACGCGTTGTTTAAACGTAGCTGCCAAGTGGGTCCGATCGGACCTACTGGAGTGGTCTAAGAAAATGTCCTCGTAGGTTCGATCGGACCCACGATTTTTAATTTGTCGAGTTGTGCTTACAGTACTTGTATTTTAAAGTGCTGCCTCTAGTGTTAATGATCTGTAGTGTTTCTATCACATAAAATATAGGAGATATTTATGCTGTAATTTTTTTTGTTAGATGTTGCTGATTAACGCCGCTAGAGGCGCTGAATATCAATTAACAAGCATTTGCGGTTTCTGTAGGGCCTATCAGACCTACGTGTTGCTTTTTGAATGACTTACTCTAATTTATTTTAACAAAATGCCAGTATTGTGAAGTCCCCGTCAATTTGTTGAATTTTCAGAAAGATCTAGATCACTATATTGTTACTTCAATTGACATTAAGTTCTGCACATATTTCTTCGTTTTTCATTGCACAAAGAAACTACTTATTAGCACTAAAAGCAGCAGGAACTCATCAACTTCTTATACAAAGCTAGCTAGCTCCTTTATATAATAATGAACAAATGACTATCAAACAGAGTTATCAGTTCAACTGTAATTTATCCCCTAGATCATAAACAAAAAATACACAAGTAGGTCCGATCGGACCCCCAAGTTTCACGCGCGCGGATTCAATACATCGCCTTAGGTTATGTTTCAGCATTACCATTATGTTTAAAAAATATGAACAAAACAAATATAATGTAAGTACATACGTTTGGCACTCTACCGGTAAACAACAAAATACACCCCTGGTAGCTAACGTGTTAAAGCTAAGCGTCCTGATACTACTGGAAGTGTGGACATAACAGAAACGAACCCGAAATTCTGGAAATATAGCTTTTACGTAACTGGTAATGTTATTCTGCTATCCTCCTTCTTATTTCTTTTTCTCCTTGATTTACTACCTTTCTTTGTTGGTGCTTCCTTGTGACTGCTACCAAGTTAGCAATCTTGGCTTTGAGTGGTACCTTGCTAAAGATAGTAAAGAGAATAACGAGAGGCTGGTGTTTATACAAGTAATAAGGATTAATAATACAGTAGGAAGTCAATTTCAAATCGTTCGGATTTTCGAAAATGACTAAGAAGATGCCATTGACGCTTAAATATACTGCACGGTATGCTCTTTTATCGATACAGTGGATATACAGTACATACAGTAATAATTACAATACCGTACGTAAGACTACTTACATTTAATGTTTCTGAAGAACCTGCTCGTACACTAAATTACACTGTTCTTGTAACTCACACTTAAAACTTTACTTGTATAGGCCAAAGGGAAAATAAAAATAGAAATATGTCTGACAAACAATTACATATGAATGAGCTTTTGTAAAAACACTAACTTCACACAACGCCGACGGACTACAAAACGTTAAAAGCTTCTAGAGACCGCGTTCGGATTTTTGACGTTCGGATTATCGACGTCCGACTGTATACCGTATAAAAATTGTCGCCTAGATGTTTATGCAACCAACAACACCGAAATGTTTTGAGGGTTGCATATTAATGTTAGGCCGTGCAAACATTTATGAAAGAATAGGGAATGGATATCCACCGTTGCAGTCACCGTTATCCGTGAAAATGTTAACGGATCGACTCTTTTAACGAACTTGGCGAAGATAATCGCTCAATCCACTTATTCCAAAAAATCACAGTTGATCAAGAACTATCTTGTAGAGTAACGGACGGAAGGCGGACTTACTAACAGTGCAATCTTATAAGGCCCATTAGCTTCATCCTAATACAAAAGATGAATAATAAACGGAAGTGAGTAATGATGCAGGAATGAAACAAGATGCAACTTACAGACATTGTTATATTTATCACAAACACGCATGTCTTTCAGTCGAACCAAGGACCCTTCGCATCAGAGATAAAAAACTATAACTAAACTAGCTATGCTTCCTTAGATTCAATATAATGAATTTTCATGTTCGTTTTACATGTTTCTCAACTTGGAAACAACTTTATTTCACCTTAAAGGCTAGTGGCCACGTTCTTTTAGAGTGACGCCAGAAATTCATTTCTGCTATTTCAGTTAAATAAAGAACGAAAAGAAAAAACTCTTATCTTATGATTCATACCGTAGGTAAGATGAGAAAACACACCTTGGCGAGTCAACAAGCTTTCTCATTTGTAATACGCAGTAAAAAAAAAAAAAAAAAGCCTCCTCACCGTATCAAGATTAGGAAGTATGAGTCGCCCAACATGCATTATAAACAATGCCAGGTGCGATTCTTATGCAAATTAATCTTTATTTTCACTTCCACTTCAATAGATCAAGTTTTGGAATAGTTATTTCCTTGTAAGTTCATATTAACACACAGTAAAAACACATTACATTGGCTCCCTGCTTAGCTTCGACACATTTTTGCAAAACTTGCATTTTCCTATAAAGCTATGCATTCTTTATTTTTCTTTAAGAGTCTTCATCCCGACGAAATTAAAATACCGCTAATTTTACAGTAATTATGTGATATTTACAAATAGATAAAAGATAATCGAAATGTGGAACAAGAGCGCCCTAGACAATATTATTTTACATGAGAAACCGTTATCACGACTCACTTATCTGCTTTCGATTTCGAGCCATTTTGAAAATCGGCATTTATTTTCGCGTTTCTAAACAGCTGAAAACGGAAAGCCACTAGGTGACTTGGGATAACGGTACCTCACGCAAAATAATATTGTTTAGGGCGCTCTTGTTCCACATTTCAATTATCTTTTATCTATTTGAAGATATCACATAATTACTGTAAAATTAGCGGTATTTTAATTTCGCCGGGATGAAGACTCTTAAGTTGGTTACCTGTTAATCTTGAACTTGGTTACATGGGGCCAGGAGCGCACCCAGGGGGGAGTGCACCGGGTCCGGACCTCCACCAAACTTCCTAACTTGGCATACATTTGTATACTTTCTCAATAAAACTATACTTGTTTAACAGGAAAATAATTCAAGTAGCATAAAAATTTGATCTTACACTTCATCTGTAATCTTTGTCTTATATATTTAAAAAAAAAAAAAAAAAAATAGTTCTATCATTTTTCCCCCTGAAAATATAGGAGAAAGTATTTTACAAATACTTATCGTCTTTTCGGGTGCAGAGAAATACCCGTTCAATACTTCATAGACGTAATGGCTTCTAGTATTGGACTTTCCCCTCTCCTAAGCTTGGACCCCTTTGAACATAAATGTCTGTATGCGCGCCTTGCATTGGGACAACGCTATTCTTATGCTGTTAATTATAAATGTACCTGTGTGAGTTATACACCTACTCAGTGGCGTATTTAGGGGAGGGGGGCTTCCGGGCTTAAGCCCCCCTCCCGAAATCTTACTTACTATAGTAAAGTGTATGAAATATCTTGCAGAATTTTCACATTTTCAGGCAAAGCCGCCCCCCCCGAAAGTTAGCAAAGCCCCTCCGAAACAAAATCATAAATACGCCACTGCACCTACCTGATATTAATATCTTAGGAACGCTTTCAGAACATGTTTTATTGTTGTGTGTTTCGAAGGGTCAGGCCAGGAAACCCAAGGGATAATAATAATAATAATAATAATAATAATAATAATAATAATAATAATAATAATAATAATAATAATAATAATCGTTTCCATTGAAAGCCTAACTTCTCTAAAACAGCAGAGGCGGCGAGTATTGTTAATTATATATAAAATAATTTCTATATAATTATTAGAGCTTTTCCTTACTCTATTTGTTTGTTTGTTATTTTGCTTGGGTGGTTAGTTGAAATTTAGCGTCTCTCTTCAGTACCAAGGCTATGTTAGGTATGGGCCTATAGTTTGAGGTGAGATCAGAACAACCGTAATACGTTCAAATTTTTTTATGCCTTCCCGCCGGGAATTGAGCGCGGGACCACGTGCACCAAAAGTGCACATGTTAGTCATTTGACCAGCAGGAAGAGGTACTTATTACGTTTGTATCGAATGAAAAAGCAGAAAGCATTTTACTTAGCTCCCCGTAACTTCATAAAATCTTTAGGCATATTTCCTGCAGTTAATTAACAGTACTATATAATGCAATCATTTGTGTTAAATTACATACAATATAAATGTACAGGATATTAATCGTAACAATTTGCTACAGGTGATGCAATTATCTTAAACATGATACCTGTTTTATTTTGAGAAGAAAAGAACACGCTATTTTTCGTATTAGTTTGTATGCAGCACAACTAAAACACACAACCCAGAACATTGATGGGACGTATTGCATACAGTAATAGATCCATTATTATTAATGACTTTTTGAATCAATTAGTTAATTGTATTTGTAATTTATATTTTAGAAATGAATTTCAAATGGAAGAAGAACAAGAAAATCTATCCTTTTAATTTTTTAAAAAAAATTGTAAGTAAATACAGGCTACGTAAATAAATTACGACGTAAATACAGTACAAAGTGGAACAACAGCTAAGAAAGAAGTATAACATAGCTGTTTAAATCATATATCGTAAATTCTGATTCGTGCTTCCTTATAACCAATATTTCAGTCATACAAAATTGTCTATCAATTGAAATTTAAATATTAGAGAACGAAATGGTACACATTGAGGATACAGGATACGAAAAGAAATGTCAGTTTTCAAGAACGAATACAAAATAATTACTAAATTACGTGGTAATATAAATATAGAATATTAGCAGTTTCACGTGTACACTACTTGAAGGAGTTTGGTTTATATAGAGTGGTATTAACCAATATTGAAACCGGAAAAGGTAACAAATCTCTACCATTTCCGGTTAGTTTAGGATAGGTTAGAATTTAGATTTCTGGGTTGTCGCCATCTGTGGTCATTTAGCCCATCACGTTTTGAAGGATGACGTCCCTCGGCGAGCACACTATCCGGGGAAAGGAAAGGAAGAAAGGATTGGGGAAGGAAGGAAGCGGCCTGGGACCTGTAAGTTAGGTACCACCCCGGCACTTGCTTGGTCTGAATGAGGAAAACCCAGGAAAATCTCACTCAGGGTGGCTGGCCTGAAAAAGCGTTTTACACTTTTTCGACCGAGTGCCCCTGACGGGAATCGAACCCGGGTCCGCTCGCACCGTCAACCATTTCCGGTTTTAGTACCAACATTAAGAGTGGACATAGACCATATTCATGCATCGCTTAATTGATTGCAGAAAATCGCTTCTCGCAAACTATTACCGTTTTACTCTTTAGTGATAAACATTACAACCGGAAGTGGTTGATTTCTACCACTTTCAGTTTCAATAGTGGGTTAAGAAAGAATGTGGTACCTACTGCTAGAACGCTAAACTGATTTTTTTTAAAAAATCTTTTCTCCCTCCTTGTTATCGTTTTTGCTCTATGTAGATCAATATTCAAACCGGAAGTTGTAGTGGATTTCTATCACTTCCGGTTTTAGTACAGAGTTAAGGATGGAGATTAAAAGTATTCGTGGGACGCTCAATCGATTGTAGGAAACCACTTCTCGAAATCTATTACCGCTTTTACTCTATAATGATCAACATAAAAACCGGAAATAGTGGAATTTCTACCACTTCCGGTTTGAATATTCATTTCCATCAACGAAATCGATTCCAAACTTTTGATCCTCTACATCCTGGCCAAAATTGATGGTGATCCATTAAGTAGTTCTTAAGATTTTTGTCTCCCAGACGGGCGGACGGACACACGGACAGACAGGGTAAATCTCTATCTATATATATAAAAGAGAACGCACAAATCCTTTGTTACCTCATCACGCTAATACGGCTGAACCAATTTCTTTTATTTTTGGGGGGTTATTAGGATTTGGACCCTAGATGGTTTTTATCATATCACTTTAATTTTTAATTACCAGTGTCTTGAGATAATTGACCATTCAAGTGTCCATAACGTACAAATCCTTTGTTAGTTCATCATAGGTAAAAATAAACGTATTTATATGCAACCCGCATGACCGTGTCACTCGGCGGGTTAACATAAATGACAGGCGATATAATGTTAACATTTACTGCAATCTACTATGGTTTTTATCATATCACTTGAAAGCGAAAAAGTAAAAATTATCTAAGTAACAAAGTTTATTGCGTTCCGGGGTGACCGCAGCGAAGCGGGGCGGGTTAACATAAATGACAGGCGATATAATGTTAACATTTACTGCAATCTTCTATGGTTTTTATCATATCACTTGAAAGCGAAAAAGTAAAAATTATCTAAGTAACAAAGTTTATTGCGTTCCGGGGTGACCGCAGCGAAGCGGGGTGAACGCTGCTAGTATACAATATACATGAAAGTTACTTTGTTCGTGTCTTCATAACTCTTGAACCACCCGACCAATCGCGATCAAATTTGTCACACAGATGAGGTTAGGGCCTGCGATGGTTTTTATCATTTCACTTTGACGGTGCAGGTTAGGGGTGGAGAGGAAAGGGGAGATATTTAAAACTGGTCGAAAATGACCGATATTACTGTAGAATTCATAGTTTTCGGGAACATTGACACTTCCGATGCCATTTTAATCAAAATTCTGCTCCGCAACTTGGGAGAGGGGTAGATATATATATAGAAATGATTGAAAATGATCGCTATTAGTGTCGAATCCATAGTTTTCGGGGTCGCTGAGATGTACAAGTGACACTTCCGAAGCCGTTTAAATCCAAATTAAGCTCTTTATGTCCAAAATGAAAGTATTCTCCCCGTGCTAGTATTACATATACAGAATCTATATATATATATATATATATATATATATATATATATATATATATATATATATATATATATATATATATATATATATATATATATATATATATATATATTAGTAGTTTAGTTAGTACAGGATGCGGCACGTAAAACCGGCCCGTAAAGTTAACACATATACAACTTCAGTCGCCTTAAAACACGTCTGCAACTTCTCTCACTCGCATAAACCTGTTGACTCAATATCCTGGTTGACTTTCGAGGACTTCTTGTCATTATCTCCTCCACCTGCATCTTTAATTCAGGTGTGCAGACAGATGGTCGTCTGTTCCTGGGAGCATTTTGAACCGATCCTGTACGCCGCCATTTTTCAATCAATTCCTGAATGGTGCTTTTTGCTGGCACAGAACGTCCTGGAAATTTCTCCCGAAACAAATTCTTTGTTTTCACAAAAGATCCAGTGAGAATGAACCCTTCAACAGGCACTCTTCCCCCTTTTCAAAAAAAAAAAAAAAAAAAAAAAAAAAAAACATGCAGTCAGCCATTTAGCAGAAGTGGCACACTAACATAAAAAATATTTATTTTATTAATATCATAACGAAAATTAAAAAAAAAAAAAATCTTTCAGGCACCTATCTACTCAATCTTAAGCAATCTTGTGGATTGAATAGTTCTATCATTGCAATGCCGATTTTCGTTCGTTGTTTGAATCAACATCTGGATGTATCAATGTCAATGGGTCAAAATGAAGACAAGATATTACGTAACTTATCTCGAAAAAGGAGCAGAAAACCAGAAACATTTTTATGACCATTGTGGTAAAAATGCTGATACTGCTCTTTCTGGTTTTTAACAGCAGACGAATAACAGTGTGCAAAAAAGAGAATACTAAATCCATTAATTAACAAGATTAACTTTATGATTGTGCTTAAAACATGTTGAACACTTTTCTGTCTGTGGCAGAAGACTTCCTGGAAGACCGTGTGAATCGAATGACAAAAGCAAAGGTTGCTAACCCTAATCGCCGAGGGAACTTCCAACGGTACACTGTCATTAAAAGTGTCTTCTTTGTGGGAAATTGCTTTCTGTTCTTTACTGCAAGGTGAGGCACCAAAGACTCGCGTGAATCACAGAAAACTGACCATGACTTCGGGTTATGTTCTCACATCAGTAGAATCTTCTAGGTCAGAATGAAGCAGCACCTTTTTTTAATAAATTGACTTTCAACGTTTCCAGGATTAGCGCAGATCAAAAGAAGCGAAATAAAAATGCATTTATATTTTTGACATTCATTTGTGAGAATTTAGTATTGGTTATTTCCTGTCCGAGTAGCTGGAATACAACAATTTTGACATAATTTTCTAATTACAGGGTAATTATGATGAAAAGAGAGGATGCAAATATACTGCAAGACACTGATCTTTGATTTTTGCACTTAACGAAAGACGAATTTACTACTTATGCCGGGAACTCCGAACCAGGGTGCGAAATCCTGGGGGAGTAGTCTCCCATTTAACATTTCTGGAAGAAAATTTCCCCCACAAACAACTTACTGAGAAATGAATGACACTATTTTTAGAAATTTCCAAAATTCATTACAGCAATTCATGTATCATTAACATGTAGGCTATTTCATAGGTAATTAGCTAATGGATAAACTAGTACTTAGTACGTCTTACACAGCTTAACAATTGTAGATGTTCAAATGTATGAACTCTCTACACGTACACAGTGTCGGACTGGCCAAGTTGAGGGCCCTTGGCGTGGGCCCTTGAAGGCCCGAATATATACTTAAGGTTACGAACTAGAGGGGGCCTTTGCTAAGCTTTACTGGCTCAAGGGGCCCTACTGATATGAGCAAGGTGGCCCTAGAAGACTTCTTTCTGAAAGACGAACTTAGGCTTCCGCAACCTCTATGGTAGTGAGACTCAAGAAAGCATTTGCGATCGCGAAAAATTCGATCAAGGACTACAGGTCCTGTAAGTCGTGATCTCTTCGGGGCCCCTCGGGCTTTGGGCCCTTGGCTATTGCCAAGTAGCCAACGTGACCAGTCCGGCTCTGTCACTACATCGTTTCTCCCTCGCAACTGACATTGTCAGCCTCATCTTGCAGCTGATTGTATGTGTATGGGATTGTGCACGTTAGGTTTTTTGTGTGTATGTTAGACATTTGCTAACTTGGATAGTTTCATTTCATATTAGTGGCGCAAATCTGTCTTCAACATTTGGGGCGGGAGGGGACGGGTAAGATTGTCCCCATATTATTATTATTATTATTATTATTATTATTATTATTATTATTATTATTATTATTATTATTATTATTATTATTATTATTATTTTTTTTTTTTTTTTTAAAAAAGCGATGTTCAAAATATTTATGCAGTTGAAAAACAATGCTGCGGAGGATCAGGGAAGCAGAGTTGTCTTCAACATTGGGGGGGGGGGGCAGATTTGAGGCTTATTCTAGGTGAGGAGACGAGGCTCATATTACGGTAGATGAATCTGATTTCTGAGGTGAACCTCTTGTATATTATATATCAGGCGATGTAGAGGAGGTAGTGGCAGGCTCGTATTCACGGGAGGCTAGGGGGCCGGGTTCCCCATAAAAATTTACTGCCTCCCTACAGTTTTCACGGTAGGTTCAGTTGAGTTGACTTTGAGTTTAGCGTCCAGTTCAGCAGCAAGGCTATATGAGACGTGGATCTACTGATTAACGTGGAATCCGAACCACATGAGCTCCCGCCGGGAATTTTCACGGTAGACTTGAAAATGAACTATAATATGGTTGGATCGGTCCTCCCTAACTTCTACCAGGACTTCCTTACATTTTTGTACTGGCTACGGGCCTGGGTAGTGGTACATATAAGTATTACAAATCAGTATCGTGAACACATCTTGAAATCTGAATATATGCATTGTGGGTGTTTCTACTTAGCACCCACAATGATACTCATCTACAATGTAGACGAAAATCACATTTCAAATCGGGTTATTGGGTGGGGGATAGTCTCCCTAGTTCCAAGATTGGGGGACATGACCCCCTCATGCCCATCGGGATTTGCACCAGTGCTAGAAATGAAAGTTTATAGGCAATAAACAAATGTAAGATTTTTTTAAAGTTGGTAGTAGGATTTAAAAACGGCACGGTAGCTCGAAGCTTCATAAGTTTGGCGACCACTGGTGTACAGCAAAGTGCTCTGTTCCATTACTTTTAACGAAAATTATCAACGGAATTTACTTTCTGGAAGAACCAAAGTATTTTACACACGAATCATTAAAGCTTACTTAATATTTTTCATCGAAACAGTGGAAGTATAAAGGAATAAATTGTACCTACCTGAAGATAGATATTCATACACTGGTCAATTCGAGGCACTGGTCTTTAAGCACTGGTCAAATAGAGGCAGAACGTCGTTTGATAATAGCCATATCTGCAGACAGATCTTTAAGTATTGATCAAATTGAGGCGAAATGTCGTTTGAATGCAGTATCGAATTAAGTTTGTCCATACCTAACACTTAATACTTCTCGAATATGCATACAGTTAATGAAAGCAGCGTATTAAGTGCTATCTGTTGTAGTAAAAAAGACTCGTATTGGTTATTCTGCATAATTTGGCACAAACGTTTAAAAGTCGTTTTGACGAGTTAAGATATTAATTACAAAATCATACTTTGTCTCAAGCAGACGCTACGCCTAAATCAATATTGTTTCTGTGTACTTTTCAAAATTCATTGACTACTTAATGTGACATGCCTTAACAAAGTAAATGAAGTAATTAGTCACAGAGCAACCGTGAGTGGATTCATTTGTAACGTTTTCCCTCAAATACCGAATTTAATCTGCACTCAATTTTAAGCAGTGTTTCTTACCTAAATACGTGATATTACAACATGAACACATAAACGATACATGATTTCACTCCTTTCTGGACCATTAATAATGTGCTATGTGTAGTGATTAATTTGTAGCAATTTGAAAATCTTATTTGTATACTGATTAAGGATACATATTAAATATCATGTGTACGCTATCTTCAAAGTATTTATTTTTGAGTTTACGTAAATGTTACCTATATAATTCTAGAGTACAAACCAATAAATAAATGCATGATTGAAATTCCTCGTACTCACTTCTAGACAGAAATCGGTTCTTGTAGGCAACTGGATGGAGCGAGAAACAAGTAAGGATAAAGTATGGGAAAAAAAGAGAGATCAATAAGGATTAATGAATTCAGATATGAGGAATATAGCAGAAATCTACTGAAGATTTTCAATAAGGTATTTTCCATCATTCCCTTTCAGATCATGCTAGTACGAGAGACACTCTGAAAGTTTTGAGAATGGGAAACAATGAGTTATCGCGGTTCGCTGAAACTTTGATCTTGAATGGTGTTTAGTTAGAATGTACGTTAAATTTGGAAAAGATTGAACAAACGACTGAGTCAGGACGCCCTGTATAGTGGAAGCAGTTGTCCTTGTGCGTTCAACAATAATGGATGTGAAAAGAGAACACCTTCTGGTTTTCTATGTTTATAAAGTAGGGTTAGACAAGAAAGCATACCATGAAAGATTAGGGGTGCATTTGGGGATAGTTGTCTTCACAAGCCACTGTTCGCCGTTCGTTTGCAGAGTGCAGGATCGGGAGGGGCTTCCAAGATGAAGATCGGCCCATAACAGCAACTACAGATGTTAATGTTTTGAAAGTGGAACAGATCCTAGATGCACATTTGGCAAGATCCAGCATTCTCTCAACTTAGGATCGGCAGCAGTTAAGAGAAATCCTGCATGAAAAACTTAAAGTCAGGAAACTCTGCAGTCGTTGGATTCCGGACGAACTCACCGATTAACAGAAAAGGACACGAATGGATTGGTGCTGTGAAATGTTGGATATATTCGAGGGAGAGTGTTGAAAAAATAAAACTTTTTTTAACATGATCACAGATTACGAAAGCTGGATATACCAATACGATCCGAAACGAGTTTGGGTCTTCCCAGATACAGATCCGAGCCCAAAAGTGAAGAGTTCTCGAAACGTTGGGAAGGAAATGATTTACTCTTTCTTCTCACCCAGTGACTCTATCGTGATAGTTGTGCTGGAAGATCAAAAAACAGTGACGGCAAGATATTACGTGATAAAACGTCTTCCCAAATTATTTGAAGCGGCGAGGATGAAACGTCCAAAGTTGGGTCTGCGCTTTTTTCTCTTGGACTATGACAATGCATCTGCACACACCGCTGCACAAACAGAGGCTCTCTGAATGAATCAAGAGTGAAAACTTTGTCCCAGTTTGATTGAGCCTCATATGACATTTTTCTTTCACCCACAGTGAAAGAAAACATTCATGGCCATCGATTTTAGCACCTGACAATCATTCATAAAGAATTATGGCGTTTCACACTTTAAAAATGGTTTCAGACGATGGAACTTTGCACGCAATGTTTGTAGAGAATACTCTAAAAAGAGATGAGAATTTGGTCAATGTATTTCATTTTTTAAAAAAACTTTCATTCTTCAAACTTTCAGAGAGACTCTAGGAGGCCATAGACTCTACTAGTAGGAGACTCTAGATTGTAATATCAATTCAGTGGCTTCGCGTAGTCGCTAGTGGTCTCGCTTTTAGTATAAACCAAAGTCCCTGCTAAGAACACTTGGTTGGAAAGGTGTAAAAGCCCTTTTCCAGCCAGCCGTTTTGAGTGAGCGCTTTTCTAGGTTTTTCTCATTGACACTAGGTAAGTGCCGGGATAGTTCTTATCACAAAGGTCCCAAGCCTCTTTCTTCCTTTCCCACTTCAACAGGCAGTGTGATTACCGAGGAACGCAATCCCTCATACGTTACAGGTTTAAAAGGCCATTGATATCGAACGTCCAAAAATATAATTCCTTTTTCATTTCGTAATGTTAGTTTTTTGCAATAGATATTTATCCCGGCCGACTTCGTTAATGGAATTAGAGCTTCAAGCATAATGGTGAGTTTAACAGTGGGAATCGATATCCCGTTAATTCGTAAATGTATGTTTACCGTAAAGTTAATATAAAACCTGTACACGTCTTTGGTGCAGGAGAACCGGCTTCGATTCCGAGTGGGAGCACATGTGAAACGATCACACAAGTCAAGTTCGAGGAGGGGGTCGCGGTGACTCAGTGGTAGAGCGTTTACCTCTGCAGCATGAGATCAACGGTTCGATCCCACGTCGCACCAAGTGACCTTTGTGGTGGAAAAATACCGTGTGCGTGGATTTTCTCGGAATTCTCCCGTCTCCTCACACTTTCGTCATTCCACCATTTCATTCATTTCTTATCATCATCATATCTTTTATCCTAGCCGGCATAACAGCGGGACGTAAAACTCAAAGATTTCATTTATTTCTTTTCAAGTTCTCGGTCCACGTCTCATATAGCCCAGATGCTGAAAGGGAAGCAACAATCAGACAGCTAAAATACAATCTTTAAAACATCCAAGATTTGCGGGTTGCATAAACTTCTAGGCAAAAACATTTATACAGTATATTCTTAATCTTTATTATAAGTGCAAGCCCATTTATTCACAAATATACGTTTCGTGTGATCCTCTTCATTGTTTTTAATGGAATTGCTTATTTTTTTCCTTCGTAAATTGCTATAATATTTTTAGGCGTACAACGAAAAACATGTACAAAGATGAGGCATATAATACATCAGTCAATAGACCTCATTGATATGTGCAAAATATTATTATTATTATTATTATTATTATTATTATTATTATTATTATTATTATTATTATTATTATCATCATAGGTATTCTTAGGTATATAATATCATCATATCATCATTATTGGCAGGTCGCTTCCCGCAACTGAGAAGCTTCCATGGTTCACGGTCTTCTGATAACCTCTTCGTCTTCACTACGATTTTACTGTTTTGATATCATCCACCAATTGTAGTCTCCTTCGCCCCTACCTCTTTTTCCTGTCACCATACTCTCTAGCACGTCCCTCATAATACAGTTTCTTCTGGTCCAATCTCGTAACCAGTTTATCTTCCTCTTCTTAATAATGTCTAAAATTGTTCTTTTCTCCCTCACCATTTGTAACACCCTCTCATTCGTTCTCCTCTCGATCCAGCTAATTCTCTCCATTCTTCTCCACATCCACATTTCGGAAACTTCCAGTCGTTTTTCATTATTTTTGTGTAATGTCCATGTTTCTGCACTGTACAGTAGAATACTCCACACGAAGCATTTTATGAGTCGTTTAATCAAATCTTTATTTGAGGTCCAACAAAACCCGTTTCCTCAATTCTATCTTATAAATTGTCATGCGTAGTTCACGAGAAAACCGAGGAAACTAGTTTTTCTGTGAACCTAAAAATCGAACGATAACCACGTCATTTATTAAGATGAAATCGATACTAAGGTATATTCTCATCAAGCTTTTCACTATTACACTAGCAAGGCGATTATACACAATTGGTTAATGAGATATGCCCAAAATTATCATTCACTCTTGATCTTCAATTTTTGTTTAATTATTTTTGCTATTGCGAGGTGACACTTATATAAATCGATAGATGATCTTAAGCTTAATTAAACTGCATTTTTGAAGACAAACTTTCATACGTAGTTGACGAGAATATACACAAAAAATGAATTTGTGTGGCGTCGAAAAATATGTAAATCGTTACCAATAATACTTGATAGTTTTAATTCTGTTCGTCATATTCTTTACTTATTTATACTACTCGTAAAAAAATATATACTCATAACTAGCACATTTTACGTATCGCTGTTAGTTCTATTCTTCTGACGGTGACAAACACAACACCTAACAATGACATACATAGTCCTAACAGTGACAAACATACACCTAGCAGTGACAAACATACCTCTAGCAGTAACATACTCCTAACAGTGACAAACATACCCTAAACAGTGACAAACCTACTCCTAACAGTGACAAACGTACTTCTAACAATGACATACATATTCCTAACAGTGACAAACATACCCCTAGTAGTGACATAAATACTCCTAACAGTTACAAACATACTCCCGACACTTACAAACGTACTCCTAACAGGGACAAATATACTTCTAACAGGGACAAACATACTTCTAACAGTTAAGTATATACTCCTAACAGTGAAAAACATATCCTGACAGTGACATACCTACCTAACAGTGATATAATACTCCTAACAGTGACAAACATACTTCTAACAGTGACACAGGAAGTACTAACAGTGGCAAACATACCCCTAGCAGTGACATACATATTCCTAACAGTGACAAACATACTCCTAACAGTTACGTACATACTCTTAACAGTGGTAAACATACCCTAACAATGACAAACGCACTTCTAACAGTGACACAGAAACTCCTAAGTGTGACATACCCCTAACAATGACAAAATACTTCTAACAGAGACAAACATACTCCTAATAATGAAAAACCCTCTTAATAGTGACAAACATACTCCTAGAGCAGTAAGAAACATACCCCTAGCAGTGACCTACATACTCCTAGCAGCGACAAAACATACTCCTAACAGTGACATACATATTCCTAACAATGACATAGATATTCCTAACAGTGACAAACATATTTCTAACAGTGACAAAGAAACTCCTAACAGTGGCAAGCGTACCCTAATAGTGACAAACATACTTCTAACAGTGACACAGAAACTCCTAACAGTGGCAAACATACCTTAACAGTGACAAACATACTCCTAAAACAGTAAGAATCATACACCAGCAGTGACAATCATACTCCTAACAGTGACAAACATACTCCTAATAGTGACAAACATACTTCTAACAGTGACACAGAAACTCCTAAGAGTGAGAAACATACCCCTAACAATGACAAAATACTCCTAACAGAAACAAACACACCCCTAACAATGACAAAAAACTCCTAATAGTGACAAACATACTCTAACAGCGACGCACAAATTATTTGTAACCAGGCGTCATTTGGAGTTAGCAGGAGGGAGCAATTGCTCCGCAAGAGTTTGAGAAATACATATACTTTAATCTATTGTCTATTAATAAACTAGTACAAAACGTGAAAGTCTTGAGCCAGTGGTGCTCTTGTCCTCCTCAAGCGAAGTCTGAAATGACGCCTCTGCTTGTAACAAAAGTCGATGAGCAATACGACAATATTTAATAGTAGGCCATTGGTAGAGACTAGTTCATCCTGATATTATTCCTTCTCAAATATTATGGAGATGGAAGTTTCTCGTGTGGTACTGCTAATCGAAGTCCTTCGGATCTCATTTCCAACCGAATCCTTAGAAACAGGGATCATCCACAATAGAACACCTTCAGAATTACTGTCACGCTTTATGAATTCCTCATCAAATGATAGCATCGACGTTATTTACTTATGTTTCATACATTCATCGGGCAAATCACGAAATATTTGTATTGAATTTAAATCGTGATGAATATTTATTAGTATCAGTTATTGATTTATGTCATCGAACAGAGGGAGGGAGAGAGAGAGAGAGCGAGAGAGAGAGAGAGAGAGAAATCTGGGTGATCCTTAAACTGGGACACAGTTACATTTTTAAAGTCTTTGTGTATTAAGTCGCTGAGATATTGACAATAAAATGTTGGTTACAATTCTGTAGAAAAGAGATTTATAAATACTGAAAAATCATTTTAGACGACTATCTTAATAAGAAAATCATCCAAAACTCTGACATTTAAAGGGATGGTCTTCAACTGGAAGAGATTCAACTTAAAATAAGGGAGTCTGTAATTGAATTATACAGTTTATCATACTTCCTGTTTCTTTTTTAAAATGTTTTATGTTACAGGAGTGAAATGGAAAGGGTATTAGAGTGTATTGGTAATATCACATTACTCAATATATTGTATAGGGTGGCCATAATTGTGTGTATGATGTTTCAAAGACTGCGGTAACGAAACTAGCAACATAACTTGAACACAAACACATTACTCCCCCATACCTTTGCTTACAAGAATTTTAATCTCTGTTCTCCACGTCGTGGTCCACCAATACATCATCTAAATCGATACATGCCATGATATATGTGATAGCTTCCCGTAGTTTGGCAAAATTGCGTATGTAATGTTAATACACTTTGTCCTGTAAAACGCCCCATAAGGAGAAGTAAGGTAGTGAGAAATCGGGAGATCGAGCTGGCCAATCTAGAGACCCACGTCGACAGATCTAGCGGTTCGGGAATGTTTCGTTCAGCCCCACCATTCTGTCTGGCATACACTAACGGTTCTAAGTCCAGTGGCCGTTATTCCCATTCTCAGGCTACACAGTGGTGTCATATCGAAATTTTTTACCCAGAATTACAAATACTACAGACAGTCAAACATCATATACATAAGTATGGGACACCCTGTATATATATCTATCTATATCTATATCTATCTATCTATCTATCTATCTATCTATCTATCTATCTATCTATCTATCTATCTATCTATCTATCTATCTATCTATCTATCTATATCAGAACTTTATCTTTTCATTTACTAATATCTTTCTTTTCCGGCTATAGTGTTAAAAATTTTGGACCATATTTAGGCTAAAGATAGGACTTCGGAATTCTAATAACTTTAACCTCGATATGTAAAATAAATAGTAATTTATATGTACATATAAAACAGTAAATTCTATGATTCAATCTAAAAGGTGTAGAACCTCGAAATTTTTTATAGCTCTCTTCAACACCAAGACTATATGTGACGTGGACTCTGGGTGCCGGCCCTAGGCAATTTGCCGCCCCGTTCAATGGCATCATTTACCGCCCCACTTTCTCCGTAAAGAACACATCTTAAAAGCCACAATTTTAAGTATGCTGCCCCATTATGATCAACGAAGGGGAGGGGAAGTGCATTTGCACTCAGAAAGTCTTAAACACTACAAATACATTCTCGTTGTGGCTGTTTTTTCTTTAAATAATAATCTACTATGTTAGTGAAAGATAAAGCAAACATACCTCCAGAGGAAAGATGGTAGTCCTTTTCATAGAATTCAATATCGAGTTTCAATCTTAATATATCAGTTTGCAATTCCAGTGCAACTAGCTCTTTTATCTTTATTTATTTTCCTTTTACATCTGGTAAATTAGGAAAAAAAAACTTGTTTCCATCTTCAATGATAAGGAACTTGTTTGTGACAAAGACAAGACTAGTTTTCATTTCAAAACTGTGATAACTAGATAAAATGGAACAGGCTATTGTTCGAGAATTGACTTCTTATATTTGACAACAATCAAGCAATTCATGCTGGGATTTGTTTGACAATTTGCTTTAGCACTATCCATGCAACCTTAAACTAATGCAACCTAAACATGATTTATGAATGTAGTATTCACATAGAAGGTCTGATTAGTAAATTTAACTACCATCATCTTGAAGTTTGTTTCCAAGAAGTATTTATTTTAAATAATACAGTCATGACAGATTTTGTTGCCCCGTGCGCATGCACGTGTTGCGCATATGGTAGAACCGGCCCTGCGTGGACTAAGAGTTTAAGATGGAATAGGAACCATCGTCATGATTTCAAATTCCAAGGTTTTTCCACCGGGATCGAACTCTGGATTCTGTGCACTAAAGACACTCGAACTAGCCAATAGACCAGTGGGAGGAAAAATATTGGTTTTGTACCCGAAACTGTAGATAAGACAGGCTTTTGCGAAATGCGACCTCAAGGGCGAAACCCTAACAGCACGAGATGTGCTAGGCATGTGCCATTTAAGTGTCCCATACTTTTTACGTACCCGACACTTGGCACATATGATATTCATGTGCTAAGTATGTACTTCAGCTACCTACAGTTGTAGGTACTTATTACACCTAATTGATGTTTGGAACTATGTACCATTAGAGCAATTATATACCTGGCTCAGTTTCGCATTCTAACAGTCATTTGTTTTTATGTCGTCAGTTGGGACACATATCTCTCATGTTTTAGGTACGTCCTTTAGGTACATACTGTTTCAGATACCCTAACAGCACAAGATGTGCTACGCACTCGCCATTTGGGTGTTCTAAATTCATCTCCTACATTTGATGCATTTGTTGCTTCGTTTTCTAAGCGATTGTGTACTAGAAGCAACAAACGCATCAACTTTATTAGATGGCAACTGTCGCCGATCATTTGAAAGTGAATATGGAAGAACCATGAAACAAAGTAAATAGACACTCATTTTGTTATAAAATTACATTGCGAGCAGATTTTATCTGATCCCAAACGGTTATCGTCGAATATACGCAGCTTAAAGGAGACCTCTGACTAGCCCAATTCAAAAGACCTCAACATTTATCCCTCTACAAGCGACGTTCTCTTCATCGCCTCCGTGGACAAGTCAGAAGAGCACACGGCTAGTAATCCAAAGGTTGGTGCTTCGCACCTACCCTCAGGTACAGTTATTACTTGTTTAAAATGTTTTTTTTTTTTTAGACTCACCTTTATGTAAACACATTACGCATATAGGCGATTTAACATATTTTGGGGGAGTAATTTTGTGGTTCATTGACGCTTACGGCATGGAGAACATACTAAGCACGTTCCTCAGGTACATGTCAGGCATGTGCCTAGGGGCGGACATAGACAGTGACTATCACTTGCCATCCATGTGATTTCTCTTTGAGAGGTACATAAGGCACATACTGGATACATTCCCATGTACCTGAGGGAACATGATAGGTATATGCCTGCTATATAATCGTGCTGTTACTTAACGGGGCTTGAAAGCCTTTGTTATTGTTGTTTATTCCCCAGATCTTCTATATTACATTATTAGGCACATAACTTTGGTACTTTAAAGAAAAAATCTTCTTTTACTCTTAGGTTGACGACGGAGGTCAGTGTCTGTAAAGATTCCAGTGAAACATGACATGCATCAACAATTATTTTAAAACTAGATAAAAATTGTAAACAAGTCAGTGGTAGATCTAACCCGAGGCCAGGGAGACCCAAGCCCCAAGTTTTTTGTGACAAAAAGAATTGAAGTTATTTTTGAAAGTTGATAGCAAACTCATAATATATAGTCTGAGTTCTGGCTGCCCCCCAGATTTTATCTTCTAGGCCCACCACTGCAATATATCTTTGAATTATTTTCAATAAGTCTTATTCTTCGCTTGTGAAGAACGGGTAATTCCCCTAGCAATTAGTCAAATAAATAATTGAAAGAAATTAGGCTATAATTTACATTATTATACGTACTTCCACTCACACTTAACGCTCTCTATTCAATATATATGTATACCACACCATTCTTCAGTGAGATAAAATAAAAATATATATACTGTAAATCAGCTAGCAAGTGTGACAAATACGACTAACTTCTTAAAACATATGTTGTATAATTATCGATTAATAGATGAAGAAAAAACGCCTTTAAAGACGCGTACAGTTGTGTTTAACCTTGACGAACTTTAAAGCTTAACAGAACACTTTACAAAGCCTTTTCAACTTTAACAGTAACGTGAAATGAAGAAAGGGGAGAAAATGCATTTCTTGGTTACATATATAGTCATCTCGGTGCAGTGGCGTATTTAGGGGGGGGAACTTCCGGGCTTAAGCCCTCCCCGAAATCTTACTTACTATAGTAAAGTATATGAAATATCTTGCAGAATTTTCACATTTTCAGGCAAAGCCCCCCCCCCCGAAAGTTAGCAAAGCCCTCCCCGAAACAAAATCGTAAATACGCCACTGTCTCGGTGTATTCCATTTATAGAATGGCGTCAAACAGTTTCTGAGAATTCCTATGTTTCAACAGTGATGTTATTCTAAACAACCGGTTCCGTATATATATCTTTTAGGAAACAAACCATACAAGATAGACAAATTTTTTACTGGATACCACAAGTGACAAGTAAAGACCTTCGCAGCATCCTAATACAAGTTAATGTGACGAAATTAGGAAGGTTCTTGGAAACGAATTATCCAGGATAGATGGTTGTCAAAAAATATTGGAAATACCTTAATCCAGCAATGGATCGACAATTCTTGATAATAGTATGTATGCGTTTCAAGTATAAATGACCCTAATCACTACATATGTGATCCCAGTTCTCATTCTTGATATCTGAGCATTTGAGATTAAGAAATAAACGCTTATACATTGTTCTGAGAGATCGTATGTTTAACGTTGCACTGTAAGAATTTCTAAAAGCAAAGGTGGTTGAACTAAAATTTACTTGTTCCTGAGTGTAATGGGTAAAATTTACTGCTATATCTGGGTATAACAAACGGTTCTGCGAACTCGAAATATTTTAACAATCGGTTCTAGCGAACCAGTGAGAACCGGCTGAATAGCATCAGTATTGTATAAGAACTTTATCTTTTCGTTTTCTAATTTCATTTACTTCCGACAATAGTGTTCAAAATCTTGGACCATGTTTAGGCTGAAGATAGACCTTCGGGAGTTTTAAATGTTATAACTTTAACCTCTACACATATAAAATAAGGAGTAATCCATATGTATATACAGGGTGTTTCAAAACAACACCGACAACGCTTGGGACGTGATTTCTGACACCAAGATAAGACAAAAAAGTATAGACCAACTTGGGTGCACAAATGCTTCCTTTCGGAGTTATAGGATGCCGAAAACGTGAAAAATTTAACTGTAATGTTCCATAGCTCCATAACTATGGACTTACTGTAGTCGGGTCCAGACTTCACTTAGGAACTAACATGTGCGCTATCCAAAATTACAAGTTTCAGAACCCTAAAGTACTCACGCAATAATTTTCACAGTCACCAACTATCTCTATAAAAATTGTCGCGGAAGTACCGCAGGATTGTGAAATTTGGATATTCGGACAGGGCACATACTAGTTCCTAAGTGAAGCCTTGATTCGACTACAGTAGGTCCTTTTTTTTTTTTTTTTTTTGAGCTGTGGGCCTATAATGTTCAGTTTTTCATGTTTTCAGCAGTCTATAACTCCAAAAGAAAGCATTTGTGCACCCAGGTTGGTTTATACCTTTTGTCTTATCTTGATATTAGGAATTACCTCCCAAACGCCAAACGTTGTCGATGTTGTTTTGAAACAGCCTATAAAACAGTAAATTCAATTATTCAATCCGAAAGGCGTAGAACCTGGAAATTTAATATAAAAATTGGTTGTAGAGATTGAATTTTAACTCTCTTTAACACCAAGACTATACGAGATTTGGACTTACAGTTTAACATAGAACACAAACCATCGTAATGTGTTCAAACTTTAAGGTGGTCTCACCGGGATCAAACTCTGGATCCTGTGCACCAAAGGGACACGAGATAGCCACTACACAGTGGGAGGACATGGTTTTGTATCCTAGATTGTAGATGAGACAGGATTTTTCGAAATGCGACTCCCAAGGGCGAAAGGGGGCCTTGTAAGTCTTTGCACTTGTTGTTTATTTTACAGATATTCGAAATTACATTATTAGGCATATAACTTAGAAATTTTAGAAAAACATCTTGTACTTTAGGTTGATGATTAGACTATTAGATGGAAGTTCTACGCAGAAGCGGATCCAGGGGGGGCGATCGAGGTGATCGCGCCCCCAAACAAAAACTTACTTATTTTATACAAATAAAATAAGTCCCAGAGTTTGGAGCTTTTAAAAGTAGCTCTAAGTAGCAGTATTACAATCCCCCCCCCCTTCCCCGAGAAGTCCGTCCTGGATCCGCTCCTGGTTCTACGAAATGACTGATGAGAGGAAACAGCGGTTGGTGTCTGTGTAGGCTCTAGCCAAATCGTTGTTTTACGTCCCACGGTTAGGCCGGTTAGGCTAATGGAGACGGTGATGATGAGAGATGAGTGAAATGGTGGAATGAAGAAAGTGGGAGGAAACGGGAGAACCCCGAGAAAACCCACAAGCACGGTGTTTGTCCACCACAAAGTCCACACGGCGCGAGCTGGGATCGAACCAGGGACCCCAAGCACCGGAGGTGAACGCTCTACCACTGAGCCACCGCGCCGCCTCCAGTCAAACTGAACTCGCATCAAGAAGTATTTTGAAACTAGACAAAAATTGTGAACACATCTTTGAATTATTTCCAATAAGCTTTATTCTTCCCTTGCGACGAATGGCAATTCCTCTAACAATTAGATAAATAAATAGTTAAAAGAAAGGAGGCTATAATTTACGTTATTATACAGGGTGGCCCTAAAGTAGGCATACAATAACGTACTGATCAAGTCTTGCATTTTATATAATTTCTTATTGTTATCCATGAGGTTTCTGTATTATTTGTTCTGAATGTGTTTTTACTTACATCTTAAGCTCGAAAGAGCCGAAGCAAATAAACTCATAAAATAGAATCTTATACTGCATCAACGCAAGGGTGTATACCTACTTTTGGGCCACCCTGTAGGTACTTCCACTCACACTTAACGCTCTCTATTGAATGAGCAGGCTTGTTAATCGTGACGGGGACACATAGACTCGATGCTGACGTCCCCATTAACCTCTAATCAATCAATCAATCAAGCTCTCTATTTTAAAAAATCACACTATTCTTCAGTGAATCAAATAAAAAATAAATAAATCAGATAACAAGTATGACTAATACGATTAATCTCCTAGGAATATGTTGTATAAATATCGATTAGTAGAGAAGAAACGCTTTTAAAGAAGACGCGTACAGTTGTTTATAACCTTGACAAACTTTTGAGCTTAAGACAACACTTTACAAAGCCTTTCCAACCGGAACAATAACGTGAAATGAAGAAAGGAAAAAAAAAATGCATATCTTGGTTATGGTCATCACCCATATTCTATTCTATTTATAGAATGGCGTCAATCAGTTTCTAAGAATTCTTATGTATCAACCACAAATGAAGTTTTTCCAGTGGCGGATCTGCCTCAGGGCCGGGGGGCCTAGGCCTCCCCAGTTTTCAAAGTAACGAAAATAATTTAAACTATTATTTATATATTTTTGAAAGTTTATAGTAAAATCATCATATA
The DNA here is from genome assembly GCF_964235325.1 of Thermobia domestica. Taxonomy (NCBI): domain Eukaryota; kingdom Metazoa; phylum Arthropoda; class Insecta; order Zygentoma; family Lepismatidae; genus Thermobia; species Thermobia domestica. The sequence continues at coordinate 475,303 of NW_027655897.1, forward strand.
TCTATCATAGTCTGGGTTCTGGCAGCCCCCCAGTTTTTACCTTCTAGATCCGCCACTGACTTTTTCTTGTCGAAAAGGAGAGTTAGTAGTTATCTTGAGATATCGCTGAGATATAGCCATATTCGAAGCTTCATTCTTACATGAACGTAATCTCTTCCCCAAGCTTGACGGTAAACCGGCATTTTTATAAGTTCTAGTATTGCCGACGAGACAACATGTTGTCTCAAACTCGTCTCAATTCTTGGAAATGTTTTCTCGTCTCGTTTTTTTAAATTTATGTCCAAATTTTGTGCACCGATTACTTTCTTAATTTTATCTAGAAGTTAGCAGAAAGTTTCCAAATTACGAGAGGTCGACAAAAGGTGCGAGATAATAACATTTAAATCATTTTTATTATTAGGGGCCGCGGTGCATCAATGGTAGAGTGTTCACCTCTGGTGCTTGGGGTCCCGGGTTTGATTCCAGCCCCCTACCAAGTGAACTTTGTGGTGGACAAACACCGTATGCGTGGGTTTTCTCGGGGTTCTCCCGTTTCCTCCCACTTCTTTCATTCAACCATTTCATTTATTACTCATCATCGCCCTCTTCTTTAGCCTAATCGGCATAACCGTGGGACGTAAATCTCAAAGATTTCATTTCATTTTTTTGAACATTCATGAGCTTCTAGAAGATCCTTTTCCGCAACCTGGTTTTCAGATCTAGGCCTGGAACCGGGTTTTCGGATCCATGTCTAAAACCGGTTTCTAAGATCCGGTTTCGGAACCGGGTTTTTCGGATCCAGGTCTGGAACCGGTTCTGGAAACCGGATCTCAAAGAACCTCTTCCTTGCTGAACCGGAACTTTGTGGTCAACCCTAGTCTGGGGCTTACATTCATCAAACCTTCACCAGGATTGTCCCCATCAGTTTTGAAACTCACTCAAAAGCCCTTGGGATCAATTCTCTGGCCTATTCTTCTATATAGTCTCGCATAAATTATACATTTTTTTTCTTCAGATTTTTGCAGTGTTCTGATCCCAAACTCGTATTAGAGCTCCCTTATAGTTATATAATTGCCACACGCGTCTTTAGACTGGAAGACCCAGGTTCGTGCATATTAATCAGTCGGTCCACGTCTTATATACTTCGGTGTTGTAAGGTACGTTAATCTCCAAACTAATCGATCTCGTAATTTTTAAGTTGGTGAAAGTATGAAGAATTCTCTGTGGGAAAGGCTTACTGAAATAGAAGAGTTATTGACGCCATATATTATATATATATATATATATATATATATATATATATATATATATATACAGGGTGTTTAATAAGTAATGGTCATAAATTAAACCGTAGATAGTACACGCCAAAACTAACAAAAAAGTCTTAGTAAACATGTGTCCGCAAACGCTTCGTAACGGAGATAAGGGCTGCCAAAAGTGTGGGAAAATGGAGTTTAGAGACGAATATCTCAAAAAGTATGAATCGGACAGAGGGCGGTCTAATGAATGAATATCGAAGTCAGACCTGCGCTTTGCAGAAATGCATGGTTGATAACTCTGCAATGCGCGCGCAAGGGATTCCCCAAAGAAACGGAGGGATTCCCGGAAAATTGTCAAAGGAAAGGGGGCTCGAGGTGAACATCGAGGGCGAGTCTATCCACCAGTAATTCATAAGTCATGGTACCAGGTCAAAAGCTCGAAAAGATACAAAATGGCGGACAATGTTTACGTGCCGTGTGGTATGTGGTTGCATAACCAGCAGGAAATGAGAGAGTCAATCGAAGAAAGGTGGTGGTGCATGTTGTGAACTACTTCAGAGCACATTCCTAAGACGAATGCACATGTACAGAGTAGTCCTTTACTGTACCAATACAAAGGTAAAACAAACAATGCGCGAAGATGAATGGAATGCCCGAAAGGAACACTGGTAGAACATGCAAGCCAACTTCATTTTCCCACAATTTCGACAGCCCCTATCTCCGTTACGAAGCGTTTGCGGACACATGTTTACTAAGACTTTTTTGTTAGTTTTGGCGTGTACTATCTACGGTTTAATTTATGACCATTACTTATTAAACACCCTGTATATATATATATATATATATATATATATATATATATATATATATATATATATATATATATATATATATATTGTTACGAAATAGTCAGGTATTTGCTGTTTTGTGGCGAAGAGGTTTACTAGATTTGCACGGAAGGCCTTATCAGAACATACAGATAAACACAATTAGAAAATCAGTTGAGAATGCTCCAATAACATTGCCAGAACGAACTTAAAAAGAATTAATTTTTCTTATTAACTTCTGCAGGCTTTATACCAATTCAGGGGTATAGAAGCAAAACCTGCTAAATAAATTTTTCAATTTTGTCAGGAAATGAAAAAAAAAAAAAAAGTGACGCCCTTATGTTTCAGAACTGTTGAACAATGTTTTTGTTTAGTGGTCACTACTTAATGCAGATGAGTGAGATCTACCAAAAAAAAAAAAAAAGTTGTTCAACAATTCTGAAACATAAGGGCGTCACTTTTTCTCGTTCCCTGACAAAATTGAAAAATGGATTTAGCAGGTTTTGCTTCTATACCCCTGAATTGTTGTATGTACATTATTATTATACTCATTGAATAATTGTCGTAATATATCTACCCATTTATAATTTACTTGAATACTAAATTTTTCCATATATTTTGTTTAAGTGTTCTGTTAAAACGTTCTACGATTTGTTGTTTTACAAAGACATATGCTCAAAATGGAGGGCTCAAAATTGAAAATTTCCCAAAATATCATCTCTCTATTTGCGGTTCCCCTCCTTTAAATCCCCGAAATCCGAACTTTTTTGGCCAATATCTGGGGAAGGGTCACCAGTTGGCCAGTGATCACTGGTTACTATTGGTACCAAAATGTTCACCATCGTCTTAGGTATTGATCAACACCAATATGATCTATCTATAACTTACGGTTCTCGAGATATGGCTTCTTCAATCTCTCAAAATCGGAACTTTTTTGGCCAATATTTCAGGAACGGTAAGAGTGACGCGAAAAATCCCATCACTTTCTCAGATAATTTTTGATGCTCTATCGAATAGAGGGCTCAAAATTGAAAAAAATTGCAAATAACACACACACACACACACACACACACACATATATATATATATATATATATATATATATATATATATATATATATATATATATATATATATATATATATATATATATATATATATATATATATATACAGACATAGATAATTCAGCAATGAACTTTTTAAGTTCGTTGAAAAGAAGATAATTAGTTAATGTAGATTGTTAAGATGTTTATGTTTATGTTTAGGAACATAAAAAATAGCTATTGTGATTCTGCTGGATCGAAGGTATTCTAATGTACGGTTAACCATCGAGAGACGATTTGAAGAGATATTAAAGATTTTTTTTTTTTTTAAAAAGGAGTCAATTGACACGCATAGATAATGAGTAATCAGTTGAGTATAGAAATATATAATGTTTTAATTTGATCGTTGACGAAATCAATGGGACAAAAGGTACAAATGAGTCAGTCAAGTCTAAAACACCTCTTGCACACTTTTTAAAAATCTGTTGTTTTTATTGTTTATGACTAGTTAATACCTTATTTCAGCAAATTTATTCAATTTGATGTGTTAAGAACGTAATGAGAAAAACTAGATTTTGCGAAAGTTTTGTAAAGTGGACAAGAGTCGTTTTGGGATTGGGCAATTCAATTGATTTATATAGCTGAATGAAATGAGTGTTATTAACCGTGGTGTTACCATTCATTCGGCTATTAGTACAATTATATCTCTAGTTGTGATAATTAACGTATTGATAAAAGTGTTCATTTTCCTATTGAAAATAACATCTTCATTAGTTATAGGCCTACTGGTTGTTCTACTCTCTCTGGTCTGTGCGCATGATCCTAGAGATCCCACGGTCATCGACAAGGAACAAACAAATAAACATACAACAACATGAGTACTATTCTCGTTTTGTAGTTTAAACAGTAGTTATAATTTCGAGTAAACAAACTAATGAGCGGGAAGTTTGAGCCATTATTAGATGGAATAAACTAACTAGTAAGAGGAGTTGTTGAGTTGATTTTAGTTTAGCGTCCCGTTCAGCAGCGAGGCTATATGAGACGTGGACCTACTGATTAACGTGGAATCCGAACCACATGAGCTCCCACCGGGAATCGAACCCGGGTCTCCCACGCCAAAGGCGCGTATGCTAACCGCTTAGCCACGAGGAGCTCAACTAGTAAGAGGAAGCCACGGAATTCTATTATGAAACGAAGGTAACAACAATGGTGGATCTAGCCCGGGACCGGAGTGCCTAGCCCCCCTCCCCCACACGGAGAAAAATGCATAATCCAGTCGGCATGTAAACGCTGTTTTTACCAGGTTACGCGCGTCATCACATTAAGTCATGTTGTTTCATCCGTTGTACGATCTACACCACCGTCCAGCGAAACTTTTGTATTGTGGGACCACGATTTCAAATCTAGAATTAACGCCATACCCATTCCGACGGTGGTAACTTAGGTATATAATGTTGTTACCACCTTCCTATGACTGTCCCCTGTTGGTTCTTTCTAAATCTGTGACTCCCTACCTTACGAGAGTAATAGTTTTTAACACGAAATCAATCATGTGAATAAAATTATCCAATCACAGCGAGTCTAGTTCGACGCCGAACTCCAGACTTGGCATGGTGTTCCCACCTGCTGTACTTTTATACATGAAATTACATTACTTAAGGAACGCACCCGCGTAAATACGATGTATCCACACGGAAATCCTAGTCCTTTTTTTCTCAGTGCAGTCTTTCGAGTGACACAAGTAATTGAAGGTATTCTTTACATATTTTTGAAAGCTTATAAAGCGTTACCTTTTATTCTTTACTGGAAAAATTTGAAACATTAGATATAGTTCAGTTGCAGTTGTGTAAAACAATACTTGAGGTCCATAATGTCAACGTCCAACCTAGCCATAACATCAATCGGGAGAGTCTTAAGTTGTGAACTTCTGCAGGAACCATTAAAACTTATTTATTTATTTATTATTTTTACGTCCCACGGTTATGCCGGTTAGGCTAAAGGAGACGGTGATGATGAGAGATGAATGAAATGGTGGAATGAAGAAAGTGGGAGGAAACGGAAGAACCCCGAGGAAACCCACGCACACGGTGTTTATCCACCACAAACTTCACTTGGCGGGAGCAGGGTTTGAACCCGGGACCCCAAGCACCAGAGGTGAACACTCTACCACTGAGCCACCGCGGCCCCCCATTAAAAATTGTAAACTCATTAATACCTAACATAGTTTGGGTTCTGGCTGCTCCCCCAGGTTTTACCTTCTAAATCCGCTACTTGGTAACAAGAGCTAACATTGACTTCCTAACAGCAAAGGAATACTTCTGGAGTTCTAATTAAAAAGTAGAGTTGTAAGAAACTGGTCTAATTAAAAAAAAAAAGTATCCGTGAAAAATTACAATTAATGTTGTCCACGAGGTGACAGATATCTCGTCTCGGAAACAAACGATAGTATTCTTAAATTCGATATGAGACGAGAAACACGAAAATTCTCGTCTCGATTTCGAAACGAGAACAGGGACAAGTTTCGGAAACAACACTGATTCATTGAAGTCTAAAATACCATACACTATTTTAGTGTTTCATGATTTACAGAATAGAGCTATAAATTGATGAAGTGATTGTACGAACACAATGACGAGCATTTAGCAACGTCTAAAGTTACGCAAGTTATTACACACTATACTCCAATAAGAAAGATGATTTAAATGTTTTATGTCACAACCTTCGTGGACCTTTTATGACGTGGAAGGATTCTGAAAACCTTTAGATGAAATTAACACTGGTGCTATTCTATTTGTTTAACAACCATACTATATCGCTAAAATCGTTGGACAAAAGCAGGGGAGTGATTCCTGAGAGTAAAACAAACAAAAAAGTTCCAATAAACATAGGGCGAAAACCCCATCGTTTACTTGTTACAGGCTGCCGAAATCATGAAAAAATGAATTTTAAAGGTTCATAGCTTCAAAACTATGGGACCTACCTTGGTTGGATCAAGACTTCACTTAGGAACTAGTATGTGTCCTATCCAAAAATGCGTGTTTCAGAATCCTGAGGTGCTTCCACAACAGTTTTTTTAGGAGTTTGACTACGGGCCTATGATATAAAGTACTCTCCAACTACCTGCATAAAAATTGTTGCCTAAGTACCTTAGGATTCTAAAACATGTATTTTTGGATAGAACACATACTAGTTCCTAAGTGAAGTCTTGACACGACTACAGTAGATCCCATAGTTTTGGAGCTATGTACCTTTCGAATTAATTTTTTATGTTTTCGGCAGCCTATAACACGTAAACGATGGGGTTTTCGCCCTATCTTTATTGGAACTTTTTTGTTTATTATACTCTCAGGAATCACTCCTCTGCTTTTGTATAACGAATTTAGTGCCACACTGTATATATATATATATATATATATATATATATATATATATATATATATATATAGGTGCCGGTGTGCCGGTACGCTGGACCTCAGGTTTATAATGGTTAAAAAGTTGCATACCTTTCAGGGTAATAATAATAATAATAATAATAATAATAATAATAATAATAATAATAACAATAATAATGAGCCCAATATTTAGCACAATTGGCTCCTATTGTTCAGTCTTGATCACTTTTGTGTGAAACAGCAAAGGAAAACAATAAAAACTTTGATTTTTAATAAAAGTACATATTTAATATTTGGTATTTTCGAAGTTTCTCGTTATCAGCTTTTTAAGAGAGAGGAGGAAATTTTCCGTTCACATTAAAAAAGTTCTAGTATGCCATACCGTTGCGTACCTCCAAAAAACAATATTACGACGGGTAGGTAATGGAGAGATATAATTCCCTTTGTGACATGTAGCGACCTACACAGCATACTAATAGAAGCTGGTGTGACGAAATTATGTAGGACTTCGAATATCTTAGGAACGAATCAAGATAAATTGTTGCCAAAAAAGTACTGGAAAGACCTTTATCCAGCAATGGGTCGAAAATTGTTGGTAGTGCTCTGTATGTGTGTCAAATATATTTTAAATAACCCTTACCACTTTACTCATATGATCCCAGTTCTCATTCTTGATATCTGAACATTTGAGGTTAAGGAATAAACGAATAAACGTATATACGTTGTTCTGAGAGATCTTTTACTCTGTAGCTGTAAGAATTTCTAAGAACACTTAAATAAAATTTACCGATCTCCCTGCCCTCCATTAATCTTCTGGTATGTATAAAGCACAGTAATGTTCTTCAAATAGGTTAATTGTTTTTGGCTGTGAAAAAATTGTATTCTACCTAGGTACAGTCCGCAGCAAAAAACCTGCCACATGAGCATGTAAGTTTATTGAGAAACTACGTCTAAAAGCGCATTGAATCAAAATAACGTTTAAGTGTCACGAATCATGCCAGGAGAAACCTCGGCGTCCTCCCCTGCACACTTATTTTGGAGCAAAATACTTCGTCTTTTCACAATAAACTTACATGCTCTTGTTGCAGATTTCTTGCTGCGGACTGTACAAGATCTTCCTTCCAGCTGAGATTTGCAATACATACGCTTGCTATGCTAATAGAAATACAAAAGATATAGAAATCTTATCTGCATGGTTTATTATCGATTTTCAAAAATTAGTTCTGCCAGGTTCAGCCACATAATTTGTTTGACTTCTTTCTTTTACTCTTTTCTAGGTTATATCTATGTTTGTGTTTGTGTATTTATGTCTAGGTATAACAAACGGTTCTTCGAACTCGTAATATTTTAACAACCGGTTCTAACGAACCGGCTGAATAGCATAATTGGGAATTAAGAAATAAATCAAGGCATACATTTTGTACACAAACTTACGAAATGGGATGAGAAAAGCATTTCAAGAGTCAAGAGAAGACTAGAAACAAGTCTTACGGAATCGAGACGAGATGAAACTTTCATAAAATTTACAAGACGAGACAATTTAATTTCTTGTGTCGTGGGCAACACCAAATGCAATAAAGACGTACGCTTCAACGTATCAATCAAATGATGTTGTAATTAATGTATAGACACACATTATTTATGCCAGTTTTTGTATGGGAAATGACATCTCTCGGTGAGCACACTATCCAGGGACTGGGGAAGAAAGCGGCCTGGGAGCTATAAGTTAAGTATCAGCCTGGTATTTTCCTGGTGTGAATGAGGAAAACAAAGGAAAAACTTCACTTAGGACGACTAGTCTGAAAAAGCTCTGAGTGTCCCCACCAGGAATACAACCCAAGACCGCTCGAACCAAATGACAGAGCGTTAGCTCCTACGCTACACTTCTGGGATTTTAACATTCCTAGTATAAAATTATTGATTAATTGTATCACCTTTTGATGGACTGTTGATGAGATATCTCTTACTTATAGCATTTTGTAGAAAATACTCTTTGTTTTATTTTTAGGTAACTGCTGAATGCAGTAAAGAAGGACACACCATTCTATGTATGGGATATTCGGAGATGGATTTTATAGTTAAAAAAAAACATACATATTTTATTATAAGCAACTAACACTTCTTTGCTACGGTGCAGGTTGCATAGAAACTAGGGAGTCAAGATTTTAAACTAGTTATGGATAGCCACTGTTAAAGTCGCCGTTACTCGTGAGACATTAACGGATTGATTTCATTAAAGAATTCGGCCGAGATAATCACTGTAGCTACCTATTGCAAATATATATATATATATATTCAAAAACTCACTTCGGTTCAATAATTATTGTGTGGAGTAACGGACTTACTAAAATGATAATCATATAATTCCCACTAGAGTTATCCTAATAATACAAAATAGTTTTTCACTATACACTTATTAGCGGAAATTGTCAAAAGTCAGCCATGTGGTGTTTCTATATTCACTATGTTCCTCCGTTCCTTGTAAACATTATAAATAATTTATGCCAACATTATAAATAATTTATGCCATAGTTTAATATCCTTCATAAGGGTCATGTCCGTTGAATAAGGAAGAAATTTTTTTTAAACTAACTTTTTGACAACTGTTATATACATGGGTGAGTCAGAAAGTTATTTATTAATACATCCTTCACACTCCTTCCTAAATATTTTCGGTCAGAGGTTATTTTGATGAAACTGCGTGGCAACACTGCAGACATGTAGCTGTATCGTGTGATGTAGCGGCTTTCACGAGACAAGTGAAGATGTTCTGATAATCAGTCGTAAACATATCTCGACAGCTGCAAGTGGCGTCCAAATTGGAAATGCGTGCAGTGGTTCCTTTTTTGTGGGCGAAAAGATGTAACTGCATTGACATCGGCAGTTACACGAAGTGTATAGTGAAAATGCAATGTCACGGCAAGCAAGACCGCATGCAGCACAACAAACGTACGAACTTCTGACAAAGTTTAGGCGTGAAGTGTGGGATCACCCTCCTTATAGCCCAGACCTTTTACCATGTGAGTTCATTGTGTTTGGTCCCATGAAATACGAACTTTCAAAGCGACGAAACCACTCGGAGGACGAGGTGAAAGCTGCAGCCCAAGAATGGTTATCGGGCATTGGACGGGATTCTTTGCAGAAGTCATAGAAAAACTTGTACCACGTTTCGACAATACTTAACAATGCTTAAATAGTGGAGGTAATTACGTTGAAAAGTAGATTGTGAATGGAACTTTACGATACAAATAAAGTTATTGTAAAAATTCTATCCTGTTTTATTTTCTGACGCAGTACAACTAACTTTTTGATTGACCTTCGACTGACCTGTAATAATGTCAATGATGTGTTACTAAAATGACTCCTAATTGATTACCCGATTACCATTTTAAACCTTCTTCTTTTCAGTTCCACGTTAACATATAAAACTCGTTCATTTTTTTGACTCTTCCGTAATCGTGTGTTTAGGATTAAAATCATTCAAGAATGAGCGATGAATCCACAACTCACTAATCTGGTATAAATTACTCCCCCCTCCGATTAATAAATATGATATTTCATGGTAGGGAAAGATTCTAATAACTTCTAGATGAAATTAAGGTGAAAAAATAGAGCATAGAGCATAAATCTCTCTTAACTATATATAAAAGTACATGAGCTGACATATATCAAAGGGGTACTTCCAGTTGACGTGGAAAGTTGAAATTTGGCATGATTGTAGCTTTCCAAGACTAACTGACAGGAAAATTTTCAAAAGTGAATATTTTTAATTTTTATGAGGTTTTAAGGAGGGATGAAAAATTTCCCCGTATTATTTAAATGGGTGTTTTTTTTACCTATAATTTCATGTTTTAGGCCAGCGTTTCCCAACCGGTATGCCGCGAATATACCGCTGGTGTGCCGCGAGGAAATCGAAACAAAATTATTAATTCTATAGCAATCAAATTGCAAGACAGGGAAAAAATGTATATTTTTATATTTCACATTACTATGAATTTCTACCATGGAAAAATTTACTGTAATTGTAATATATTGTTCTACATGTATTACTGTGTAGCAGACAGTATTTCGGCTCGGCTCGTACCCATTTCCACGGTTAGCTGCTATGTTACGCTTCAATTGAGAGTCATACTAACACCGAGAAATGGAAGCACTTGTACGGTATGCGTCAAGTGAACGTTCGTAGGACACTCATTCGTACGTGAATGACAGAACAACACTTTGTTCAACAGCTGTGTTTTGACTTCGACGCATCGCAAGCAGTGTTATTACAATAATATGCACCGGTTTTGGTTAAAACAGCAAAGTTAAAAGTACAAGACATTTGTTTCTTCGTTCGTTATTTAGTGATCTTCGTTCTTAGTGAAAGGTGGATACAGTTTTCGAAAAAGAAAGCGTATTTTTAAAAATCTGAGTCCTATATTTCATTGCAATTGTTTTCTATCTTAAAATTAGAATAAAAAATAAGCATAATGAATTAGCATAGGGAAAACCAGTGATCGAGCTTTCATCTCTGTGAGAAGGAGATCAGTAATCACAGAAAAAAATACCATGGTATTTTATATTTGCAAATAATAATAATAATATCTATGAGTGTGCCGCGAGAATACAAGTTACACCCGTAGTGTGCCGCAAGTTGAAAAAGGTTGGTAAACGCTGTTTTAGGTACTTGGAATTGGAATAAAAACTTGAAATTCGGTATGTCTGTACGTTTCCGTTAGCGTTAACTAGATAAATAAGTAAAACTAAAAATTTCCAACTGTAGAGTGGTTTTATGGGGAACTAAAAAATCTTTCCCATGTTATTTATATGGGACACTTTTTACACCCTTAAATTATTGGGCACTTCGGTAGGGCCACAATGATTAAATTTGACATGATTCTAGCTTTTCGGGACTAACTGAATATTTTTAATTTTTAGTGGGTCAAAAGGGGAGATGAAGAAATTCTCCATGTTATCTAAATGGGTATCTTTTTGGACCTATAATCTCATATTTTAGGTACTTGGAATTGGAATAAAAACTTGAAATTCTGTATGCGTATACGTTTTCGTTAGCCTTAACTAAGTAAGTTGCTAAAAATAAAAAAATCAAAATGTAGAATGGTTTTATGGGGAACTGAAAAATCTTTCCCATGTTATTTATATGGGATATCTTCTACACCCCAAAATGTTTAGACACTTCCGGCAGAATTAGAATGATGAAATTTCGTATGATTGTAGCCTTCCGGGACTAATCTACAGAAAAATTGCCGAAAGTGAATATTTTTAATTTTTAAGGGGGTCTAAACGCGGTGTATGGAGAAATTCCCATGTTATTTAAATGGGCGTTTTCTTGGGATACAAAATCTTATCTTTTAGATAGTTGAACTAGGAAAGAAAACTTGAAGTTTGGCAGAATTGTGGAATTAAGAAGTGCGAGGCCGTAAGCCGAGTAAACCTGAGGGTCATGGGGCGAAGCCCCCTGCTGCGCCAAATTCAGGAAATGTAATCAAAGAGCAAATGCACAAAATTCACTCTTGATGCTAAGGCTGATACCTAAGAGATAAGAGGTCTTAGGCCTAGCAAACACGGAGGTCTGGGGGAGGAGCCCCTAGGTAGCCAAAGGCTAGTTTTGCATATAAACTTGAAAACGAGACGAGTAAAACGTTCCGAAAATTGAGAGGAGAAGAGACGAGAAAGAATTCTTTGAGAATCCTTTCCTGGCAGAATTGTGTTCTATTACATAAAAATTAAAATATTGGTAGTGAGACATTGAAAGGAAAATTTACAATTGCTAATCGTAGAAAAGTTATATTTGTAAATGTATTGTTGGAAACTCTTGTTATGGGGCACAATGTTTCAGTGGTAGAGCGCTTACCTCTGGTGTGTGTGGTCACTGGTTCGATCCCGGCCAAGTAACTTTGTAGTGGACAACATCGTGTCCGTGAGTTTCATCGGGGTACTCCCGGTTTCTTCTACATTTTCATTTCACCAATTCTTTCATCATTATTCACTTGACTTAATCATCGTCTCTCATAGTCTAAAGAGCATAATCATGAAACGTTAAACTAAAAGATTTTAGAAGCTCTTATTAAAAAATAGCACTCTGTTACAACGATGGAAATTGTACGGTGAATACCATATTTGTACGAGAATTTCAGTGCTTATACGGTTTAGGGTGAAAACATAGGTACTGTACGGAGAAATACGATAATTTTGAAGTCTCAAATTTGTTATATGATTTACATTTTAAGTGTACAATTATTTGTGTTTAATTAATAAAGAAGATATGATGGTTATGGCTAATAATACCTTTTCTTAATATTTCAAAGTTTATATATCTATAGGTCCGAATCGAGGAAGAAATTTGTGAGTGCGTGCTGGTATTTTTTAGAGTTGGCAACACTAGTTCCATCCCACATATGCTTCTACCAGGAATTGAACCCTAGTCTCTGCGTTCAAGAATGCTAATGTTCAGTTTGAGCTTCTGACATGAATATTAGAGTCAGTTTTGTGTTCTTAGTCAACATCTAGGTTATGGAAGTCAGGATCTAATATTAGCGTTGTCTCTGAACCACAACCAAGCCTTGAGTAAGATATAGTTGGCGGGTGCACAATGATTCAAAATCAACTTTCAAAATATAGACTGTTCCTCATCACATTATTTCATCTCCAAGAGAGCTGGATTCTCTGTTGATTCTTTAACCTGTTTCATTTAACTGATTTATGAAATTACACATTTAAATATATACCTCAATCTGTTTCATTTAATTTATTTATGAAATTTACACATTTAAACATATCTCAATCTGTTTCATTTAGTTGATTTATGAAATTTATACATTTAAACATATCTCAATCGGTTTCAGTTAATTGTTTTATGAAATTTACACATTTAAACATATCTCAGTCTGTTTCATTTAATTGATATATGAAATTACACTTTTAAGTATATCTCTACCTGTTTTATTTAATTGATTTATGAAATTATACATTTAAATATATCTCAATTTCTTGCATTTGATTAATTTACGAAATTTACGCTTTTAAATATATCCCAATGTTTCTGATTGATTTTTCTCCACACTAACCTGGTCACTGAGGTTAGATAGCCAAATCTATCTCATTTTATATATAGCAAAGGCCTTGTTTACCGTTTGTCTCATATTCAAATCACTACTGTTCATTCTTTGTGAATGTGACCTCTGAAAGATAAACATTACGTTACGCACTATTTTCAAGAGAATTTACTTACGCAGATAACGAAAGTAAAATTCTAATGATCTATTATGTTTATCAAAAGCTTATAGGCAACTCAGCGGTTCAGTGATAGAAAAAAAAAATATTTTTGGTACTCAGGGTCACAGTTTCGGTCACAAATTATGTAAAATTTTGTCGAGACGACGTGATGTTCCGTGTTTAACGTATTTATTAACAATTTTAAAACTACAATACACATTTGTCCTTCATTGTTTCTTTCCTTAAAACAAGTGAGTTCCGTTTCACAACGTGAAACTATGGTAGACTTCTAAATTATGTGAATTCAGTACGGTACTCAAACTTCAACTGGCACATCAACAGAGGGAATAAAGTGAAATATAGAACTTGTTCTTCGGACGTTTAATCCATATCAAAAAGCCATTACTTGCTATATCTTACTGCTTTTGCTTTATAGTGATTAACATTAAAACTGAAAGTGGTAATTGATGGTTTATCACTTTCGGTTGCAGTGGAAGAATGAAATCAGAGATGGAACACATTCTTGGAATTGAATCCCTATAAAAACGTGCTTGTAAGTATTTCCGTTTTATACGATTAGTTCCATCATCATAGTTATTCTACCATTACTGGCAAATCGATTGCCGCAACTGAGAAGCTTCCATGTTCACGATCTTCAGCTAATCCATGATCCGCGATCTTCAGCCTTCGTAGTAACCGAAAGTCGTAGATTTTCACTACTTCCGGTCTCAAAAGCACTGGTTCAAATCTCGGAGGGACAAGGGGGACACGTTCCCCCAATCTCGGAACTGAGGGGACTGTCCCACCCCAATAATCCGATTTGAAATGTGTTTTTTTGGAGAGAAATGTGATGATTTGTGTCGGACTGCCACTTCAATTACATCGCCTGATATATATATAATATACAACAGATTAATCTACCGTAATATGAGTCTCATCTCCCCCTCCCAGAATAAGCCTCAAATCTGCCAACTCCTAACGTTGAAGACAGATTTGCGCCGATGTTCAACAGATATATAAAACACAAGACAAAACACATTTTTAGGACAATGAATGTGGTCAAAACCGTTCTTTGATATCCCTTACCGTTTTTGCTCTATGAAGTTAGGTATTGAAGCCGGAAGTACTACTAAATTTCAACCACTTCCAGGTACGGTGGATTGTTGCACGTGGTGACGATATATTTTCTTGAGGCGATGAATCGATTGCGAAAACAGTTTGTCGTTATCTATTAGGTGTACTGTTTTTGCTATACAGCAATAAATAAACATTGAAACCGGAAATGGCTAATTCCAAGCACTTCCGGTTTGGATGGAATCTATTCTTGGGACGCTCAACCGATTGCAAGAAACCGCTTTTGCATACTTCTTACAATTTTTGCTCCAATACCTGTTAGTAGTCAGACAGACGGACATAGCCATTCTATAAGATTTTCGACACTTACGCACTTATACATATATATCGTACGAACTCACCCAAATAATCCGATGAGGACCAAGCTTGGCATAATGGTAGATCTTGAAATGCTATATGAACCTGTGAAATAATGTGGTGTTCAATCTTTTGTGTTTCGAGTTATGGGCCATCAAATTTGGGGATTGATATTCGTGAAATTTTTGACAAACGAAAAAAAAAAAAAAAAAACACTTAAGGGGACAGGCTACTAAATATTTTTCAAAAGCTAACAATTTTTCTTTTGCCAGTTTTTCGTAAGTGAAAAGAGATAATGAAATGTAACTTACCTCAGTAATAGATAATGTTATTCTACACTAGAAAATGCGAATCGGAAGAATCTTCAATGTTGCCATCCATAGAGATTATAGTGTGACCAGAATTTGAATTATCAAAAAAAAAAATAAAATAAAATAAAATAAAATAAAATAAAATAAAATAAAATAAAATAAAATAAAAAGAAAAGAAAAAACTAGGTTATGGCTGCGACTAGAAAAATGAACTCAACGGCAATTGATGACTTAATATGCTGTCTATGTTCCTCGTTAACTACTTTTTAAATAATATTTATATTTTAATTCTACTGATAATTAAAAATTATTTATCTTGTACTCTTTATTACAAAATAAATACAAATATTCATCTCTTTCAATATCTCTTTTCACTTACGAAAAACTGGCAAAAGAAAAATTGTTAGCTTTTGAAAAATATTTAGTAGTCTGCCCCTTTAAAATCAATATAAAGGACGACATTTTTCCGCACTTGGGAAACTTGCACTAGTTAGAAGGAACTCACCCACACTCCTATATTTAAAAGGTAAATCTAAGCATTAATATTGAGAAAAAAAAAAGTTGTCACTTGATTTCTATCGCGTAATATTTCTTCAATATTGAAACCGGATGTAGTAGTAGATTTCTAATATTTCTGGTTTTACTAGAGATATTAGAGTGGAAGTGGAATACATTCTTGGGATATTTAATTGAAAACTACTTGTCGCCATCTATTACAGTTTTTATTCTATAGTCCAGTGGTTCTCAGCCTTTCTTGATGATGAGACAGTTTTCTGAAGGTCCAGGCACAGCGATACATTTGTTTGATATTTTTATATAATAATAATAATAATAATAATAATAATAATAATAATAATAATAATAATAATAATAATAATAATAATAATAATAATAATAATAATAATATAGTGAAAATTAGTTTTTATAATGACTCTATGTAGCACTGAACATTATTACTACTGCTGGAAGTGTTGACTGGTACAATCTGTCTCGATTTTAATTAATTATTATTAAATTCTTCATGATTTTTAAATTCTAAAATTTCATGATATACCTTAGGGGACTGCGTGACATACCAGTGTATCACGATCACGACACATCAGTTGAGAACCACTTCTAAAGTGATTAACCGGAAAAGGATGATTTCTTCCATTTCCGGTTTGAATAGAGGCTAAAGGCAGAAGATTATATCGATTCTTAGAGAGTTAAATCGATTAGAAAGAAGCATTTTCGGCTATCTGTTATCGTTTTTGTTCTATGTAAATAAATATTGAAACTGGATCAATATTACCCTTTTTTCACTCTTGTGATCAACGTTAAAACTGGAAATGTTAGTTGATCTCTACTAACTTCCAGTTTGAATATCACCTTATTAAGAAACTCCGTTCTTAACTTTTGACTCTCGATATTCTAGGCAAAATTTGATGAAGATCCAAAAAAAATACTTCTTGGGATTATTTTTCTTCCGAACGGACGGACACACGGACAAGGTAAATACATACAGGAGTTTTGGTAAACCAAACTCCTTTTAAAAAAGGTAAAACTGTCAGTCACAATGGGAGACTATAGGATTAAACTAGTACATTCCGATTCCGAAATCAGAATCCTCAACACTCACCAAAGGCAAGGACACTACTGCCACTTATTAATTGAATACAAATTGCATTATCTTATTACTAAGCCATTGCATATTATCCGTGTGTTCCACTACAAATGTGTAGCATCAAACAAAAATTATCATTTCTATTCCATCTAAGTTATAAATTGCTTGATTGTAGAATAACAATCCTTTTCAACATGAAACTTATTCAAAAGAGCATTAAGTGTTTAAAGTGACATTATATTGTACCAGAGGCGCACCTACGGATTGTTCAGCGGGTTCGGATCCCGCCCCCCAAAAAAGTTCCTACTTAACAAATTTGTACACTCTCTCAATAAAACCATACTTGTTTAGCGAAGAAATGGTTGATGTAGCATAACAAATTGATCTTACATTTCATCTATAGTATTTCTCTTATAAAAACAATCTAGTTCTATTCTTATTTTCTGAAAATACAGGTGGGAGTATTTTACAATTACTTATCGTCAGTGGCGTATTTACGATTTTGTTTCGGGGGGCTTTGCCAACTTTATCCTTGGAAATGTGAAAATTGTGCAAAATATTTCCTTTACTTTAATGTAGTAAATAAAATTTGGGGGGGGGGGCTTAAGCCCGGAAGCCCCACTCATAAATACGCCACTACTTATCGTTTTTTCAAGTGCAGAATAATACCCGCTTAATACTATATAGATGTAGGGGCTTGTAAGATAGGACCTCCCCCCAATACTTTCTGAGTGCGCGCCTGCATTGTACAGTCCGCAGCAAAAAACCTGCAACACGAGCATGTAAGTTTATTGTGAAAAGACGAAATCTTTTGCTCCGAAATAAGTGTGCAAGGGAGGACGCCGAGGTTTTTCCTGGCGTGATTCGAGCCACTTAGACGTGATGCTAATTCCCTGCGCTGTTAGACGTAGTTTCATAATAAACTTACATGCTCATGTTGCAGGTTTTTTTGCTGCGGACTGTACACGTACTCCCGCAGGGACGGGAACCAAAGACAATGAACACAGAGAACAGGCATACTTGCTAGTACGAGGTTTCACATTATAAAACTATCGTATTGTTCTACTCGGGATTCAATAGTATCTAGTCCAGTACAACAACTCTCTTTGATTACAAGTAGACCTAGAACAAGGTATTGATAATCGTCAATTATAAGTAAAGTTGTTTATAGTTCTAAATAGATATCTCAAGTGAATTATCCCACGAAACTGAACGAATAGGAAAATATTATTTAAATTAAGCCTAGTTGGTTTCATATCTAGAAAGCTGAGCCACTGATCTATGATCAAAAATTTGTAGTTATCCGTGACTTCAAACTCTGTAAGTGAACGAAGTTCCTGGCCGGGAATCCCCAACATGAACCGTGATTTTGCATTAAATTCATTACGACCTCGTTTCCTAAAATGTAAATATTGTATGCAAATCACATTGACGTCAATGATTACGATTTAATATACATATATAGACTAACAAAATACTATTTGACATCTTAAAATCTATAACTTCCTGAAAAAAATGTAGCTACTTACCCGGCAACTCTCCTCCGGATATATTATTGACTTCTTAAAATAAACTCTTTTTTAATGGGGAGGGGGTTTAAAAGTAAGTCTCACACACAACACAAAATTATTTGTTCACACAAAAACATTCGAACATTCTTTCTTACTTATTAATTCAAGTGATAAAAACAAAGTTATTCTCCTTGCAAGATATTTGACACTGTGGCAAGTTACGCTCTTGATAAATGCAAGATAAAAGCTTCCCTTGGCGGAATTCTCTTACGAACTGAATGCAGTTGTAGAGTCACCTGGCGGAGACAATCAGTACTTCTAGAACAACCATCACACAACATTTCTTCCGTAAACATCTAATAGTGATATTTTTTCATTCTTGTTATAAGCTTGTACAGTATTTTAAAATCAGAACACTTGAAAAGTAGAAATAAGCCTAGGGTTGCCAGACGTCCCGGTTTTCAATGAAAGAATTAACTGTCCCGAAAAAGGCTTTCGGGACGCCTGTTTGTCCCGGTTCTCGTTCTTCAGATCGAAAGAATTCAACCCGCAAGAACTAATATGCCTCACATAAAAACGGAAGGATTTCGAAGTTTCATTTGAAATCCCACTTCAACGATTACAGAACTGAGTTGTCAAATATATTTTCCCATGTGTGGATAAAGATTTCTAAAAATGTGCACCCATTCAATAATTTTGGATTTATATTTTTCCTTTATCTGATAAAATGTTCAGTAATTCTCAGGTTAAAATTGCGTAACAACTTAATTCTAGCACAAGAAGTGGCAATTAACACATGAAGGTATGTTTTGTTTAATTTTGATACCGATTTTTTCCCTTTTAAACTTTTGGAGAGCCTGGGTAAATCTTTAAAGAGATTTACTTCTTGTTTATTGTTCTGAACTTAGCGTAAATAATTTTTTTCTTGTTAAATACTAAATTTGTTTCTGTTAGGGTAGTGTTTCTGACTCAAGTGATGACGCAACGAAGAAAAAAGTATCCTTTCAATCATAAATGTGAGAAAGCATTGACATTTTTTAAGATTTACGTCCCACGCTAATGCCGGTTAGGCTAAAGAAGGCGGTGATTATGAGAAATGAATGAAATAGTGGAATGAAGAAAGTGGGAGGAAACGGGAGAACCCCGAGAAAACCCACGCACACGGTGTTTGTCCACCACAAAGTTCACTTGGCAGAAGCAGGGTTCGAACCCGCGACCCCATGCACCAGAGGTGAACGCTCTACCACTGAGCCATCGCGGCCCCGTAAATGTGAGAAGGATGTGTCATAATTGGCGAATATTTAGGATCTGTTAAACAAATTGGAATTTGGTGTAAGGGCCGGACAGCTCTTCTTATGCTACCTTTCACATTCTTTATACATCCCATGTAAGGCGTCATTTGTGTTAACTGCGCATAGAATGAACTTCAAAGTTGTGAGTTGTAACCTGGAAAAAGACAGGTAATTAATTAATTGTGACCAAACGAGTAGGAACCCTGACTTTATATATAGCCTGTGATTGGTGTTCCTGGTTTTCGTTTACAAAATCTCGCAATCCTATAATAAGCATTTTATGAACTCTACACGCTTATACTATTAAATGGTGAGAGTGCAGAGGCCACTCAAGATTTCGATCCACGTTAACCTAAATATTGTTGCAACCACCTTAATCCCTAAATCTAATAAAATAAAATAAAATAAAATACCCAAACATTCTCTCCTTAAAAAATAAAACAAATCAAGATATAAAAGTGAAAAATCATCCTGTTATCGAGAAAACACTTTTAAGAAACCTATTTATACATGACTGAAAAGAATAGCACGGAGAGCGCTCTTATATACAAAGGACGGTCAATAAGTTTTGCACAGATGGTTATAATATTGTTATTAGTTTGCAATATGATGATGAAATTTTAGGTGAACATATTTTGATCCTTTGGCTACAAGACCATGTCACTCAATGTAGTCTCTATCTACCGCGACCTATCTCATCCGACGTTCTTTCCATATCTTAAATGCACTTTGGTAAAATTCAGGTAGCTGACTTTTACACAATTACCTCACACTCAAAATGAGGATCTTGTCACTGTCGAATGTTTTACCTCGCAGGTAGGCCTTCAGACAAGAAGAAATATGAAGGAGCTAAGTCCAGACTATAGGGAGGCTGAGGGACGACTTCCCATCTCGTTTTCATATTTTTTTTTTTTTTTGCGGTGCCGTGATAGCATTATGATGATGGAGTTTGATGAACCTTATGTAGCTTGCAGCTCCGGTCTCTTGATCTGAAGAGCACGTTATACCTTATCCAGTGATAAATACTAACGGAGCCATGTTCCAAGAAGTGTCGATCACATTGCTCACTGCACTTGATGGTCTTGGTTTGTTCAAAACAATAAATGAAAATGAAATGAAATATTTCAGTTTAACATCCCATGTCAGTTTAACGTCTCCTTTAGGCTAAGGGAGACGATAATTAAACCAAGTGAACAATGATGCAACAATTGGTGGAATGAGAAAGTGGAAGAAAACGGGAGTACCCCAAGAAAACTCATGGACACGATATTGTCCACCACAAATTTACTTGGCTGGGGATCCAACCAGAGACCCCACGCACTAGAGCATTCTACCAATGATCCACCGTGCTCCCTTTTGTTTGTCCAAAAAGAGTGAAATCACCATATTTAAATTACTGCAGCCAACGTTTGATGCTGTCGTGGTACAATGTGTGATATCCATAAACCAGGAGCAACCTTTTATGAATTAATATGGCTGATTCATCACCTATTTTGAACAAATTCCATTTCCGAGCGCTATCGGGTCCTGATGTATACATGAGTATTCACTGTGATTTATCTGGAAACAATAGGAAACAACAATCATTGCCATTTTGAAACCAAAGAATCAAAGTATATTCACCTAAAATTTTATAATCAGATTGCAACTAATAAAAATATTATACCCATCTGTGCAAAACTTATTGAACACTCTTGGTACTTATAAATTGTATTAACATAATATATAAAATTATAATCATACCTGTTATTCCGTATTGTTGCGAAACATGGTCGCTTACTCTGAGGGAAGAACGTAGACTGAAAGTATTTGAGAACAAGATCCTGAGATGAATATTCGGGCCCAAGAGGAACGGTAATGAGGAACGGCGGAAGCCTCATAAAGAGGAACTACATAATTTATACGGGTTACCAAACATTTTTAGGGACATCAAGTGTAGGAGGCTCAGGTGGGCAGGTTATGTAGCCAGGATGGAAGAAAGTAGGAAAGCTTTCAAAGTCTTAACTGGAAGACCAATCGGAAAACGACCATTAGGAAGACGTAGGTGCAGATGGGAGAACAATATTAAGATGGATCTCGCAGAGATAAGAATATAAAGTGGAAACTGCATGCAGTTAGCTAGGAATAGAAGTCAATGGAAAGCTTTTGTGACCGTGGCGTTGAACCAATGGGTTCCATAGACCATAAAGTTAGTTAGTTAGTTATTAACACAATTAATTTTTAGTTTTTGGCGTGACTTGTTTTATTCTTTAAGAGCACATTTTTTTATTTTTTATTTTCTGCTTTTTGGTTATAGTTAAATACATTTTCGATTGCTCTAGAATTTCGTTTAGTTTGCTTTCTTACGTTATTGTCGGGCCAAAATTTACACCAAAAAGTTTATCTTTGGCAGGGTAAAATGAAGAAATGAGATTAAAACCAAAAAGGCATTACGCACTCTAAGTGGTTCCCTATAATCCATTAAAACTCATTCAGCATTATGTCTTTTTAAACTATTTCTTTATTTTACTTTTGCATTTTATAAAAGCACTAGCAAATGCGCCGATGTGTTACTGTGAGTAATATTTTGAGATGTTTCCTTTTGCATCGTTCATATAGTATGCATCTGAACTTGAGGCCTCGCAAAACATTCGAACGTCTCGTATGGGCATCTAAGGAACATCCCATTTCATTTCTTCCATTCTTCTTAGAGCTCCCTTGTAGCTAAACAGTTAGCGTATGCGCCTTTAGCGTGGGAGACCTGGGTTCGATTTCATCTGATTCGGATCTCACGTTAAGCTGTAGGTTCACGTCTCATATAGCCTAGCTGCTAAAGGGGACGATAAAGTGAAATCAAACCAAATAAAATAAACCTACAATTCTTCTTCAAACATCTAAAATCGATTAAACATACTATATGTTTAATTATTTTAGATTAAAAGTCTTAAACACCAAATTTCATATCCCTAAAGTTAAGGGTGTAGGAATTCCTTTTTATTATATTTTCCTACAGTGTTAATTTTTATACAATATTACCTTAATTTGTTGCAGATTTAGTATATTACAAATATTTATCCAGTCTTTCCAAGTTTTCGTTTACGTCACTTAGTCACGTTTTGATTGGACTAGCTTATATGTGGGCATAGTGATACTTTATGATTCATTTTCTTACCTATTTAAATACACATATTTAGGAAAATTCTTCTGCATTATGTAAATTTATATCATTTTAGCATTTTCACATTCTAAATATTCGATTTCTTTAATTAGGATAAATAGACTATTTTCAAAACTATTTATCCAGAAAATTCTATGATTGTTAAAAATAGGCGGATTATATTCATAGTCTCGTATATGTTTACATTTGCATGTTTTAATATAAACGTTACCATGGAAAATTTCGTGTGAACTCCTTATTTGAGGAACGTCTTCGGTTGAGATTAATTATTTGAAGGAAATTGCAAATTTCAAGCCAGTCGTGGTGAATGTCCGTTCCGGAATATATTTAGCAGTTTTACTAATTTTATCAGAAGTAATATACGTATGTTTGACGGATTGAGTATAGCCCACTCCCCCCAGTGATTTTTAACGAATCATAGTGATTCTAACGATTCATATTAATTCATAATGAATCGGAATAGCATGTTATAAAGATTTAAGATGTAAATCTTGTGTTAAGGAAGTTTTAGTATAAGTAGTAGTAGTAGTAGCGCCTAGTAGTAGTAGTAGTTAGTAGCAATAGTAGTAGTAGTTAGTAGCAATAGTAGTAGTAGTACTAGTAGTAGTAGGAACGGGTTAGAAGCCCCGCAGAAGTTGGTTGAGTTTTGTTCTCAATATAAGTAGGCCCTAGTAGCAGTAGTAGGTGTAGTAGTAGTAATAGTACCAATAGTATTTATAGTAGTAGTAGTAGTAGTAGTAGTATTAGTAGTAGCAGGCCTAGTAGTAATAGTAGTAGTAATAGTAGTTGTAATAGTAGTAGTAGTAGTAGTAGCAGTAGTAATAGCAGTAGTAGTAATAATAGTAGTAGTAATGGTAGTAGTAGTAGTAGTAGTAGTAGTAGTAGTAGTAGTAGTAGTAGTAGTAGTAGTAGCAGTAGTAGTAGTAGTAGTGACTCTTCTAGTTCCGACGACAAAGAACTGGGGGGAGCGGGCTATACACAAACCTATTTGACAATTGACGTATAATTAATAAAGTTCAAGGAAAAGTATTGAACTTTTGTTAAGGAAAACTATTAAATAAACAAATTTGGAAAAATATGTTAAGTACAAAAGTGCCCCTTATTTCAGCAGTAATTTAACTTGTTTAATGTGTTTACTGATTTATTAAATCTTGAACATTAACGTAAGCTGAAGAACCCTTATTTTGGCTTAGAAAGTACTTAAAAATTAAGTTAGAACTAAATAAAACATTTTGCTAGTTTTCAATGTTCCAGTTCAAATTACTTCTACTGGCAGAAGAAGTTGAAATTTTGAAAGCATGACAAAGTCAACTAATATGATTTGTGGCTAATTTTGTTTTAGTCTCTCCTTCCACAGAATAAAGTAACTGTTTTTCCAAGCATTGCACACTATTTTATTACGTATTTAAATTATTTATAATATGAAAGAGATTTGGCGAATAAAAATGTGATTTTGTTTTTACAATTCAATGAATTCAAAATTAAAGTATTGATAAAATTCTTCACGCCAGTTTTGTTCCGTAGAATGTTACTTATTATTGCACCTTATAGTCACAGCAAATTAATATCAATGGCACAAGTACTGCTTAATGGGTACTTTTATTTAAAATGATTCATTGCTAGTGTTTACAAAATTAATTATCACAAATATTTAGATCTGATTACCTTCCCTTTTTTTTTTTTTTTTTTTTTTTTTGATTCTGGTACAGATGCATGGTCAGTTGCTCACAAAATTGATTAAATTGTGTTTCAATAATATTTGAGTCTAGTTATAGGCCTAAGTAATTAAATATGAATTATGGAATACAAATAGTACGTAGTTTCTATTTCTATATGGACAGTGGCGCATTTAGGATTTCTTCTCGGGGGGTGCTATTATCAAGACGTGAATAGGAACTTATATTTTGTCCTTTTGGATGCCAACAAATGGTAATGAAGTTGTGCATATAACAAAATTGTTTCGGGGGGAGGCTTGAGCACGATAGCCACCCCCTAAATACGCCATTGTGTATGGGCGTATATTAAAGTAAGTTAGTGATGTATGTACTTTGACATTGCATGAACAGAAAATAACGATTTAGTAATACAAAAACTATGCATGAAAACACCTAAACACGAATTTGTAAGAGCTTCTTCGTGACTAAACCGATAGCCTTAGGCGTGGGAGACCCGAGTTCGATTATCGGCGCGAGCTCATGTGGTTCGGATTCCATATAACTCAGTAGGTGTACGTCTCATATAGCCTCGCTGTTGAATGGGACGTTAAACTCAAAATTAACTCAACTGAACGAATTTGTAAGAAAGTGTGAAATTGATCTATATGTTAAAATGCTAGGTTTATAACATTATGTTTGTAGTCAAGAAAATTTTATATGTTTGTCTCCAATCCTTTCGACAATGAGATCTCGCAAATCACAAGTGTTAGAGACGTGCCTTTTCGCTAGTCGACTCCAAATTTTGGGTAGACTATCCAGTTCTAATTGAATATTTAGAAAACATGGAAGTTATTTCTTTATTACAGTTTTTAGGAAGTGATGAAATCTTAAAAAGGTAAAGCATCATATCCTACGAGTATAACATTCCAACATCATATATTTGTATACAGACCTTGTACACCTTGTCTCAAAAAGGTTGAGCGCATTCTTTATTGGTATTTTGAGGCAAAAATTTTCTAAGTCCAGCTTCGGGTATCTTCGGGAAAAAGTAAGCCAGGTTCGAACCTCCAAGCCAGCCTTTGCAATCGGGAAAAAGTTTGCAGATGTGTTTTTCTTCTTTTAAATATAATAAGACTTGTTACCAAGTGTTTAAAAAAGCAACATTGATTGAAATACTTAATGATACAATATTTCGAAACCTTTTTTTTTTTTTTTAATGTTAGCACATGCTTGTTTGTCATTTAGCTCTCCATACGTAATGGAACATTTAAATACGTTAAGGAATCTTTCCATATGTAAAAGAATGCTCAAAGTTAAGAAATAGAACATAATTATCGCCTGAGTACTAAAATAAAAGTCAAAGTAGAACAGAAACAGCGTTTGTAATGGATATGAATGTCATAATTATCTTGAGATCCGTTACACCTCGCTAGAAGGTTGTGTTAGCTCATTGGTAAGCTGTCGGATTTTAAATCATAAGGTTGAGGGTTCGAATCCCGTCTAGGCTAATCCTTTTTTTAAAATTATATTTTCCGCAATGCATGAAAAATTATATAAAATAATTACATTAGAATACATAAGTTGTATATATATAACATAATCATTGCAGAACATAGTAATTATTATGTTTAAAATATAACATCTGAGATAATTTTCACAGTAGGTCGGTATTATATATGAGGATGTAAATACAAGTTAGGAAAATCATTTAATAGCAATAAATAAGTTATGTAGTGTATTTATTTGCATCTATTTGTCATACAAATGTAACTTCTCAATATTCTCATTACAGCATGTCATTTACATTCGTGAAATACAATATATTCCTACGGATATAGAAAGTGTATAAACAGAGTATCCAAAGTCGTATCCTGCTTCAAGATACATAACTTTTCCCGATCCCCTTAACGTCACGGGAAGAAACACAAATTCTCTTTAGAACGGAATGTCGTTACTTAGAGTCTCATTCGAATACGTTGAATATGCTTTTGTATATTCATCTCTCTCTCTCTCTTTCGCTTTGTTTATGTGTGTGTGTATGTGTGTTGCGGAATATCCCAAGTTGAATACAACATTTGCCAAGTATATGAGGATCATTGTCATCGAATACCAGAAATTGAAAATCGTGTTTCTTCAGATTGGGTTTGCGTGTTCATGTTAGCTCACTGGTAGAGTACGGACTTGCCAATAAAGAGGTCTTGAGTTCAAAGCCTACAGCTAATTATCATTCTTTTGTTGGTAGGATTGCACAGAAATCGGATACAAGGAGTGGTTTACTTCTAGAAATATTTTCAGAAGCGTTTAGGTAGCCCTGAAAAGGGCTGTTTTCGGGAGTTAAGGCTGGGACATTAATATTGTGTCCAAGACCCTTCTGAATTTATTACACGCTCCATTCTTCTGGGCATGGAATCTATTACATGGGTGACAAATCTATCTCCTTCCCCTACCTCCAGCCATGCTTCGGAAACAAGATGCCACAGGTCATCCTGAGTTCTTGGTGGATCTGCCTCAGGTCAACTTTCCCTTAGAGTACGCTTCACTTCTGCCCACATATTTTCCATGAGATTGAGGTCTGCTCCACGAGCGGCCAGTCGATTAAATCAATCTCAGGATGCCCTGCGAACCATTCCTGAATCACACGGGAAGTATGTATTGGCGACTGGTATTGCTGGAACTGAATTACATCACCAGGCTGAAATACTCGTACAGATAGCAGCATGATATTACTGATAATGTCTAAGTACTGAGCATTGTCCAGATGTCCTTCAATTCTATGAAGCTGTCCTGCTCCGCGACTGGAAATCCAACCCCAACATAAAATAGATACATGGCCACTGCGATTGCAAGCAGCCACATATCCATGGTCATATCGGGTGCCTCTCGGACGATACACAAAACGGCGTCCCTCCTTTGATGTTGTGAATATGGATTCATCTGAGAAAACTACGTTTTCCCAATTGAGACCCACATTCGCCTGTGCAAACGCGAGACGGTAAATTTTGTGGTCGCCTGAGAGTTTTTCCTTCACGGCAGCAACACGGCCACGTAACCCAGCATGACGAAGCCTTCGCAGAGCTGTATGCTTACTACCAGGAAAGAGAGAAACTTCCCTTAGCTGTCTAGACGTCCTTAGTGGGTCTAACCGGGCTTCGTTTACTAATCTCGCATCTTGGGCTTCGGTTGACACATGCGGACGACCAGGAGATCGTAAATTATCAGTCTGACCTGTAGCACCATATTTCCGAATCCATCGCCTTCCTGTAGAGGCCGGGACACCTACTCGCCTGCTAGCTGCAGTTGCAGAATAACCTTCCAACTCCCATAAAGTAATTACTGCTGTACGTCTATCCATAGTTACCAATGTTCTGAGCTGTGAGAAGGAAGCAATAGGTAAAAGCTAGTACCTGACGTGTGATTGGTTACTTGCACGACACGCCTATTGTGGGGAACAGCGTTGCCAGATCTAGCATAATGATGCTAGATCTAGCATAATTTGCATGTCTCTAGCATCTAGCATCTTGCTTTTAGCATCCTGCCCAAATCTAGCACAATTTCAGCAAGTTTATCAAAAAGCCGTAAAACCTGGAGATGAGAAAGAAGTTGGTCGTGGGAAGAAAAAGAACGGCAGAAATGTATCCTCTTCCATTGATTCATACAGTCGGTAAACCATACAGGCAGTCTTATTTTTCGAAGTAAGTTCGAAACGTCTTTGGGCTTTTTTTGTGGCTCCACCCAGGGTTTTCTAATCCTTTAACTCCGACGCATGGGCGGAGCTATGGGGGCCATTCTGCCCCCAACTTTTTGACAACTTCACCATCTTTATTTCTGACTTCATGATCATATTTATTCCTGAAATGACAGCTCCGAGACCGACCAAAAATCTTCCCCCCCCCAGCAGACGATTCCCAACTCCGCTTATGCTGCGAAGTAATTTTCTTTCAAAATATGTAAACAAAAACTTTGCATTCATTTATACGACATATACGCCATTGAATCTGGCAACGACTGCATTAATTTAGTTGAGTTAAAATTTTGGTGCGTGAAGTATTGAGTTCTATCCATGCATTCTTGCTCTCTGTGTATTTTAAGTTACGTTATCGTATCTCAACTTCGTTTTTTTAAACTCCTGAATTAGTAATTATGAGGATCTAGCATAATTTGACCGAATCTTGCATAAGTTCGATCAGGTTTTGGAATAATTCCGAGCTGTGAGTCTGGCAACGCTGGTGGGGAACGACTTGGTCAACGACTCGCGAAAGAAATCTGAAAATGGTGCGCCGTAATAATAATATTAAAAACAGTTTTTATAAAGGAATATTAATACATACGAAAAGCTGTTTAAAGAATGAATTGTTATACTGACTTTACACGTATGAAAACATATACCATATACCAAACAGATTGAGCGATATGATGATAGCTGTTTTGAGACAAACACTTTCGAAGTCCAACTTCGGGTATCTTCGGAAAACAGTAAACTAAAGCTGCTGGTTCGAACCTCCAAAGCCAACCTTAGTAATCGGGAAACGATGTACAGATATGTTTTTCCTTCTGTTAAATATAATAAGACATGTTCAAATGGTATTAAGTGTAGAAAAAAGTAACATTGAAATACTTAATGATACAATATTTCGAGACTATGTATTCACACTCTCGTTTCGTCATTGTGATTTCCATACGGAAAAGAGCATTTACGTATGAGCTCAGTTATATTTCAGAAGCAGCTTCCGAAAAGCGGTCATATTAGCTCAGTGAGTTCGATACCCGTTCAGGTGAAATTCTTTTATGATATTTTACTTTCCTCAATGCATGAAAATTATGTAAAATAGTTACATTACAATTCATCAGTTGTATATATCAGTTGAATATATATATTCATATCATCAGTTGTATATATCAGTTGAATATATATATTCATATCATTTCACGACATAAGTAATTCTTATCTTTAAAATATAACATCTGAGGTATTGACAGAACGTCGGTGTGTTATGTGTGAATATTGAATACAAATTTTAAAAATCGTGTAATAGCAATAAATAAGTTATGTAATGTATTTATTTGCAGCTACTTTCATCGCAGATAACTTCTCAATATTCGCATTACAGCATTTAGGTAGAGCATATCGAAAATCGGATCGTGGTCCAAGACAAAAAACTAGCTAGCCCCAAACTGTCACGCAAGAAATTCGCGAATCGCAAAAGTAAAGTGAAGAGATTGAGAGCGGCAATTCCTTAATCGCTCTCTCTCAACTCTCTCTTATCTGCATTTATACACATAAAAGTGTATGTATGTATGTTCCAACATAACTCATGCATGCCTAGAGCAGGGTTTCTCAACCTGGGAGTCGCGGCCCCTAGGGGATCGCGAAGATAGGCGGAAGAGATAAATATAGTTAGAATCTAATACCAGAAATTATTTTTAAATATTATTTTTAATTTTGTTCTGATAAGCATAATTTTATTTTTTATACACACTGTAAAGAACAATAAAAAATAAGTCTACTGAACATTTTCAAAGGGTGTAGAATTCGTGTTACTATTCGGTTCAAAGTCTCTTGTCGTCGCGAATTCTGTCGAGAAATTTGAAGCTTAAAATATACAAAACGATAATCATGCCTGTTGTTCTGTATGGTTGCGAAACATGGTCGCTTACTCTGAGGGAAGAACATAGACTGAAAGTATTTGAGAACAAGATCCTTAGACGAATATTCGGACCCAAGAGGAACGGGAATGGGGAATGGCGGAAACTTCATAACGAGGAACTACATAATTTATACGGTTTACCCAACATTGTTAGGGTCGCCAAGTCTAGAAGGCTTAGGTGGGCAGGTCATGTAGCTAGAATGGAAGAAAGTAGAAACGCTTTCAAAATCTTGACTGGAAGACCAATCGGAAAACGACCATTAGGAAGACCTAGGCGCAGATGGGAGGACAATATTAAGATGGATCTCGCTGAGATAAGAATACAAAGTAGAAGCTGGATCCAATTGGCTAAGGATAGAAGTCAGTGTAGAGCTTTTGTGAACGCGGCATTGAACCTCCGGGTTCCATAGGCCATAGAGTTAGTTAGTTAGTAGAGTTGTTTAAAAATGAATTTAAATCAAAGAGGTATGATATAAAACTAATGAGAACTGTATATAGAAATACTAGAAAAATACACATGCAACAAAACCTGCACATTGAAATACAATTAAAGTTAAAACCTAATGAGATACCTAAGCATGGTGTAATTTCACTAGTGCAGCAATGTCCAGGTTCAATCTTCATGACGAACATTATCAAACCATTTTCAACTGATAAGCGATTTCTTATCTTTGTTTTTATGTTTACCATAAAAAAAACACACTTTCGCACAAGTACGATATAGCAAATGGAATTATTACTTTTAAAGCAGCAATCCCCAGACCAGGATATTCTTCTCTCCTCATCAGGCAGAACTTGTCCAAGTCTTCGTTACAAAAAACCAGTTGCAAAGACTTGTAGCATGATCATTCTATTATTTGGTCAAGAAGTTGTGGGCTTAGATCGGATACGTTAATGGCCTCTTCAATGAAGGAGTTTAACATCCATCTTGAACCAGCACCTTCGTCATTGGGAATATAGATATTACAGTTACTGTATCCACTGTCAGTGCGGGGCGCCGAAAAAAGGGGCCACACATTTCGGAGGAAGTGTGTTACTCATGTTAGGAAAGTACATGTGCACATGTGTAAAATAGAAGGAAAAACGTAATAAAATGTGCTCAAAATTAAGGAAAGGTAGGGCTTATTTTGAAAATGTTATTGAGCTTCGTGCCAACCATGGTGGTGCTTCGTAGCTAGTCTGTCGACGTCACTCATATATACGGTGACATCGTACTATACTCTCGCCCCGGGCACTGATTTTCCATGGCACTGTTCACTATAAACAAAAAAATGGATTCTACTATTATAGAAATAGGTATGTTAAAAATCTCACACAAGCTTATTATAAAACAAATTATAAAAGGGTCGCTGGCAAGAGCGTGTGATAAAAGGGGATCGTGATAGGAATTAGATTGAGAACCAGTGGTCTAGAGTAATTTTAACCACATTTCTTATAGTTTCAAAAAGATTGCTGTCGGGTTACCTATGGTGAATGGGAGGGGGATACATATAAAAGATTGCTAGAAAATGATCGATATTAGATTAATAGTTTTCGGGGTCGCTTAGATAAATAGTGAGACTTTCAATTTCGCTTAACTCCGATTAAGCTCTCATTAGTAGGGATGGGCACGAACGACTTTTCTTTGAAACTCGACTCGACTCGAAACAGACATCTTTGAGGTCTACTCTTGGACTCGGCGCGAAAAATATCTTCCAACTCGACTCGGATTAGAGTCAAGTCGAACCAAAACGAGCCAAATCCTGTGTGTAGTCCTACCTAGACAATACATAGACAATATTTATTCTATCATCAATTATACTACTGTTACTACAAATAATAATAATAATAATAATAATAATAATAATAATAATAATAATAATAATAATAATAATAATAATAATAATAATAATAATAATAATTATTATTATTATTATTATTATTATTATTATTATTATTATTATTATTATTATTACAACACCGTGTACAAACATGAACAATAGATGGTTAGTAAAGGAATACTAAAAGCTAGTTGACTGCCGACGTCGGTAGTCATGAACTCTACAAGGCAAAGATATCGTTCATTACTCTAAGCTGTAAGCGTCGGTGGACTACAGATGGTCAACTATTGACCTCTCGCCAGAAATTGGTGGCCCCGCAGCGACGATCCGTGGTGGCCCAAGTTCCATTTTGAAAACTTTACCACCAGCAGCAGAGACGCGATGAAACGCCAACGAACCACAAAATTACTCTCCCAAAATATGTCAAAATGCCTATATGTGTGATTTGTTTATATTTAGGTGAATCAAAAAACACAAAACAAATACCCGGGGTGGACGCAAACTATCAATATTACGATTACTAGGCACGTGTTCTCCTGACTTCCCCACGGAAACGATCATAAAAGGCTTGGTTGTTGAAGGATAAATCATTGACGTCTTAATTTAGCCAATCAGACAAACCCCTACATTTCGAGTTCTAGAAGGTGATACCGTGAACCGTTTCAGATTTATTGCTTCCTGGTGGAGTACTATCCATGAGCAAAATTTGAGCATAATAGCCGACATGCATCTTCGGTGCCTCTTATCTTTAGTACAATTTTAACCAGAGATGGTGTGGGTCAATGAAAATTTGATCCACGACCCACCATGACCCACTATCACCCACCACCCAAATGCCCCATTGGCCCACTCTGACCCATCAACCATCGTGATCCACTCTGACCCACCACCAACTATGAACCACTCTGAACCATTGCGACCAACTCCGACCCACCAAAACCCATCGACATCAACTCTGACCGATGGCCCACGTCCTCCTCTCCATTGACTAAAGAGGTTACACTTGTAATAAAACAAGACTGTGAAATTATCACTTATCGGAGTTTGAATTTCTACCGTCAATGGCTCAAGCACCTCTCTGTTACAATACTGGTGGGTCTGACCTTTACGATATATAATGGCAAAGTGTTTCTCATCTTCCAAATTAAAATGAATTTAAATTTATCATATATAATTATTTCTTTGTTGCCTTACAGACACATTTCAGTAGAAAATAGGGTGAAATTTGAAAGTTTCAAATCAAGGAAAAGTAGACCAACGTAAAAAAAAAAAAAAAAAAAAAAAAAAAAAAGAGAGAGAGAGAGAAACTAATTTTCTATATAATTAAGCATGCCGTACTAATTGAAAATGCCCATGTTACAAATTTTGTGGCCATTTTTCTCTAACTTTATGGCTTGATTGCCTTATGCTCGGAACGCTCCATACATTAAACACCAGCTTCAGCAATTATAAATAGAAAGCAGTGGGTATAAAATTCAAAAAGAACTTTAGTATGCATTACTCAATTTGTTTCTCAACTAATATCAATCGTTTTCGATTATTTTTACAAATCAACCCACTACCAATTTCCAATATATAGAAAATGCACCCACGTCCCCCCGCCCATAAAAGATAATTTTAAAAAATGCCAGGACATATTTTCTTTATTTTTAATAAAGAGTTATATGTTGAATTTCAGCTCTCAGTTGAACGGCTTGTAAGATACTAAATTTTTCGCAAAAATTCGGACTTCTACTCCCCCTAAGGATATGTATTATAATGAAAGTGACACGCGTATGGTAACTTCCCAGTTGGGAATGGAGCCTGATTATATACCAAACGTCAATTCATTTGACTTTGCAATTTGACCGTGATGATTACGCAGACATAGTTACTTTCAATTTTTTATGATACATATCCTTATTTCATATGTTACAGATGATTCAAAAATATTTTTTCAAGCAGTTAGCTCCTCTAGAATCTCACAGGCTGCATCCCAAAATCCAACTCCTACTATCCTATGACAATCCAAAAGTGACTGAACTTTTTTTTATTAGGAACAAATGACAAAAGAAAAATGGAGATCTTGAAAGTAAAATGTAGAAAAGCTCGGTGCCCCCAATAACTACATATTTCTCCACCCCTTCATCCCGAACTTAAAAATAAAACTTAATTCGAATATGGTTAATTAGTGAATTTATTACAGTTAAATTCCACTCACTACATGCTACAGCTACAACTATGTAACAAAAAATAACAACTGTGAAACATGTTCTGAATTACTATTAGATTTCTTACGCTATTATTAAACATATTAGAATAGTAAAAGAGGATTGTTCGTGAAATAGTATATTTGCTCTTGATTTATAACTTTTTCATACGGAAAAAATTAAAATATTATTCAAGTTTTAAACTTTGCACTCTGCAAATATGTTGCCCTCTAGGCAATAGGACTAATGTGAAATGTGGGCTAATGTGGACTAATGGGAAATGCTGCACTGTTAGCGGCGCTGAAAACTTACGATTCGATTCTAATATCGAATGATTTCGATATCTTTATGTCGCTACGTAACCACCCTGGGTGCTAATGGAAGCTTAATTGGACTTGAATTGAAAGTAGAACTATTCACCTAAGCGACCACGAAACTATAGATTCGATACTAATATCGACCCGTTTCTAGCATTTTTGATATGTATCCCGACAGTACTCTTTTTCCAGACTGTAAGAAATATAGTTAAAATTGCTCTAGATATATCAGAATTATGTTGAAATACACACATAAATCCACTTTTATATTCTGTATAAATAGAGAGTGAGCGAGCGAGCGAGCGAGCGAGAGAGGCCGACTCAAGGCATCACCACCTCCACATTGCAAAAGCATATATCAGGAATTGAATTGAAAATCTATGTAAAGACTTTCTGCTGTGGCATGCTTCATAAGGACAATTCCAGTCTGCTCACGTGACCTTTGGGGTTCATGAATTTTTTTTGCGAGCGTTCCGACTTTGGATTCTCTGTTTATACCTTCTGTTTATGCATCGAATAACTTTTCAAGAACATAAATGACATTCTGTATTATGAATGTTGAGGATTACCCTCTATATGACAAATAGCTGCAAATAAATACACTACATGATTTATTTATTGCTATTGAACGAGTTTCTTAACTTGTATTTACATCCTCATATATAATACCGACCTACTGTGAAAATTATCTCAGATGTTATATTTTAAACATAATAATTACTATGTTCTGCAATGATTATGTTATATATACACAACTTATGTATTCTAATGTAATTATTTTATATAATTTTTCATGCATTGCGGAAAATATAATTTAAAAAAAAGGATTAGCCTAGACGGGATTCGAACCCTCAACCTTATGATTTGAAATCCGACAGCTTACCAATGAGCTAACACAACCTTCTAGCGAGGCGTAACGGATCTCAAGATAATTATGACATTCATATCCATTACAAACGCTGTTTCTGTTCTACTTTGACTTTTATTTTAGTACTCAGGCGATAATTATGTTCTATTTCTTAACTTTGAGCATTCTTTTACATATGGAAAGATTCCTTAACGTATTTAAATGTTCCATTACGTATGGAGAGCTAAATGACAAACAAGCATGTGCTAACATTAAAAAAAAAGGTTTCGAAATATTGTATCATTAAGTATTTCAATCAATGTTGCTTTTTTAAACACTTGGTAACAAGTCTTATTATATTTAAAAGAAGAAAAACACATCTGCAAACTTTTTCCCGATTGCAAAGGCTGGCTTGGAGGTTCGAACCTGGCTTACTTTTTCCCGAAGATACCCGAAGCTGGACTTAGAAAATTATTGCCTCAAAACACCAGTAAAGAATGCGCTCAACCTTTTTGAGACAAGGTGTACACCTTGTCTCAAAAAGGTTGAGCGCATTCTTTATTGGTGTTTTGAGGCAAAAATTTTCAAAGTCCAACTTCGGGTATCTTCGGGAAATAGTAAACCAGGTTCGAACCTCCAAGCCAGCCTTTGTAATCGGGAAAAAGTTTGCAGATGTGTTTTTCTTCTTTTAAATATAATAAGACTTGTTATCAAGTGTTGAAAAAAAGCAACATTGATTGAAATACTTAATGACACAATATTTCGAAACTTTGTATTAATGTCACCACATGCTTGTTTGTCATTTAACTCTCCATACGTAATGGAACATTTAGATATGTAAACGAATCTTTCCATATGTAAAAGAATGCTCAAAGTTAAGACATAGAACATAATTATCGCCTAAGTACTAAAATAATAGTCAAAGTAGAACAAAAACAGCGTTTCTAGTGGGTATGAATGTCATAATTTTCTTGAGAACCGTGATACAACGCTAAAAGTACCTTAGCAGAAGTCTTTGTGTTAGCTCACTGGTAAGCTGTTGGATTTCAAATCATAAGGTTGTGAGTTCGAATCCCTTCTGGGTCAATGCTCTTTTAAAATTATATTTTCCGCAATGCATGAAAAATTATATAAAATAATGACATTAAATACATCAGTTGTATAATATATATATAACATAATCATTGCAGAATGTAGTAATTATTATGTTTTAAATATAACATCTGAAATAGGTAGGTGTTCACAGTAGGTCGGTATTATATATGAGAATGTTAAATACAAGTTAAGAAACTCGTTCACTAGCAATAAATAAATCATGTAGTGTGTTTATTTGCAGCTATTTGTCATATAGAGGGTAATTCTCAACATTCATAATACAGCATGTCATTTATGTTCTTGAAAACTTATTCGATGCATAAACCGAAGGTTTAAACAGAGAATCCAAAGTCGCAACGCTCGCAAGAAATTCATGAACCCCAAAGGTCACGTGAGCAGACTGGAATTGTCCTTATGAAGCACGCCACAGCAGAAAGTCTTTACATAGATTTTCAATTCAATTCCTGATATATGCTTTTGCAATGTGGAAGTGGTGATGCCTTTAGTCGCTCTCTATTTCTACAGAATATAAAAGTGGATGTATGTGTGTGTTTCAACATAATTCTGATATATCTAGCGCAATTATAACTATATTTCTTACAGTCTGGAAAAGAGTACTGTCGGGATACATATCAAAAATGCAAGAAACTGGTCGATATTAGTATCGAATCCATAGCTTCGTGGTCGCTTAGGTGAATAGTTCTACTTTCAATTCAAGTCCAATTAAGTTCCCATTAGCACCCAGGGTGGTTACGTAGCGACATAAAAATATCGAAATCAACCGATATTAGAATCGAATCGTAAATTTTCAGCGCCGCTAACAGTTCCGCTAGTCCACATTAGTCCACATTTCACATTAGTCCCATTGCCTAGAGGGCAATATATTTGCAGAGTGCAAAGTTTAAAACTTGAATAATATTTTAATTTTTTCCGTGTGGAAAAGTTAAAAATCAAGAGCAAATATACTATTTCATGAACAATCCTCTTTTACTGTTCTAATATGTATAATAATAGCGTAAGAAATCTAAAAATAATTCAGAACACTTTTCACATTTGTTATTTTTTGTTACGTAGTTCTAGCTGTAACATGTAGTGAGTGGTATTTAAATGTAATAAATTCACTAATTAAGCATATTCGAATTAAGTTTTATTTTTAAGTTAGGGATGAAGGGGCGGAGAAATATGTAGTTATTGGGGCGCCGAGAGCAAAAGTGCATAGAGGCGCCGAGCTTTTAAATGCAACACTGGTCGCTAAATTAATTGGTAGAAATTTTGATGTCATTTAAGACTAAATTTAGTCCTAACGGTGGCAGTATCCGTTTGCTCTCCTAGGAGAAATGAAAGGGGCTGACATCAAAATTATATATATATATATATATATATATATATATATATATATATATATATATATATATATATATATATATATATATATATATATATATATATATATATATAAAGACCGACATTAGTGTCGAATCCATAATTTTCGAGGTGGATTAGATAAAGAGTGGCACTCCAGGTGCTTAATGATATAGAAAATTAGTTTTTCTTTCTTTTTTTACGTTGGTCTACTTTTCCTTGATTTGAGACTTTCAAATTTCATCCTATTTTCTACTGAAATGTGTCTCTAAGGCAACAAAGAAATAATTATATATGATAAATTTAAATTCATTTTAATTCGGAAGTTGAGAAACACTTTGCCATTATATATCGTAAAGGTCAGATCCACCAGCATAGTAACAGAGAGGTGCTTGAGCCATTGACGGTAGAAATTCAAACTCCGGTAAGTGATAATTTCACAGTCTTGTTTTATTACAAGTGTAGCCTCTTTAGTCAACGGAGAAGAGGACGTGGATCATGGGTCAGAGTTGATGTCGATGGGTCGGAGTTGGTCGCAATGGTTCACAGTGGTTCATAGTTGGTGGTGGGTCAGAGTAGATCACGATGGATGATGGGTCAGAGTAGGCCAATGGGTCATTTGGGTGGTGGGTGATACTGGATCATGGTGGGTCGTGAATCAAATTTTCATTGACCCACATCATCTCTGGTTAAAATTGTACTAAAGATAAGAGGCACCGAAGATGCATGTCGGCTATTATGCTCAAATTTTGCACATAGATAGTACCCCACCAGAAAGCAATAAATCTGAAACGGTTCACGGTATCACCTCCTAGAACTCGAGATGTAGAGGTTTGTCTGATTGGCTAAATTAAGACGTCAATGATTTATCCATCAACAAGCAAGCTTTTTATGATCGTTTCCGTAGGGAAATCAGAAGAACACGTGCCTAGTAATCGTAATATTGATAGTTCGCGTCCACCCCGGGGTATTTGTTTTGTGTTTTTTTTGACTCACCTAAATATAAATAAATCACACATATAGGCATTTTAACATATTTTGGGAGAGTAATTTTGTGGTTCGTTATCGTTTCATCGCGTCTCTGCCGCTGGTAGTAAAGTTTTCAAAATGGAACTGGGGCCACCGCAGATTGTCGCTGCGGGGCCACCAATTTTTGGCGAGAGGTTAATAGTTGACCATCTGTAGTCCACCGACGCTTACAGCTTAGGGTAATGAACGATGTCTTTGCCTTGTAGACGTCATGACTACCGACGTCGGCAGTCAACTAGCTTTTAGTATTCCTTTACTAACCATCTATCGTTCATGTTTATACACGGTGTTGTAATAATAATAATAATAATAATAATAATAATAATAATAATAATAATTATTATTATTATTATTATTATTATTATTATTATTATTATTATTATTATTATTATTATTTGTAGTAATAGTAGTATAATTGATAATAGAATAATTATATTGTCTATGTATTGTCTAGGTAGGACTACACACAGGATTTGGCTCGTTTTAGTTTGACTCGACTCTAATCCGAGTCGAGTTGGAGGATATTTTTCGCGCCGAGTCCTAGACTAGACCTCAAAGATGTCTGTTTCGAATCGAGTCGAGTTTCAAAGAAAAGTCGCTCGTGCCCATCCCTACTAATGAGAGCTTAATCGGAGTTAAGCGAAATCGAAAGTCACACTATTTATCTAAGCGACCCCGAAAACTATGAATTCGACACTAATACCGATCATTTTCTAGCAATCTTTTATATGTATCCCCCTCCCATTCACCATAGGTAACCCGAGAGCACTCTTTTTCAGACTATAAGAAATTTGGTTAAAATTACTCTAGGCCAGTGGTTCTCAATCTAATTCCTATCACGATCCCCTTTTATCACATCCTCTTGCCAGCGACTCTTTTATAATTTGTGTTTTATAATAAGCTTGTGTGGGATTTTTAACATACCTATTTCTATAATAGTAGAATCCATTTCTTGTTTATAGTGAACAGTGCCGTGGCATGGAAAATCAGCGCTCGGGGCGAGAGTATACGACGATGTCTCCGTACATATGAGTGAGGTCGACAGACTAGCTGCAAAGCGCCACCATGGTTGGCACGAAGCTCAATAAAATTTTCAAAAGTAAACTCTGCCTTTTCTTGATTTTGAGCACATTTTATTACGTTTTTCCTTCTATTTTATACATGTGCACATGCACTTTCCTATAGGGATGCACGCGAGACGCGAGAAGTCTCGTCTCGTCTCGCATTTGCGATACGAGACACGAGACGAGAGTGAAAATTTTATGCGAGACGAGACTAAACCATGCGAGACGAGACGCTAGACGAGACTCGGTTAAGTCTCGCGAGACTCGGTTAAGTCTCGCGAGACTCTCGCAGTCTCGCAACATTTATGAATTACATTTAATTGTATATTTAGTAATTTTACATTTATTGAGTTTTCTAAGTTGAGCGTTAATGCCTCCAGGAACAAAAAAGTGATTGGGGCAATAGACATTTTATTAGATTTATTATTAATCAAGGTTAATTTTCAGAATTAAAGCCTTCTTTAGTTTCTAAAAAAGAAAAGCTTTGTAAATTGGAAATTTATTACAGCATCGATTTAGGACTTTATTTTGCGACACAAACATATACACGCGGGCGCGCACGAATACATGAACTTCTATTTTTGGTCTGAAAGCGAATAAGACTCCCTATTGCTGCGAAATATGATATTTCTGTTGTTTCTGTCTTTTTCACATTACCACTAGCCATTAATGTTGGGGGATGGCGGGGAAATCCCCTCTCGTCAAAGTTTATTCCCGGCCCGGCTCGCAGAAATACCATGATATTTTTACATGGAATAAGTATTTTCTTTCTACATATTTATCAAAAACATCCCCCTCTAGTTCGGAAGTTTAATTCAAATACTGGTTTGGCAGGATGTCCCTATAGGTTTCGTGGGAGATGGTAGGAATGGCCCTATATCTGTCAGTAATTTTATTTTCTAGATCTGGCAGTATAAGTTGAAAGCGAAAGTTGATAAAATGCGATAATCCAACATTGCTACAAGCCCAAACGAACCAAAAGAATTGGGTCGTATTGTGTTGTGAGGAGTTCTTTTGTTGTGTACAAGCGCTTTTGGTGGTATAAAAACATCTTTATACTGGAAAATCACAGTTCAAGGAAATGACCAAAACGTGTAAATGTTGATAATGGCGACGATATTTTAGAAGAGGCAAATATTGCTGGAGACCTCTAAGCTGGAAAACAATGTTGGATCCAGCAACAATTTATGCTGGTTTTGCTGTAAATTATGCTATTAATTTGACGAAAATTAAAGGTCCAGCGATCAAATTCCAGCACAACTTTTCTTTTAATTTGGAGCGGAGGGGACACAAGTTCGGATACCATATTGAACTCTAGGTTCCGTCTCCTTAGGATGTTATGAACATTCATCCCATGGAAAGCAATGGCAAACCACCATTCACCTTGCCAAGGGACTTTTAGGTCAAATACCTGCCTTCGGACAGAATATCACATCATCATTCATTAACAGCCATAGAATAACACATTGCAAAATTTTGACCTAGAATATATGCGAGACCATGCAAGAAAGTCTCGCGCGAGACGCGAGATGAGGCTCAAAATTTTATGCGAGACGCGAGACGAGACTTCACATTTGCGAGACGAGACCAACGCTTGAGGTTGCGAGACGAGACTTTTCCATTTCTCGTCTCGTCTTGTCTCGCGTGCATCCCTACTTTCCTAACATGAGTAACACACTTCCTACGAAATTTGTGCCCCCTTTTTTCGGCGCCTGGCATTGACAGTGGATACAGTAACTGTACTATCTATATTCCCAACGACGAAGGTGCTGGTTCAAGATAGATGTTATACTCCTTCTTTGAAGAGGCCATTAACGTATCTGATCTAAGCCCACAACTTCTTAACCAAATAATAGAATGATCATGCGACAAGTCTTTGCAACTGGTTTTCTGTAACAAAGACTTGGACAAGTTCTGCCTGATGAGGAGAGAAGAATATCCTGGTCTGGTATCTGCTGCTTTAAAAGTAATAATTCCATTTGCTACATCGTACTTGTGCGAAAGTTTTTTTTTTCATGGTAAACATTAAAACAAAGACAAGAAATCGCTTATCAGTTGAAAATGGCTTCATAATGTTCGTCACGAAGATTGAACCGGACATTGCTG
This sequence comes from Thermobia domestica, assembly GCF_964235325.1. Lineage (NCBI taxonomy): Eukaryota > Metazoa > Arthropoda > Insecta > Zygentoma > Lepismatidae > Thermobia > Thermobia domestica. The sequence goes on from NW_027655897.1 coordinate 517,457, forward strand.
CACTAGTGAAATTACACCATGCTTAGGTATCTCATTAGGTTTCAATTTTAATTGTATTTCAATGTGCAGGTTTTGTTCCATGTGTATTTTTCTAGTATTTCTATATACAGTTCTCATTAGTATCATATCATACGTCTTTCATTTAAATTCATTTTTAAACAACTCTGCACCCTTTGACAATGTTCAGTAGACTTATTTTTTATTGTTCTGTACAGTATGTATAAAAAAATAAAAGTATGCCTATCAGAACAAAATTCAAAATAATTTCCGGTATTAGATTCTAACTATATTTATCTCTTCCGCTTATCTTCGCGACCTCCTAGGGGCCACGACTCCCAGGTTGAGAAACCCTGCTCTAGGCATACATGAGTTATGTTGGAACATACATACATACACTTTTATATGTATAAATGCAGATAAGAGAGAGTTGAGATTTTGCGATTCGTTAATTTCTTACGTGACAGTTTGGGGCTAGCTAGTTTTTTGTCTTGAACCACGATCCGATTTTCGATATGCTCTACCTAAATGCTGTAATGCGAATATTGAGAAGTTACCTGCGTATGAAAATACCTGCAAATAAATACATTACATAACTTATTTATTGCTATTACACGATTTTCTTAATTTGTATTTAATATTCACATATAACATACCGACGTTCTGTCAATATCTCAAATGTTATATTTTAAAGATAAGAATTGCTTATGTCGTGAAATGATATGAATATATATATTCAACTGATATATACAACTGATGAATTGTAATGTAACTATTTTACATAATTTTCATTCATTGAGGAAAGCAGAATGTCATAAAAGAATCTCACCTGAACGGGTATCGAACTCACGATTTAAACGCTCGGGGGTGTACCACTGAGCTAACATGACCGCTTTTCGGAAGCTGCTTCTGAAATATAACTGAGCTCATACGTAAATTATTTTTTTCGTATGGAAATCACAATGACGAAACGCGAGTGTGAATATATAGTTTCGAAATATTGTATCATTAACTATTTCAATCAACTTTACTTTTTTTCTACACTTAACACCATTTCAACATGTCTTATTATATTTAACAGAAGGAAAAACATATCTGTACATTTTATCCCGATTGCTAAGGTTGGCTTGGAGGTTCGAACCAGCAGCTTTAGTTTACTGTTTTCAGAAGATACCCGAAGTTGGACTTCGAAAGTGTTCGTCTCAATACAGCTATCATCATATCGCTCAATCTGTTTGGTATATGGTATATGTTTTTATACATGTAAAGTCAGTATAACAATTCATTCTTTAAACAGCTTTTCGTATGTATTAATACTCCTTTATAAAAACTGTATTTAATATTATTATTACGGCGCACCATTTTCAGATTTCTTTCGCGAGTCGTTGACCAAGTCGTTCCCCACAATAGGCGTGTCGTGCAATTAACCAACCACGCGTCAGGTATTAGCTTTTACCTATTGCTTCCTGCTCACAGCTCAGAACATTGGTAACTATGGATAGACGTACAGCAGTAATTACTTTATGGGAGTTGGAAGGCTATTCTGCAACTGCAGCTAGCAGGTGAGTAGGTGTCCCGGCCTCTACAGGAAAGCGATGGATTCGGAAATATGGTCCTACACGTCAAACTGGTAATTTACGATCTTCTGGTTGTCCGCATGTGTCAACCGAAGCCGAAGATGTGAGATTAGTAAACGAAGCCCGGCTAGACCCACTAAGGACGTCTAGACAGCTAAGAGAAGCATCTCTTTTTCCTGGTAGTAAGCATACAGCTCTGCGAAGGATTCGTCATGCCGGGTTACGTGGCTGTGTTGCTGCCGTGAAGAAAAAACTCTCAGACGACCACAAAATTTACCGTCTCGCGTTTGCACAGGCGAATGTGGGTCGCAATTGGGAAAACGTAGTTTTCTCAGATGAATCCATATTCACAACACCAAATGAGGGACGCCGTTTTGTGTATCGCCCGAGAGGCGCCCGATATGACCCTGGATGTGTTGCTGCTTGAAATCGCAGTGGCCATGTATCTATTTCATGTTGGGGTTGGATTTTCAGGCGCAGAGCAGAACAGCTTCACAGAATTGAAGGACACCTGGACAGTGCTCAGTACTTAGATATTATGAGTAATATCATGGTGCCATCTGTACGAGTATTTCAGCCTGATGGTGTAATTCAGTTCCAGCAAGACCAGTCGCCAATACATACTTCCCGTGTGGTTCAGGAATGGTTCGCAGGGCAGCCTGAGATTGATTTAATTGACTGGCCGCCTCGTGGAGCAGACCTCAATCTCATGGAAAATATGTGGGCAGAAGTGAAGAGTACTCTAAGGGGATAGTTGGCC